>NC_051081.1:43374966-43749966 GCF_004664715.2 Peromyscus leucopus
TTAAATTGAAAAGGTATTTTTCATACAATATATTCTGGTTATGGTTTCTCTTCCCCCTACTCCTTCCAGATCTTCTTCACCTTCCTGCTCACCCAAATCCACCTCTTTCTCTCCCTCCCCCCATACACACACACATTCTCTCTCTCTCTCTCTCTCTCTCTCTCTCTCTCTCTCTCTCTCTCTCTCTCTCTCTCACACACACACACACACACACACACACACACAAATATACACACACACATTCTTATTAGAAAATGAACAGGAATCTGAAAAAATAGTAAGATGAAACAAAAACAAATAAACCAGAATAGAACCAAAAAAAAAAAAGCAAATAAACATTAAAAAAGAGGCCAAAAAAAAAAGTACAGGAAACACATACTCACAGAAATCCCATAAAACACAAAACCAGAAGCCATAATATGAAAGCAAAAGACCTGTAAGTTTTTTTAAAAATGCCCAAACAAGGTGCTGTGAGTCAAAAAACAAAACAAAATGAAAACAACAAAACTCCAGAAACACTATTGAGTTTGTTTTATGTTGGCTCTCCAGTCCTGCCCTTATGTGCAGTTTGTATACCCAGTGACACTCCGTCGGAGAAAACAAATTTCTCCTTAGAGAGCAGTTGTCAATTGGAGATAGGTTCTGGGTTAGAGATAGGAGATCATGCTCACTTGCCCCTCTCAGTGCTGGGACCCCATCCAACTTGAACCTGTGCTGGCCTTGTGCCTGCTGCAACTGTCTCTTTGAGTTCCGATGTACATCTACCTCTTAAGGGCCATGATTATAGGCATCCGCTACCATGAAAGAAAGTAATTGAAAAAGTGTATTTTAAAAAGATCACTGGAAAGCATATGAAGAGTACATGAAATGCAGCAAGAGCAGAAGGTAAATGATCACTGGATTGCTCGAACAGTCATTTAGCTGAGGGCTTTGACATGCTGAAAGATGCTATAACAGTGGGAATGGTAAGAGATAACCATTTATACACGCATGGATTGAACAAGGCATAATAGGGGGAAAGGAGAATAAAGGGTGGGCTCTACACTCATGGCTAGCACAATAGAGAGCATGGTTTTATGAAGATGCCCAGTCAAGGAAGGAAGAAGCGTATCAACAGAAACATTTTCGTATTAAGTTGTCTTGTTAAATATGTTAGTCATTTGTGCAGTTGGTTATAAATCAAAGGTCACATGCAAGGGTATCAGTCTAATTGTTTTTTTTTCTGTTGAGTATCATGATCATGTAAAGTCATGAGAATAGATGATAAAATACAGGCTGAGATGAGAAACCATCTCATCTCAAGTACAACTAGGGACTAAGGGCAGGAAGGAGGGCAATTGTGTAGGTGAGAAACAGAATAGCCTCATCAGGATCCTGCAGGAAAGAGTGTTCAGTCGACTTGGCTGCCACTGAGAAGTCCACGAAATGGGAGGACAGTGTAGGATGCTGAGAAGTCAAAGAAATATAAAAACATAGCAAGGTAGAGATCATCCATGACTTTGAAGAGAGCCATTAGAGTGAAATGACATCAGAAAACATGGAAAGCATTGAGAGTGGAATAGGAAAGGGAAAAATGCAAAGAGTGAGCATAGAGAAATCCTTTGAGCAATTTTGCTATTTAGAGGTTAAAGGTTAAATGAGGCTTTGCTTTTAATGGATGGGACCCAGGGATATAAAATCGGGATCATTCAATGCTTCCATTGTAATAGGAACTGTGACAGATTGTACATACAAATCTAAGTCACCATATGGATTTAGTGATTGTCACTGCCCGATGGCAGATATCTCACTAATAGCATGTGTTCTGGCTAGTTTGTGTCAACTTGGCACAAGCTAGAGTCACCCAAGAGGGAACCTTAGTTGAGAAAAATGTATCCATACAATGGGGCTATAGTCAAGCTTGTAGGGCATTTTCTTATTAAGTGATAGAAGAGAGTCCAGCCCACTGTGGGTAGTGCCATCTCTGGGCTGGTGGCCCTGGGTTCTATAAGAAAGCAGGCTGAGCAAGCCATGGGGACCAAGCCAGTAAGGAGCTCTCCTCCATGACCTCTGCATCAGCTCCTGTCTTTGGTTCCTACACTGAGATCTTGTTCTGACTTTTCAATGATGAGCTGTGATGTGGAAATGTAAGCCAAATAAACCCTTTCCTCTCCAATTTGCTTTTTGGTCATGGTGTTTCATTGAAGCAACAGAAACTTTAACTAAGACAGCAGAGATGACCATAGTGAGTCAGCAAATGAGGTTCCAGTTAATGGTATAAGTGAAAGAGAGGCTGTGTGGGTTGTAGACTGAATTAGATAGTCAGAAGATGGGAGCAATGAACTTAATTCATTCTCCAGAGAAAGCATTAGGAAGGAGAATTATGTCCATGGCTGGAGCAATGGGGTAGACGCCTGGACCACTTGTTTTGATGAACAGAAGAGCTGGCAAAATAGACTCCAAAGCAAGATGTTTCTGAGGACTATTGTATTATGTTAAAATGGGGAAAGCTTGGGAATGTGGACATGCTGACGGGAATGGTTCGCCTAAGGAGAAAGGGGGAGTATAGAGAAGATGACCTAGGGGGATACTTTCCAAAAAGGTAAAAGTTTGAGCGGCGGAGCAGCAGTGGAGTGATGACCCTGGAGAGCAGAATAGAACTTCTGTAGTGAAAACGTGGGGATGTGGCACATGCAGGTGGGCTTCTAAATCTGATGGAAAGGAGTGGAGGGTGGTCTTTATAATGGCTTCTTCTTCCCTCATGAGTAGAAGGAAAGGTGATTACAGTAAGAACAAAGAAAAAGAGGGGCTGGTTAAAGTAGGCTTTGTGGTTAAGATGAGCTGAAAGGGGGTATATCAAAATAGGATGGGGACTGGTAAATGAACAAGCAAGAAAAAGAAAGGGATGAAAAGTAGCATCTTGTCAGTCTGTCCAGCTATCCACCTGGATAATCACCAATGAGTTCCTTTTAGGAAATGTTGAGGAATACTTCATGTGGTCATGATGGAGAATGTTGTCAGAAGATCATGGGACTTCAGTCCTGGAAGGGACTTTGGGGATTTCCTACTTCAGTATCCTTGCTGAGTAAGCAGGAAAATACACATCCAGATTGGTGAAATGTCTGGTTACTAGCTGCAAAACCAAAATTAGTAATACTGTCTCCTACCCAAGCTACACTGGAACCAGCCCCCATGGTCAGAATCCAGAACAGCAAAGAGTCATTTCAATCCATTGAACAGCTGACTGAAGTGTTGAATATTAGGGAACCAGCCTTTCTGGGTTCACACAGAGCCCCTGGCCATTCCTGAAGGGCTTCTCCTTTAATTCATGCAAGAATTATTAGCATATCTCTGATTTTTTTTCCTGTAGGAGTTTCTGACTCATTGTGAGACCCAACACGTTCTTACAGTGACAGAATTCAGAAAGCCCACACAAGTGGGGCTACCAAGCAAGGATGAAATTGTCGCTAACTCACTGGAGAACCCAAGTTCTTCTCTCTTTCTCTGCTCTGTTGTTCAGCAATGTCAACCATGCCAGGCTTCTCTCTGTTACTATATTACCATCTCCAGGTATACATGGGACTATCCAAGCTTCCAGAACACCTCAGGAATGCTTTCAAAGCTGGCGTTTGAGAGGTGTTCCCCCCCCCCCCCGCTCGGTATGGAAAGGAAAAATTCTCAGGCCCCCATGCTTTGATATTGCTATGCATCACATCTTTTGTTCCCACATCACAAAGGCTCTGGTTTCAATTTACAGATGGAAGAATTAAGCAAAGGTGACACACAGGCCAGGAACACCAAAGCAACTCTCTAATCCCCCAGAGGGTGCTGGGAATAAAGCAGGGTTTCAAATTCAACCATGCAGTGGGTTTTCTTATTTCACATAATGATACAAAGGTGTTCTCGAACAAAATAGAGTATCAAATTATGTTCACGGGCTTTTTGGGATTTGTCATTTCTTTTTCATGGAGCATAAGTGCAGCAACCCAGGCTCTCACGGAAGGTGGTATCTCAATAGTGACAATGTCTGCCTGTAAATTCAGCACACCCAAGAAGCAAGGTACCACCACTGACTCAGAGCAGCTCGCAGACAAAGGCCAAAGCCTAGGTCATTGTTACCAGAGCATAATGGAGATTCTACCTTTTGTGAGGATGGAACATCCTGATGTGTTCTGTGCAATGATGCTAATAGGTACAATTATTGTTCTTGAGGACAGAAGACCTGGAATATAGGACCAAGAGAGGACAAGAGAAAACTAATAGATCATTAAGATGCTTGGAGGGAAGTTCCTTTGGCAACTGTAAATGTGTTATCCAGGACCAATGTGAAGATAAGGATGAACTTAATTAGTTAGAAATGGCTTTGCACACTGACAAAGCTGAGGACTGAAGAAACTGGAACCTAGTTGAAATAGTCTCTGTAGACAGAACTGTTGAGAAATCAAGATGGAATTCTCTGAGTGCTCAACTCCTTGTAACAGATCTCACTGCTCATTGTTAGTTCTATAAATTTTAATAATTATGTGTAGTAAGTGTGAAAAACTGAGATTTTTTTTTAAAGATCTAGTTTAAAATCTTGCCCTTGCAAAGCATTAGTTCAGCAACTTGAGCCATTTATTAACATTCTAAAGCCCCAGTCTATAATAGACAGAGAACGTCTGGAGTGGTCATTAAGATACTATATTGGACTTTCCAAATCACTGCTCTGAAATTCTCTTCTTTTATCATCCATTTATGTGTTGTGTACTCTGGTTTTTCTCATTATCTGTTCAGTCATACAACTGCACTGTACTCATTCCAATGCCTTTGAGTATGTAGAGAAGATGTGGGTCCCTCACATGCTGTCCATTTGTCTAAGTGTACACCCAAATGGGAGACCCAAAGGAAGGACAAGGCTGAATCTCTGGCCTCTGGGACTTTTTGGCAGTATTGAAGAGATGGAATGCACATGCCTACAAGAAGTTAAATGCCACACAGGGTCATCTGTATTTCGTGCCCTTCAAATGGCACATATATTAGTGTGGGAAAAGATCAGAAACCAAGGGCAAAGAAAATTGCTTTAAAGAGAAAGACTAGTCTGGAAAGGTGGATAGAACTCAGAATGTCCCCTATTTAATTAGATTGGAAGACAAAAAAATAGAAGACAGGGAGAAAATGTATACCTCCATCTCAAAGCCCAGCATATAAGAGGGGTCTCATTCTCGCAAGTGGATTCCATCTACTGCATTCCTAAAAACCATGCCAAGCCTTCTACAAATCACAAAAGAGGAACAATGGCAGTTCAGCCACCTGTGGAAGAAGAACCTTCGTGTTGAAACAAATTCACACCAACATCCGTGCCACATTCCAAAAACACATTCAATAAGTTTGGTTACAATTAAATCAGTGCTTTTCTATGCGTCAAGGTATGAATCCATTAGTAAGCTAGAGCTCTGGGGTCCAAGAAGTAGATTCAAAACAATGCATCAGACAGTTCATAAGCACTCATGTTTAGCAAAAGCTAATTAATGGGAAAAGGATCATTCAGGTGTGGTCCTTGATATTAAGGAAATCATAGACCAGAAACATGAGTCAGACATCTCTCTTTAGAGCTAAAAGACCATAAGCACTAAGAGATGTACAGGAAGATACATACACTGTTACTGACTAGAGAAAGAAGCCTGATAAAGGAGAAACTAGGAAATGTGTTTTGAGGAACCAGACATGGTATCACCAATCCATTTCCTTGTCTATAAACTGAAGATAATTATCATACCTATGTCATAGCATTGTGACATCACAACTATTTATCCCCCATTAGCTCCTTCTTGCTACTGAGAATGGCCTTGGTGGAAGGGAAACATCACATGGGTGATGGATGAGAACAATTTGGAATCACAGAGAAGGCGATAACTGACTTCATGGGGCTGCTTATTACATAGCCAAGGAGAAAAGAGTCAGAAATCTGAAGGTGGCACAGCCAGGGGTGTACCCAGGGAACAGGAAGCATTCTCTGGGTAGGAAAACAGAAATGTTACATAGATGAGGCTTACAAACAATTTGAAGAGGGCCTTGAATGCCAGTCTGGAGATTTAACAGCGGCTCTCAGCATTTACCCAAGCTTCCTTTATGAGAAATAATCCAGTCACCCATAGCATCTTAACCTGGCAAGGCTCACAGATGGACCAGTTCTGAGAGTGGCATCCCCACTTAGCTATCAGACTGAATGCAGTCTTGGAAGCATCAAAATTGCAAGTTTTCAATAGAAACAGGCAAAGATATTGATCAGTGCTTTCTTTTGTACCTTATGACTCCTGGACTGGACAAATGTCAGCTGCATTTTTCTGAGAACTTCTGTCTCAGCCTCACTCAGCAGGATAAAGATCAGACAGACTGAGCAATTCAAGTGCCAGAGAAAGTCTTTAGCTGTAAGTGCATAGTACTTAAGACCAAGTACAAAACTCCCTTTCAGGCCAACTTTTCTTTGCTGGAGAAAAAATAATAATTAAGAGACACAACATCATCCTGAAACAGTCAAGAAACAATGAGTGTTGAGTATCCATGAGAATGAGTCTGTGCCCATGCTATCTGAGGAAGGAAGTGTCAGGAAATTCAGGAAGGTCTACAGCACCTGAAGAAAGGTTTGCAGAGATGAACAACAGGAGGTGGAAGGACACATGGAAGTGAGAAATCCTACTCATGTATTAGTGAGTGTTTACCGAATACTTGCTATGTACCAGATACTGACCAGGGCTTAATAGCAGCCATGGCAGAGTCTCTAACACCACTGCATTTAAAAATAAATAAGGGAGACATGAAACAGATGCAAAGGAAAATAGTAAGTATATGATACAATGTTACACAGTAAGTACTTTGAAGGAAGAAAATGTCAGGTCAAAGGAATCAAAATATACTATAGATTGAACAGTCAGGATGTGTCTGCCAGGGATTCCCCAACCAAATATAACCTACTTGTGGCTTGAACAACAGAAACTTATGTTCTCACGGTGCAGAAAGTTGGACACCCAGCATTAAGTCCTTTACTTCCAAATACAACCTCATTTTGAGCTTCTGAGGATGCAGCTTCAACATATGAATTTGGAGAAGAAGGAAGAGCTCTACCCTTAATAGTGTTTTTGTTTGTTTGTTTGTTTGCTTGTTTGTTTGTTTTTTGTGGTGGGGACATTTGAACAAACTAAATGCCTGGTGGGATAAGCCATGGAGCTGTGAGACAGTGCAAAACACCACTCATTATGTTCTCGACTGTGGGGTGGCTGGGAAAGTGGAGGCAGATAGCCGGAGATGACATTGGAGAAGTAGCCAGAGGTCAAAATACACATGACTTAGAAGCTACATCAAGTCAAAGTTTGGGGATTTGAGCAGAGAAAGATTTAGAAGGTTTTGGGTGGCCAGTAGCATTGTGATACATATTCTAAAACTGGTACTCTAGATTTTAAGTGGGAGCATGAATGAAGAGGAACACAAAGCAGGCAACTGTAGCAGATAAAGCTTACAGAGAGGCAGGAATATTTCTATCTTACATTGTATCCTCAGCTTCTGAGCAAGAATAAAATGAGCTATTCCAAACAGAATTAGGGGCAAGTTCACCATCCTTCCCTTCAAGAAGAGAAGGGCAGGGGCAGGAGAGATGGATCAGCAGTTAAGTGTATTGGTTGGTCTGGCAGAGGACCCAGAACCCACAAGGAAGTTCACAACAATAATTCCAAGTCTACGGGATCTTATGTTCTCTTCTGAGCTTTATGGGCACCAGACATGCACATGGTATGCTTATATATATTCAGGTAAAACACTCAGAACATGAAAAGTAAAAAATAAGTAAATCTAAAAGAAGAAGAAGAGGAGGAGGAGAAAGAGGAGGAGGAGGAGGAAGGGAGGAGGAGGGGGGGGAGGAAAAAGAAGAGGAAGAAATCCAAGTCAGCAACTGAGTATAGATTCACCAGAGTTAAACTGCAGACATTCTATAGGAACTCCAATTTTAAACCACCTCACTCAAATCAATAGATGTGCACTGCTATGAACTCAGTATGTATTATGTTCCCCTCAAAAAAAAAAAAAATCTGTTGGAACGTCTATCCCCAACATGATGGAATGTGGAAGGGAAGCTTTTGTTATGTGTTCTAGTTTCCTTCCTATCTCCCTGACTGAAAGCAACTTAGGAAAGAAAAGGGTTTGTTTGGGTTTCACTTCTAGGTCATCGTTTACCACTGAGGGACGCTAAAGCATGAATTCAGGTAAAACACAATAGAGGAACTTTACTTGCTCGCTCACACAGGCTCATACTCAACTAGCTTCCTTAAGCAGCCCAGATCCACCTGCCCAAGGAATGGTGCTGCCCATAGTGGGCTAGGCCCTCCCACATTAATTAACTGTCAAGACATCTCCCCCAAAGACATGCCTGCAGGCCACTCTGATCTGGGCAATCCCTCAATTTAAGACTCCCTTCTCAAGTGACTCTCAGCTGCGTAAACTTGACACTTAACACTAACTAGGCCAATAGGAATATTAGTTACTATTCTCATTGTTATAATCAAATATCTGATGAGGGGCAAATTAAAGGAGAATGGATTTATTCTACATTCTAGTTGAATGGGATGCATTCCATCATGGTGGAAGAGACTAGCAGTGAAGAAAACTTTGGAGCATGAAAAGGAAATTGGACAAGGGTATGAAAACTTCAAGTCCCACCCCCAATGACCCACTTCCTTCAGTGAGCATCTACTTCTTAAAGGTTCTACATATTTCTAAAACAGTATCACCAGCTGAAGACAACATGTTCAATACATGAGACCATGAGGGACATTTCACTCTCACACCACAATATTCTGCCCCTGGCCCCCATTGACTCCAGTCTATCACATAATGCAAAATACATTCATTTCAACTTCAAACCATCCCCACAGTTTTTGGTACTGTCAACCCTTTTCAAAAGCTCAAAATCCCTCGAGACTCAAGGAAATCTCTTTAACTGTGAGATCCTGCAAAGACAGAAAACAAATCCGATAATTCTAATACGAACTGTCACAGATTAAACATTTCTATAACCAAAAGGGAATAATGGGGCCACAGCAGGAGATAACAGACCAAAACAAAACCAAAACCCAGCAGTGCAAACGCCAAATCCACAGTTCCATGCCCTGCATATGGAGCTTGTGATAGAATCATCTGGGTCCCAAAAAGCTTGGGTAGCCCTGCTCCTTCTGCTCTGATGTGTGTAGCATACATAGTCTCTCGTTGGGGCCACTTCCACTGTAATTTCTCAGCTATCCTAGGCAGATGTCTCATGGTCTTGGTATCTCTAATATCTTCAAGTATCCACTCTAACTTAATTTTCATCTTTCCAATTTCACAAAACAGCCTTGTGGTTGTCTCTTTGCAGATAATCCAATCTTGCCACACGTTATCTGGCCTCAGTAGCTCTCTGAAGCCAGAGAGCAAGACCCACACTGCCTTTGAACTTACATCTTTCATACGTGTAAAACCAATACCATATAGACAATGCCACCAAGTTTTGGCAGCTTGAGGTGGTGTCTGGTCCCAGTGGAACAAAGCGGTAGTTATATATTCGTGCCTTGGTTGAAGAATCTGAAAATGCTTTCCTGATCAATTTATTTTGAATGGGGAGACCCTTCACTCTCCTTCTCAGTTGAGGTTTTCTCCTTTCAAATAAATTTCCATCTTCACATATTAGACATCAATGAGTAAGAGGTTCTACCCTCAGGGCATATTTTCTATCTCTCCTATGCAGAACAAATTTCTCTTTAACAGTTAGAGCCTCTTTTTTGACACACTTTCGGCTGCAAGTTTAAACTTTCATGAACTCTTTTCTTCAACAAACTGCAGTTTTTACATTTTCCTTCCCAACTTATTGTTCTTCATGGTGTACCTGCGTCAAAATGGTGAGCAATGACCATGCCACAGCCTGAATGCTCTCCCACCTTAAAATTCCCCCTGCTACACACATTAGTCCATTACTTTTAGTTTTAACATCATTCAAGCTCTCAGGACATTGGCTTCTTGAATAAACCAGATACAGATTCTCTGCTTGAATATATACAGAATGGCCTCTTGTCTGGTTCCCAATAGAGTCCTTGTTCCCTGAAGAAATTACGAGAGCCTGGCCAACACTTTCTGAATTCCTTCAGCTTCCTAGCCTTCCAAATTCCCATCAAAATAGTCCACTGACCCCTGCTTACAGCATTTGAGAGCCTATTCCAAAGTTCTAAACTCTTCCAACTTCTGTTTTAAATCAGTCCCAAAGACTTAAGAACCACATGGGGGAGGGTGGTTATTAAACAACAGCCCACTTTCCAGCACCAAGATTCTGCATTAGATATTTTTCCAAGCGCTGTGACCAAATACCAACAAGAAGCAAATGAAAGGCATGATGATGCTTTATCCTGGCTCACAGTTTGACAGGAGACATTTCAAGATGGTAGGAGGGCATGGTGACAGGAGCGGGAGTCAGCTGGCTACCTTTTATCAACAGTCAGGAAGCATGGGTGAACAAGAGATGAGCAGGGCTATACAATCTCAAGGTCCACCCTCATTGACCCACTTCTTTCAATGATGGTCCACCTCTTAAAGGTGCCACAACCCTCCAGTGTTGCCATCTGGGGGTCAAGTGCTGAGGTACATAAGTCCATGGGGGATATTTTACATTCAAAGCACAACAGTAGGCAGTTACGTCATGAGAGTAGGGTCCCCATGAATGGGATCAGAGCTGGATAAGGAGGCTTCAGAAAAATGTGTGAAAGATTCATTCTAACACTGTGTGTGTGTGTGTGTGTGTGTGTGTGTGTGTGTGTGTGTGTGTGTGCTCAGAGAAAGAGAGAGGGAGAATGTCAACAAGGAATAGAAGCTTCAGCACCATAATTTTCAATTTCACAGCTTATGGAATAGTGAAAATACATGTTTATTGCTAAATCCACCAGAAACATGTAATTTTTACTATGGGAGTCCAAGCTGAGCAGGACACCCATCAACTTCACTCAGTTAATGGTAAGACAGACAAGGAGTGTGTGGGGGCTTTCCCTTGCTTTGAGGCAACCTCCGTGGCTTTAAAAGCATAGCTGAGCAAACATTTCCACAGTCAACTCTTAATTAGGTACTATTAGAGCAGAAAATTGGTGGGTGATTCAAATACCTAATTTTTTCCTATTTCATTAAACAGACTTCCCCGTCCTTTCCACGTATTTCTCTCTCTTGACCTATTTTATGTCAATATGTTAAAATTGTCATTCAAGCATTAGAAACAGTAACTGCCTCTTGCCAATAAATAATTCAACCTGAATAATTCCCCTGACAAAATCCTAGCATTCAGAGTTCTTCAGACACAATAATCAACATAATTTGCAGTGGGGTAGGACTTCCTCATTTTAAAAGGAGTTTAAATTAACCATCATTTCCCCTATTTACTGCTCAGAACTGTTCAAGGGACTCATAATGGTCTGTCTGTCTTCTTTGTGCTAATGGAATTCCTGTTTGTAACAGAAGTGTCAGCCTTTAAACAAGATGGTTTGTCTCTGCAGTGAAGCCCAGACCTCTTTCCTAGCTGGAGTTGGCATTTAAGAGCAAGCATTCCCTATATTTGGTCTCGATTTCCTTACCTCTCCTCAGTTCCGAAATCTATGCCTTGTGAATCAGCTGGACCACATGGCTCTTTCAACCTCTGCCTCTCATGAGGCATCCTAAGGTGTTCTGTGGGAGTGAGGGGTATTCAGTTGCAGGAAGCTGTGATACTCTAGCCAGCAACCCCAGTGGCAGATTACTCCTCACTTCTCTACCTACCAGCTACTGTCTTTTTTAGATTGCATTCAACATCAGTGAAATGACTTTGGATTTTAGAATTGATAGTTACGTCGTATAAATAAAAATCCTTAAAATCCAAGCAAAAATAATTCTAATATCCAGAAAGAAATTGGGCATTGGCTCTGACACAATTAAGGAAAGAAATGCAGATAATTATAATTGGGTCATGTTAGAATTGCTTTATTTTAGATTATTTTTCATATATTCCTGTATGTGCCTGTGTGGGCTTATGTTCACCATAGGCATGCAATTGCCTTCAGAGGTCAGAAGAGGACACTGGATCCTCTGGAACTAGAGTGACAGGCAGTTGTCAGCCACCCAATGTGGGTGCTGGAAACAGAACCAGATTCTTGCACAAAAGCTGTATGTGATTTTAACCCACTGAGTCGTTGCTCCAGGCCTGAGGATTGCTTTGAATTTGACGATAAGATGTTTAAATGTCTTTTTTTTAATTAAACAATGCACAATCTCAGAAGTTGTGTCGTCGATAAGTTCGAGGGGATTAGAGCTCCAGCCACAATGATTGAGGTGGTTTGCAACGACCGTCTAGGAAAGAAAGTCCGTGTCAAGTGCAACACGGATGACACCATCCGGGACTTGAAGAAACTGATAGCGACCCAAACTGGCACCTGCTGGAATAAGATCATTCTTAAAAAGTGGTACACGATTTTTAAGGACCACGTGTCTCTGGGAGATTATGAAATCCATGATGGGATGAACCTGGAGCTTACCAATAGACAGGAATTCCTTTTCCTTGTCTACCCTGCCTATGCTCGTTTGACACTGGTATAGATGCCCATTTTTAATATTTCACATGAATAAAAACTTCAATGCTAAAAAAAATGTACAATCTCAACCTAATGGGGGTAAAGATTTTCTTGAGTGTCTAGGGTTAACTTGAACATACCTTGTCCTAAATGATAGGGGTTATATGACTAATGCTCTTAGATTATGGCAGTCATGATACAGACAGGTCCCCATGAGAGGATTTTTTTGTCAAGAAAAATCTAGTCAATTTGGGGACCAAAATAGCTTGTTGTATAAGTTAATGTGGTTGGAAAATGTGTCTATCCAACTACTTTATGGTGATATGACTATTTAACTAGTAGACAAGCATCTTTACAACCAAGTTATTTACACTGAAGTTTCTAACTGTATAAAAAAAAATCGAATGGTTTTTATATTTAGTCATCATGAAAAGGAAGTTAGGGAAACTGTAGGGAAGTATTTCACACACAAAAGTCATCCATAGATTCATACACAGGATGTAGGTATATAGCAAATATACTTGGCAACCTATAAGTTTTAATAGTTCTGTTTAAACTCAAAAGAAAATTCATGGGCCGCGAGCCGATCTGAAATGTCTGAAAAGGCATCTAGGAGAAATTGAAACCTAGATGTAATGGGAGAAGTTTGGTCAGTTCACCTTGTAAGGCATTCTGGGCTCTGATGAAATTTGTAGCATAAAACCTTAAGAATTCAAGCTTTGGGGAACAGAAAAAAAACAAATGTCATTTTGAAATGACTTCTACTTCAGTGCTTCTACTAGTGCCTTGTTTTTTTCAACTTTCATTTGCTTAATGAACATTTTAGTGGCACTGTGTGATAGGCATGTCCCCTGCCTTCACAGCTTCAGTTTATGATTTGATGAATTCAGGCCAGTCTGTAAGAAAATAAGCAGCCTGTGCACTCAACCAGGGGTCAACAGACCCAGACTACATTGACCTACTAGTCTATTTCATGTTGTGGGTTGTGATTTAGAAAGTTTAAGGTAAAAAGAATGGGTTTCCCAAAACGGGGGCCAGGGACCTACAGGTCCCCCTTTTATTAAAAAATGAGCTTCTGACTTGGGTTGCGTGGGACGTCAGCAGGTCACCTTACCCGTCAGGGAGACACCTGCCCAGGCCACACAGGCGCTCTGTCTTAGGTTGGTGAATGCCCCCCAGGCATTACACGTCTCTGAATACTCATTATCATACAGGCTCAATCGTGTGTGAGCTGCAGAGTTAACTGCTGCCAAGGATCTCAAAGTGGCACTGGGCTTGCAATCTGTGTGTTCGACACAGAGAAGACAAACAGAGGTCCTATCTCACCCATAGCCAGTAGGCTAAAGGCAACTGAGCCATTCCCTTCCTTAATGAGCCCTACTGTATGTTGGAGTCCTTGTAAGATAGTATCCCAAAAGCAACTGGAACTTGAGTTTATAAATTTATAATTTTCAAAGCCAATCAAGATGTATATAACTACTGAATTAAATTTATCATGCCCAATAGAATGTAAGATTAACTAACTGTGGTAGCTACTTTTGTGGCCCCCGTTTTGGGTAACTGTTGCCTACCTTGCAGGCCTTGACCTTGATATCCTCCCTATGCTAATTCCCTGCCAAGTTCCACCCTCCTGAATGCTTAAGGGAAGTTCCTTGTCTGTGTATCCTGAATAATGGGTGTTAACAGCTTAGATGCAAGATTGTAAAACAACAGTAGCGAACTTCTGCCCTCCAGGGTTCTCCCATTGTGCTGTAAGTCTGTATTTAAGACCTCTTCCCTCCTTCAATAAATGACATTCGGCATGTAAAATAAATATATTTGAATGAATACTTCGAATGTAATCTATGAATACCACAAATGTGATTAATATCATGAGTGTAATTAATGAATATCATGAGTGTAATTTAAAAAATAAAAATTAAAAAAAAAGAAAAATGGGTTTTGTATGAGAGACAGATACAGATCTTTGGGGGACAGAGGGTGAAATGTGGTACCTTGCAGAGTGACAGTCTCAAGTACATCGATGCCCTAGTGTGGTATACATTATCCTAAATGGCAAAACAGAATGCACAGCAGAGGTTAAGATTGCCAAGCTTGAGGCTGGAGAGGTGATCATGGGCTATCTTGTATTCCTAATCAAATTACAGAAGTCCTTGAAAGGAGTGAGCCTTTTCCAGATATGCTTAGATCAAGAGGGTGATGGATCTGAGAGATGTAGTGGAAGAAGAAGCTGTCACAAGCCAAGGAATTTGACAACCTCTGGAAGCTAGGGAAAAAAGGAAAAACAGAAAAGAGGCTATCCCTTGTATAGGTCTGGTAAGACAGGAGTCAAGATGTCCGCAATCTCTGGAAATGGAACACACTTGGTCTACACTGTGATTTGAGCCCACTCGGTTGCATTCTGAACTTCTGAGCTACAAAATTATTTATTAGTAAGTATGTTATTTAAGCCATAGAACACTAGTACATCAGATCAGGCAACTGAAAGAAACCTCGGTTTTCCTCACCTGCAAAGTGAAGATAAAGGTATCGACAGGATTGTCATTAATTGGCTTCGATGATGACCAACTGAGTGTTCTGTTCTGTGGCTGTCAATAGGCTACTTAAGCGTAGGCTGCCTTTCTTTTTTATGGCTTCACTAAAGAGCTTTTTAAAGGAGATAGAAGAAATACTTCTTACCCTAATGCATAAAAGGCACAGACTTTTGTCCTAGGCCTGGTACCAACAAGCTACCTCTGAGCTCAGACAACACCTGCCCCCTTTCTGGGTTGAAGCTTTTCAAAATGAGGGATGTGAGCCAGAAGATTCATTTCTAAGGGCTCCTCCTTATCTGACACGGCTGAATAATATAAATGAAAAATCATAAAACTTTTGCATCCAAGTATGAAGAAGAAAGCTATAATAACGAGGATTCAATTCAATATTCAGAAGTGAATGGCCTTCTGAGAAAGCAGCAGGCTTGAGCTGGCCACTTCCACAGCAGCTGCCCCAGGTCTATGGAGTGTGGGAGATGTACCCACCTTCAAAAACCTCCAGGACCCAAACTCCCATGGCATTCAGATCTCACACAAAGCTCTAGGAAGTCATATCACTGTAATCCCTACGATGACTCCAGACGTTAATCGGGACACTTAGAGAATAGCATAGAAATAAAAGGCCCCATTTAGTCGGTCCTGCAGACCCAAAGCTACAGGATCTCTGCAACACACGGCAACAGCAGAGGATCCAAGAGGAGCCTGGCGGCGGTGGCTCCCAGCACTCGGGAGGCAGAGCCAGGAGGATCTTTGTGTGTTCGAGGCCAGCCTGGTCTACAGAGCGAGATCCAGGAAAGGCGCAAAGCTACACAGAGAAATTTTTGTCTCGAAAAACAATAACAACAAAAAAAGAGCATCCAACAGGAGTCCCAGTGAGGGCCCAGATCGATAGTGTAGTAGAAACCGAGGCCTCAAACCAAAACAATGCCTCTTTGCAATGAACACTTGCAGTAAAGATATATGGACATATGAGTTTACTGCATGACTCACTATATCATTTTACAGCTTTCATGATGAGGGTTTTTTTGTTCTTTTTTCCTCTTAAATTTTATTTTATTAAAGGCGGGGTGTTGTAAGGGCAGAGGGCAGATATGAAGGGAAGGGGAATGAATAGGATCGAGATGCATGATGTGAAAGACACAAAAGATAAATAAAAAGAAAATTTTTTTTTTAAAAGCTCCATTTAGAAGCAGCCACCAAGTAGTCAAATATCTGGAACAACTCTCTGCTGCAGCGTAAGTGTGACTCGGGGGAAATGGTTGGGAAAACCGTGAGAGAAGAGAGGGAGTCTGGGCTCACTGAGTCGAAGAGGAAAATAAAAAGCGTGGCTACAGTGGAATATTTCTGTCTAGCTGATCAAAGGGCAAACGTTTCCCCCTTGGGAAGTTGTTTCAGGCCAAAGTCTGATGTAGTGATCAGATCTGAGCAAAACTAACTTCCTCACTGTGAGCCTGGGATACCTGAAGGGTCCTCAGGCTTCTTAGGCACCGTTCTTTTCCTCCAAGCTCTCTCCCCAGCCCATTCCCAGCTTTGAATGCTGCTCTCTTGTTGCTGTTTTAACAAACATCACTAGAGCTCAGTTGTGCTATACAGTAACAACATGGGTCATGAAATGAGAGATTAAAATGGCGCAATAGAGCAGAGCCATTGGCCACTACTTTCCCTAACCTGGAAAGGGAATGGCCTTCCTTTGTACTGAAACCTTTGAGCATCTTTCAAAAGAATCGTAACTTTAAAATAATGAGGTGACCATAGAGGGAGTTATAAACTAAGTCATTTTTATTCATGAGCATAGGAAAATTATCTCATAATAATATTAGTAAAAATGTAGCATGTTTTTAATCATACAATTGTTTATGATTTTCTGATATGTACCTAGTGAGTTTTCAGGCATTTCCACCCATTACCCTGTATCCTCCCTTTTCTGCTGAAACCTTTCTTCCCAGTAAGTCCCCTCCACATTTTATTTGCATTTTTATAACTATTGAATTTATTCTTTAACAATTGACCTGCATACCATGTGCTTCAATGACTCTACCCACCCCAGCCACTCTAGACATCCTCCTACCCATATTTGGAAAATATTTCTTCATCACATTCAGTGGAACAGGATTGGAGTGGGCGGCGATACTATCAACTGGACCTCAGAGAAACCGAGTGACTTGCCCAAGCTCACAGAGCCTTCAAATTGCAGACCCAGGCTTTAACTTCAGATTTGCGTAATGACAAGTCCTGTAACTGTTAGTTAGAATTCCTCTCAATTTATCTGTCTAATTTCTTTTTATTTTGTTGACCAATCCATTCAAATGAGAAATGAGCCGCTTATACATCCAAATCTTGGTTTCCTCATGTATAAAACTAGAGTGATGATGAGCTTTTCTTACAGTGTATTCTTGAGGCTTAGATGAGACAATTTGAAAGTCCTTAGGCATGAGGCCTAGCTTTTCAAGAGCTGTTTGTGGGAACTAGTCACAGTGACAATGACCACAGCTCTGATGCCTGTGGGCTAGTGGCTACTTCAATCTTAAAAGGAAAGAGATCTTGATCAAGATGTACCAATGGCTGGTGGAAGAGCACAATTCAGTCCTTCTTTGGCTCATGATTCAGTCTCTTAGCTACGTCCCCAATGTGGTGCTTTGCCCTGGAAATCTCCAAGATCCATAGGTTACCTTCTGAGAAGGAAGAGACAGAGAAAAAGACCAAGATTCATTCCCAGGTCAGCTAATGGAGCTGTGGCTTCCTCTCACCGGCCATCATCAGCAAACTATAGGATCTGAATTCATCGCTCCTGGGTGGCTGGAGCAGATATGGCATTTCTTGCAGAGTTAAAGCCTTTAGGGTTCTGTTGGCCATCACTGAGTCCCAAAGTCGTGCTTTGGATCTTGTCAGCTCACTTCTAGCCAGCTTTCCATTTGAGCTATTTGGCTGAGCAGTTACATTAGAATATAACTAGGTTTTGTTTCAGAGACTGGGATATACATATTATCATAATGCCTTTAGACCCAGAAGCATTTCTTAGCAGGAGACTAAAAGTTGACGGTTGCTAAGAGGTGTATATGGCTCCCATAGGCCTGCTCTGGATTAGTACCATGTATGTTTTAAATGCCATCAATGTGCCCTGAAGTAGATAATTTGACTGGAATGATCTGGAAAGGTCTGGGACATCTAACACTCTCCATCCCCCCAAAGAAGTTTATATAAAGTCTTTGGGAAACAGAAGAATGCCCCCCCCCATTTTCTAAAACACCATGCTTTCTTTATGGCAACTCCTTGTTTTTGTTATAATTTAGGTCCTAATAGCATCCAAAGTCTTGGGTGCCAGAAGCTTAACCCTCGGGGCAGCACTCATGGGAAACGATGGGGTCTTTCACAGGTGTTTCTACAGAAACACAAACATCACATGTCCACACTCTCCTGAGGCTTCTAGCTCCAGTTCAGGTGGGAATGCACACCCTTGAGTAACTGCAGAAGCAGGAAAGTGAAAAGGCGCCATTGCAGAACAGGGAGCAGTAGATGGACGAGTGAATAGCCAGGTACAGTGATCTAAAGGGGGAAACGGGAAAGACTGGGGGCTCTAATTGGGGGGAGGAGATTAATACAAAAGAAGGAGTGAGGGGGCAAAATAATAGTAAAGATGTCTGAAAAAGTCACAGGAATCATTATTAACTATTTAAAAGCACCTCTAACACATATAAATCAGTATATAAATGTATAGTTTAAATGCAATTTTACCACACAGGCTGACAATCCTCCCTCCAAGAGCAAAATAGCATCTAACAAAAACCCCCACACCAGGCATATAAAGCCACAGTCCCCAAAGCAGGCCAATTGATCATGGACTGGAATCCCCAGTGCGAACCAACGTAAACCTTTCTCTTTTGTGTGTTTGTGTGTGCATGTGTTCACATAAGTTCTTATGCAGATGCATGTGTGTCTGTGTGCATACAGAAGCCAAAGTACAGCCTTGACTCATTCCTCAGGTTTCATCCATCTTAGTTTTTAACAAGTTTTCTTACTGACCCGGAACTAGTCCACTAGGCTGTCTGATCACTGAATTTCGAGAATCTGCCTGCCTGTCTCTGCCTCCCCTGCACTGAGATTATAATCATACTGCACCACACCTGGATTTTATGTGGTTTGGGGGGAATCAAACTCAGGTCCTTATACTTTAAACCCACGTTTTTATGCTTACAAGGAAAACTTTTCTCCCTTAGTCAGTGCTAAGAGAAGTTGGACTGTAAACATAAAAAGCTGTGAACTAGAGACTGGAAGGTTGAGATTTTAATCCTGGACCTATTCTTTCCTGGGAGATTTTTGATGTTACTTTGTTGGTGTTGGAGGTAGCCATGGTTATTTTGCTTTGTTTAGTTTGTGTGGTGTTTGTGGTGGGGCCCAGGGCTTTACACATGGTAGGCATGAACTCCAGCACTGAACTACAACACCAGCCCCGTGTTCTAGTTTTATGACTAATTTCCTTGAGCATGCCCTTTCTCAGAAAGATGTGTGTGGAGAGTCCCTCCTCAGGCTTAAAATAGAGCAAGCAAGAGTATGAATATGGACGTTAAATCATAATGAAAGTCTGCATACAATCCAAAACCCATCTTGATAAGCCAGAGTTATACAGTCATTTTCTCCAAGATAAAACATTCCATCCTAAGGGAAGCTCCATAAGACTCTGGAAGTAGACAACTCAACAGCTTCAAGAAGTCCCTGAAACTGACCAGATTCACTAAGCCCCTCCCTCTCCAAGCTTATATAAACTGTAAAGATGTCTGAGAGACTCTCAGACAAGCCAAGCTGCCTGGAAGGAGCAGAGACAAGTCACACTTCCTAGAAAAGACTCAAACCAACTGAGCTACTTGGAAAAAAATACTCTCCACCTGTTAATGCTGCCTACAGGTGTTTGGTTGGCATCTCCAGCTCACCCCTGCTTAATCCGGCCATTCCTGCCTCTCCAAACCCTGCCCTCTCAGGAAAACTGCCAAAGAGGGGTTCTCCCCTGCAGCTGCAAGCTGCACAATCCCCACCGAAAGCATTATAATTGGGCACAAATCCAGCTTGTAGAGGACACGACGTCATCCCCGCACTTACAGGTTAGTTAAGCCCCTCCTCTAGACCAGTCATGTGATTTTTCTCCTGCCCCCTTCCTGTGCCTCGATCTCTGGGGGCTGGAGTGTCACCCGGGAGGGCTTTGTCCAAATAAACCTGATCTGTTACTTTTTAATTTGGCTTGATCTGGCTTACTGCGTCAGCAGAGAAACCTATTATTGGGGTACAGAAAACTTATCAATAGGTTGTACAGAGCACTCCAGGTTTCTGACTTTCATGGGCTGGGGTGATTTTTGGTGATGCCCCTATCTTTGGTTCATTTATGTTTCTGTAAGTAACCCCTTACTTATATTCTAATAAGTATATTGGCTCCCCAAATTGAACTTCGTTTGGTACCCTTCCTTCAGTCTGTCACTGGTTCCCTATCTAGGGTGAGGAGACATTTGTTCATGTCTCCCCGGGAAGAGTGTTGCTGGAGGGCTTCTCTCCAGGTTCCCCAAGCCCCGCAGTCCCACAATCCACTTATAAAATAATCACTCAGACGCTTATATCATTTATAAACTGTATGGCCATGGCAGGCTTCTTGCTAACTGTTCTTTTATCTTAAATTAACCCATTTTTATAAATCTATAGCTTGCCACGTGGCTGGTGGCTTACCGGCGTCTCTACATGCTCTTCTCCTGGCGGTGGCTGCAGTCTCTCTCCCTTCTTCCTGTTTCCCCAATTCTCCTCTCTCTTTGTCCCGCCTATACTTCCTGTCTGGTCACTGGCCATCAGTGTTTATTTATATAGAGTGATATCCACAGCAAAGAGTGCCACACAAGAGCCAGCAGACTGGGTGGCACACACAACCATGACACAATCTTCCATGGATTTCAGGGGTTCATGGTCTTGTTTATGAGAACGAGAGAATCAGCCAGGCTCCAGGTGGACTGGAGGCCACAGGGGGTGAATTCCCGCGGGCAACAGAAGGCAGCTGGATTGCTTGGGAGTGAGCAGGGACTGCAATTGGTCTTTAGAGGCTCTAGGGACCTTAACAGAAAAATCATTTGAAAGCAAGGTGTAAGAAGAAAAGGGAGACCCAAGTTCTGGTTCTCAGATGAACTCAAGATTTAAGGTGCACTCCTTAAACGTGAAATTCAAAGGCTTATTTTGAGAATTCTGATGGAACCTCTGTACCCTGTACATGGAACACGCTGCCCTGAGTTTCAAGAGGCTCACTGTAACTCTGCATCCATTTGATTTCAGAATTTTGTTCCTTTCCCTATTTCACTCTTAGTGTTACCTTTTTGTGTCTGTATTGATTTTTCTTGGATTTTTTTCTGTGTGTAGGTTGTGATGATACTTCATGCAATCCAAGAAATGTGAGCTCTGCCTCTTGTCCAACTTCAGAACTAACTAAGGGAATAAGGAAAGGCTAAGGGTGTAACTCAGTTGATACAAGGCTTTCCTAAGATTCGTGGCATCCTGGGTTCAGTCCCTAACACCTCATAAAACACAGCATGATGGCTGCTGTCCTAGCTCTCAGGTGGTAGGATCAAAAGTTTGAAGTCATCCTCAGCTACACAGCAAGTTCAAGGACATCATCCTGAGCTGTGCAAGACCCTGCTAGGAAAAAAAGTTCAACTGAGGAAAGAAAATAAGCCATGGAGATGAAGACCAGTGTGTCGTCTTTATTAGTGACAAAGCTATTTGGAGTGATGTGACTTAGAGTGTGTCGACCATGAAGATCCTAACACTTCCTGTCTCCATATTGGGCCATGGGCCAGTACATGGAAGGAAAATACTATCTAAGCCTGTAGAACACACCCTCTCAATCAAGATCAGATCTGTGCAATGCCCAAGGAAAGAGATTGCCTGAGGGGGTTCCACCTACAATTCCACCTACAAAAACTCTCTCTCTCTCTCTCTCTCTCTCTCTCTCTCTCTCTCTCTCTCTCTCTCTCTCTCTCAAAGAAGAACTTCCTTGTCTTCTCAATGGAAGAAACATCCTGGAGCATAAGAACAAGACTATTTGTAGTAAACCCTTCCTTATCAGAGGAGCCAGGCATAGAAGCATTTACTCTAAGGAAGCACTTTCTATCTCCCATTCACTTGTTCAATTATGTAACAGATATACACTGAGCTCCGAATATGCTGCCAATTACTGTGTTGACTGGGCAGGGCGGGGATGGAATAATGGCATGGATCCTGGACTATCTGTCAGGAGGATGAGAGAGACACAAAACCATTAACCCCACTAATAGCAGGTGTCACACGCTGTCCTAGGCAATGGATGAATGATGCTGTGAATGTGATCCTATGAACATAGCAGGCAGCTGGATAAGATCAGTAAAAGAAGCATGCCCAGGTGGTACCCTAGAAGACAGGAAGGGTCTAGGTTTGTCAATCGACTCTCTTCTTCCTTGCTTTATCATGTACAATAGCTACTCAATCCTAGTGTTTGTTAATATCTGCCTCTGTCCCATCTCCAGGTCAGTGAGTTTTTAAATCTCAACCATTGTATCTGACATGCTGACCTTTCATGGGACATTTATCAGGTGTGATGAATGGCAAGCCCCCAGTGTTCTCCTAAAAAATACTCTGCCAATATCCTGTAACAAGGAGATGATAGAATTCTGCAGGGGCCACTGAATAATGTAGGTCCTGGAGAGATCATTCCATAGATAAACCAGAATATAAGCCCAAAAAAGCTCCACGTGGAGAGATGATATTGAGAGACGTGTGTATTTAATAAATAAGTAATACAAATATCAATGAACTATGGCTGCCTATTGAATGATCCATGATAGTAAAGGTAAACAGCATAAGAAACAGATTGAGAATTTCTGTAGTTTGGATTTTGAATGTTTCCCCAAATGGCTATATGTTGAAGACTTCTTCCCCAGGGTAGGCTCTTGAGAAGTGGTCCAGCATTCAGCTTAAGGAGCCTTGTAAAATGCTTTGGAGGAGGCTGGCCTTTTAAGTAATATTCCTTTAGTTTTTTGGACATGTGATAAAGAGTTTTTTCTGCCCTGTGCTTCCTACCACTGCCATTCTGGACCTCACCAAAAACCTGAACCTAACGGCTCTGCCTAATCATCAACTAAAACTTCTAAAACCATGAGGCAAATTAAATGGTTTTTTTCTGCTGCTTTCTTATAGTGACAGAAATCAGACACAAAATGATTTTGTTCCAAAAGATCAATGAAATTTAGTATTGCAAACCCATAGGTAATATAGATAAGAAGCAGAATCAATGCATGGAAATACCACCTGATTTTGAAATTCATCAATAATATTACTTATTAATAATAATTCTAGTGATGCCTCTATGAATATATAAAAGATATTCAAAATAGTTTCCCCATACTGCCTGTAAATGACAGAATCAGAGTTAACAGAGAACCAAGAACAAAGGAGCCTTGCCCAGTTTGGACTGAATGGCAGAAATGAACAGTCCCATCATTTGTAATCAGAAAAAGACAAAAGCAGGGAGCAGGTTGGATGGCTACGGTGTCAGGTTATGTTTATCAGAATTCAGAATGGGACCCTAGGAAATCACAAAGGAAATAGCATTGATCCACAGGGATTTCCAAGAAAAAAGGGGATCCATGGGACAAACTAGGTTTCAAGATTAAAAGAACAATAAATAAATAAATAAATAAATAAATAAATAGATAGATAGATAGATAGATAGATAGATAGATAGATAAATAAATAAATAAATAAATAAATAAATAAATAAATAAATAATAAAAATAAAAAATAAATAAAACTGACTTAGTTGTGTGTGGTCCTGTGCCCTTTTGTTTGATAGACAATGTGTTGTGACACAGACTCATGTTTGAACACTTGGTCTCCAGCTGGTGGCGCTGTTCAGGAAGGTTATGTACCCTTTAAAGAGTTAGAGTTGTGTTAGAACCATGGTTCTCAGCCTATGGGGCTCCACCCCTTAGCAGTTAAATGTCCCTTTCACAGGGGTCACATATCAGATATTTACCTTGCGATTCCTACCAGGAGCAAAATTACAGTTATGAAGTAGCAATGAAATAGTTTTACAGTTGGGAGTCACCATAACATGAAGAACTGTATTAAAGGGCTACAGCCTTAGAAAGGTTGAGAACCACTGTGTTAGAAGAAGGGGGTTCCATGAAGCTTTAGAGTCCAGCCCCATTTCCTGTTCACTGTCTGCTTTTTTGGTATGTTTACAGTGTGAGCACCCAGCCTATTCCTATCATCACGCCTTCCCTGGCCCCATCACGTGTTACACCTTTCACCATCATGAGCTATAACATGTTGGAATTGTAAGCCAAAAGAAATCCTTTGCCACTTAAGTGGAAATACTGTTGTCAGAGTATTTTGCCACAGCGATGAGAAAGTAATTTAGACATGGTATTAATTACAGCGTTCTTTCAGAAACCTTTGCTTTCTACGTTTCCACAATCACATCTACAATATTTTTAAAAGAAAAGTTCAATGGTATCAGGTTGTACGTACGATCTGATGAGGTAGTGGGAAAGGCCGTGCTGGCTTGTCCAAGATGAAGAGCCTGTATACACACAAGCCTTGGGCTACCGAGAGGAACACATACAGGAAATGGCATTTATTAGAGACTTCAGTATTCGCCACTGTGTCCAAAGCAGTGCTTTTTCTCTTTGCCTTTTAGTATGCAAACTACAGATACATGTGAAGCAGTGGAGAGGACAGGAAAGGCACGGAGTAGAAATGAAATCTGGTCAAAACCACAAAGAATCAGCTGAAACCTGACTTGAGGCCAGTGGTTGAGTGAAATATAGAATTCCAAATTGCACGTCCTTTGCTACCAAGTCCCTGCTCTTCCCGCTCTCGTCTCTCATTTAGATTTCCTACTGGAAAATGACAAGGTCTGAGCTTATGGCCTGGCCAAGAGACTGTGGTTTATAGCATGCCCAGGACCACTAACCCAGCCATTATTCAGAAGTAACAGTTTGGACGCATTCTACTCTTATGATATAAAAGGTTTTGAAAACAGAGTAATGTCCGATGATCAAACAGCTGGGTTATTTTATAACCAGGGAATAAAAATATCTATTACTTCCCTCCAAGAGGCTCCAGGAGTATGTGCATTACTCTATATTCTTTGTATTATAACTGGAAACTGCTTCACTATCTGAAAACACCAGAGGGTTTCAGTGTATCAGTCATAGAACTAACAGTGTTCCTGTGAGCATGGACACAGTCCATCATACTCCTAGAATCTAGAAGGCAAAGAAGTGCTTTGATACATGTAGGCTTTGGCAAGCCCATTGAGCTGAAGAGCTCCCTGGAATTCACAGAAAATACAAGGCATTGTAGTGACAAGCACACTTTCTGTGAATGAAACGAAGACAAGGGCCTAGAATATCCATTTTCTCCCTTCTGTGTACCCCACTTACATCCGTGAAGACTTCCGTCAACTGACCTCCGATTTATTCTTATACTAAACAATTTTCATCAAGCTGCCTTTGTTCACATCTACCTGGCAACTAAAAGCGTCTCTTCACGCAGGTCAGGGCTCGATAAACCGAAGACGTGCCTTTCCGTGCCACAGTGTGGTTTGTCGGGATCCATTTCTTTGTCATAAGACATTGTCTTTGCTCGTTTGGTCCCCAAATTAGAGCCTCCTCAGATCAGGAGAGCCGCTGGTTTGGAAATCTGGGGGACTGAGTACGCGGCGTGTTCGATACGTCTGAAAGCAAGGTCCTCACTACCCCACTTTTAGATGCATTTTTGCCTTGCAAGGCAGCAGCAGGCTAGAGAGCAGACAGAAGCAAACAAGAAGTTGCTGAATAAGGAGTGATGGACACAGGAAAAGGAGGAAGCAGAAGAAAGCAAAGCAAACAAACACGAATCAGGAGCAAAATCAAGACAAGCTGGCAGCGAAAATGAACTTTAATGGGACGAGTCTTGGGAAATCAACAACGTGAAGCTGAATCTGCTGCAGATTCAATTAAAATCATAGAAATTTCTGAAAAGTATTCAGGATGCTTGAATTCATGCATTAATGTCTTTGTTATCAGGAGTTTGCTCTTCGGGGAGGAAGGGAGCAGCTGGGAAGGAGACATGGAGGAGAAGGGGGAGGGGGGAGACTGAAAGTGAGGAAACAGCAGCAGAGCCACAGCTGTGTGCACCCCGCGCGGCTGGGTGTCTTCCTCCTGACTGTCACCCAGACGAGTAATTATAATGAGCACTACAGCCCAGTGGCTGGTGTCTGAGGTGGTTAGCGGCAGCAGTAGGCAGATGTTCTGGGAGCATAGACATGACTTGTCATCGCGCCATCCGCATATAGAGAATTCTGCACCCAAGAAGAAACACTCTTCCCAGAGGCTCAAGGCAGTTTATAAAATCGAGTTCTGATCTGTGGCTAGGATGAGCCTAGCAAAGGATGGCTGGTAGAGAGTATTCTGAATTGGCAGGCAAGAATTTGTTGAGAGCTTTGGGAGTATCTATTTCCTTCTCTTTCCTAGATTTCCCAAGGGAAAGCCCTCCTTAAGATTTGAGGGTATGGAATAAACAATACTATAGAAAACCATGCAAGCTTTTCATAAACAAAAAAGAGAAACAGGGCATTCTTGTTTCCTTTCTACGCAGTCTTTGAGTTTTCATAAATCTTAGTTGCAACAAAGTATCAAATGTGAACTTGCACAAAACCAGGGAGAAAGTTTTGAAAAGGAGCAAGCACTATGTGCATTTTGCAAGCATCTGTTCAGCCAATCCTGACCCAAAAGGATCTTCATTGTCTGTCTTAAACATGTATATATGTTTTCTTGTCGTTGTTCCTTAAATAACAAAAGGAAGTAAGACAACTATCTACATAACATTTGTACTGTCTTGGGTCCTATAGATAACCTAGAGATGTTTCGTAGCATTCAGAATGGGCAAAGGCTAAAGGTACCTACTATGTCATTTTATGGGTGGGAGAGTTGACTGTCCATTAGATTTTGGTCTCCTACATTGAAGTCTGTCCAAGTTAGCTTTAACTATCAATGTGACATAGCCTATAACTACCTAAGGGGAGAAAAAGGAGTTTCATCTGAGTGATTATATCAGGGTGGTCTGTGAACTTATAGGGGAAGGGATTGTCTTGCTTTTCTTAACTGATGTTGGAATGTCCAGCATTCTGTGGATAGCACTATTATCTGGGCATGGTCCTGAGTTAGATAAGAAAGCTAGCTAAACATGAGGCTATTGGTGACTAATGTAACCATTATAGTGAATATACATATATATATATAATATATATTAATGACTAATATAACCATATAGTGAATAATATAACCAGTATTCCTCCATAGTTTCTGCCTTGAAGTTCCTGTTTGACTTCCTGCTCTAACTTCCCTTAATGATGGACTGGGACCTGGAAGTATAAACCAAAGAAGCCCTTTCCTCTCCAAGTTGCTTTTGGTCAGTGTTCTATCACAACAGCAGAAAAGAAACTGGACCAGAGTCTTAGAACCGGTAACTCACAGACACCAAGGAAAACCTGTGTGCCGGTGAGTCTACGTCCCCTAAACCACAGTCCACCCCCTGCTCTGCTCTATGTGCCATCTGGACTTCACTGCCTGCTAGCTGCCTGCTGGGTTCAGAGACATCAAATGACGGAGAGGTGGAGTGTTTCTCCCCCAGCTGCCTCTCTGTTGGTTTGCAGTTCACTCCACAGCTGGATGTCCTCTCAGGTACCCTGATGTGTTGAAGTGACATGGTCTTTTGTGATAGCTTTTGTCTTTTTGCCCAGGTTACACTGTTGCAAATACCTCAGTGCTCATCATGCCCCCAGTACCACCCCCAAAAACCAGTCAGCTCTCTATAAACATTCTAGCCATCAATCACTCAAGCCGCTCCAAGTGGCTCTCTGTTTCTTGTCACGACTCTGAAAGAGTAACTTGGGTATGTCTTGGGTTACCTCACAAAATGTCTTATACTAGGTGACCCATAAACAATGGGAATTTATTTCTCACGGTTCTAGAAGGTGGGCATTCTAAGAACAATGCGAAGAAATGTTGATTGCCTGCTGAAGGCTCATTCTGGGTTCCTGATTTTTCTCTGTGCCCCCACACATTGGAAGAAGCAAAGGTATGCTCTGGTGCCCCCTTCACGGACACTATTATGGTTGAATGCAAAATATTCCTGCCAGGTTCACATATTTGAACAGTTTTCCCAGGTGGTGAAACTGTTTGCAAAGGTTGTGGAACCTTTAAGAAGCTTGGTCTCACTGGAGGACATGGGTCATGGGAGAAGGGCCTCGAGGTTTACAGCTTGTCCTTGCTAGTCTACTTTCTACTTCCTGTTCAGCTGAAGAGTGTGCAGGTAAGGAGTCCCAGGATGCACCTTGTCCTTGCTATAAAGCTACACGCTCCTATGTCTTCTCTGTCCTGATAGACCACATCCCTTCAAACCCTGGGCCAAGATAAACACTTCCTTCCTAAAGTTTCTTCTTGTTGTATTTGGTTACACGGTGATGAGAAAGCTCCAGGACTAACCCCATTCACAAGATCTTGCTCCTGTGATGTAGTGACCACCTAATATAGGGGCCACAAGAGTCAGTCTGTGGCAGTGTGCTTTAATCTTGTTATCAGACTTGCAACAATGGAATACCCTATAATGTTCCTCTGTCAGGGACCAAAGATGGGAAACGCTCTCATGGTGCAGAAAACAATGATGGTATCTGCTCCAGGAAAAAGGGTTTTTAATCTTGCAATCTGTACGTGACGGTGAGGAGACAGGGAGAGAAAATAGGGAAGTGGGTAGAAAGAGACAGGAGAGCCACTATGGAATTCTTGGGAAAGGCAAGTGCAGCCAGTCTGTGGAGAGCAAGGAAAAAATATAAACACATGATAATCAGCAAGTGTGGAGGAGCGATACCATACCAGGAGTTTATAAAGACCAAGGGCAAAGCGCTACAAACCTTTCTGCAACCTTGTCCACCAGAGAGCCCACAAGTCCTGCCCTGTGTCAGCAGGGGCACAGAGCTGTGCAGGAGGTGAACGTTAATCCATTCTGAAACATCACTGGAGACTTGGGGGGGGGGGTCACCTAAGCAGCTCCAAGCAGGGTGAGGTGAGCTTGGAAAGTTCCCTTTGGCTGAAGAACAGATAACAGTTCCTTAGGGATGAAAAGGACCAATTTGAACTCAACCCAACCTTGCAGAGTTCACCTACAGGCGAAATGTCAAACATCCATAATTAGTAAGATAATTTAATTAAACTACTCAGCAAATCTAGTTAGAATGTGGTCTGTAGCATCCTGAGTAAGTCTTTCTTAAGCTGGCCAGCTGGCCTTGAAGAAAAATCTCCCTTTTAGCAACTAAAGAAACTACTTTTTTATATATCTGAAAATATTGGATGATAGACATACCTGACCAACCATCTTTGATTTAACATGTACCAGGTGGATAGATAATCTGCCCTGATGACTTGGCACAGGGAAGTAAAGAGATGTGGAATTTGTCTCAGGAAACAGAATTATTGGAAGAGAAGGAAGGGAGAGAGGAGAAAATGAAAAGGAAGGGAAAATAGAGCAAAAAGTCATAAATACCCCCTGAGCCAATTTCCTCCCTTTTTCTCATTTTATAGAAGAATGAACACTCCTAGCCTCTCACAGATTCAGAACCAGAATCCCAAAACCTGCGTGCAAATCCCAAATGTTCCTGTCTAGGTATTATAACCTTTTAGGCTTACATCTGTGGTGGTTTGAATAAGAACATTCCCTCCCCAGGCTCATATACATATATTTGGGTGCTTTGTTACCAGGGAGCGGCACTACTTGGGAAGGATTAGGAGGTGTGGCCCTGTTGGAGTAGGTGTGGCATTGTTGGAGGAAGTGTGTTACTGGGGGTGGACTTTGGGGTTTCAAAAGTCCATGCCAGGCCTTGGGTTGTACCACCTCCCCTTTTCTCTGCCTACAGATCAGGATATAGCCCTCAGTTACTGATCCAGCACCGGCCATCATGCTCCCTGCTAGGATAATTATGAACTAAGCCTCTGAAACAGTAAGAAAGTCCCCCACTTAAATGCTTTCTTTCCCAAGAGTTGCCTTGATCATGGTTTGTCTTCACAGTAATAGAACAGCGGCTAAGATAACATCTAACTCTCTGCGTCCACTCTTCCAGACAATTACTTTTTTTTTTAAAGACTTATTATGTATGTAGTGTTCTTCCTACAGACCAGAAGAGGGCACCAGATCTCATTACAGATGGTTGTGAGCCACCACGTGGTTGCTGAGAATTTGAACTCAGGACCTCTGGAAGAGCAGTCAGTGCCCTTAACCTCTAATCCATCTCTCCATCCCCCAGACAATTACCCTTAAAACTTTGCACAGATTGAAGGGATGTTTACATTCCACTTGGTTGGTTTTGCCAGGAGGGCACATTGTTAGCAGTTTTGGAGTGTGCACTGACTGGAAAAATGACCATTTGGGTCACTATGAAAAGTCACACATTCACTGCAAAGTCACCAGTACAGTTTTCTTTGGACTTCTACCCATGGGAAAATATCAGGATCTTATGTCAAATCAGGCCCCTTCCTTGAAATGATTTAACCAGTATGTTTATTGTAAGAGTAGAGATTGTTCTATGAGTCGGGATAACATTAAAGAGGCCATCATTCCATGTTATGAAAACAGTGTCAAAAAGGTCATGGAGGAAGGAAGCCATTCTCACGGGAACATTTGCATGATAGCTTGGATCTGGACCAGCTTGGAAGTTCATAATTACCTAGCAGGGACTTCGGAAAAGTCCATGTGGTCAAGGGCTCGTCCCCAAGCAAGTCATGTTGGGAGGTGGTGGAACATTCAAGAGGCAGGACTTATTGGGAAGTCTTTTAGATCATTGGGGATGGGGTCTTGAAGCGGCTTGTGGTACCTAGCCTCATCTTCCTCTCACTTGCTTGACAACTGTGAAATGATCATTTCCCCCTGCCATGTGATCTCCCTGTGATGCGATACTACAGGTCTAAAGCCACAGAGCCAACCTATCACAGACTGAAACACTAAAGCTTTGAGCCAAAATGCCAAAATAACACCTTGCTGTGTATAAGCTGATGGTCATGGGGATTTGCTACACTAAGGGAAATGCTGACTAGCCTAATTCACAAATTGATTTCCCTGTAGTTCCTTCATTGGATCTCCAGTATCATTGGTGGCACCTCCTATCTACAAGGACTCTCACTTTTGAGTCTCAGAAGGGAAGGTAGTTGCTCCATGTGTTTTGACTATATTCTATGACCACTGAGACAGTAGATAGGCTGAACTGTTCATATTGACATAACTGATAACCTTCCCACTATAGATACCTGGGCTTTCCTCAAATAAGAACCACTTTGGTGGGAGATACATCTCTTTGCACTTATCAACTAAGCAGTTAGTCTCAGGCTTGGAATGCTAGGGTCTACTTTGCCCCCCAAAAAAAAGTAAAAAAAAAAAAAAATCAGCTAATCGAAATTTCCCTCCTTCCTCTCCCTGCCCCTCAGGAGTCACAGTTGGGGATTGTTAAAAAGCACAAAAGGATTATGGGTAACCTTATAGAAGATGGAAGCAAGTAGGAGAAAAATCAGTCCTAGGACAGTTCTACAGGTCTCACACCTCTATCAGGGAGGATGGCTAAGCAACATGATGAGCTGCCTGTTGTAATTAAGCTTCCTCAAGCTGTTTCAGTGGGGCTGAGGTCATTCAGACAGGCATTGAGTACTAGATCCCATACATTAGGGAATGAAGTCCGTGGGGCAAGGCAAGTTTTTATAGACACCTAGCTATGGAATGAAAGAGCCTAAGACAAGGAACTTTTAAAAAGCTTCCCCTTATTCTGTGGGGTGGATTAACCCTTAATCTCCCAAATATAAAGCAGAGCTAACTATACCTAATTAATAACATAACAGCAAAAATCAGATCAGATGAAATGATGCTCAAGAACAGTATGGCTCTGATTTATACAAATATCATGAAGGATTATACCTCCTTTATTGCTGTAGCTTTCCAGAAGTCTTGACTAAGCAAAACTAAACAGGTCAAAGAAGTGTGAAAGCCTCCAGTCAATACTTCCTTATGCAGCAAGGCGTTCTGACATATGCCAGAGGTTCCAAAACACATTTTCCTTCCACTCCAAAATAACTACATCAAAATAAATAAATAAATACCCATGTCATGACCCACTACACATAGCCATACCATGTGCTTTACAGACTCATGTAGTCTGACTTAAAGTTATAAATGCTTGCCCCATTCTGACCAACAGACAGGATACGGCCGCTACAGAACATCATGCCAGCAACACAATGTTTTATCTCAACAGAAAGTTGACCCTGGCGTCTCCAAATGCCTCTGTGACCGGTGAGAAGCAGCCTTTTCAGACATTCCCAGGCTCTGGTTTGAGATTCCCTGGACCGTTCGTTCATCAGACTAGGATCTATGACACAGCCCGTCAACGTGGCAGAGTTATCTGTCAAATTTCAAGAGACCTAAGCAGGGCTTTAAGTACCTCATAAATCAAAAGCTTAACAGGCGCTACTGTTTATAGCTGCCTCAAGTCACATTATCACCACTATTCCCGTTAATCACGGCATCGTACTGAGACGAGCTTTTTCTTCCATAAGGAGCTTGCATATTTCTGGTCCTCAGGAAACAAAAAACAAAAGGTAGTTCTGGTGTGCCCTCTAATTTGCATATACAGCTGGCTTTGCTGCTATGTTAAGAGTTAAGAACAAGTCTGCCTACATTTTCAAGCAACATTAAACACTTAAATAAGAAACAATTTTAGGAGTCCAAAGACATCACTAGAGGCCACATACATACAAAAGGAAGAAAGATAAAAGACATACCAGTTGCTCATTGTTTTTATTGCTCCAGCCTGAAACATGGATTCGAGGACAGCTGTAGAATTTCATGACAGCACAGTGGTGACTCCCAGCAGTGAGACTCTGTGACTTCTGTATACCATATCTACACCCCCCATACACACATACATGTGCACACACACACATGCATGCACATGCACATGCACATGCACACACACACACTCTACGCTGGTAATTTCCCAAGTGAAGCCATAAGGGATCCACTTGTACCATCAACAGTCACATGTGATGCCCTCCAATTCATTGGTGTTACTTCAAATATTGTCCCTGGAGTTATTTTCTGTCATGGCTCAGGCAGGGAGGAACATCTGACCAGAACAGACTATATGATTTCCTCTTACCTGAGACAGTTAGCTCTTAGTTCAACTATAATAGAAAACATCCCCCTGTTCAGGTCTTAAGGACTGCCATAAAATTAACTCCAATTTATTGTATACTGTAAACCAAAAAGACTTGGGTAGTAACCCTAAGCATAAGCAATATTATTTTCTTCCAAAGGGAAATAATCCTAATAAATGTGCGTAAAAATATTTCATAAACAGGCTTGAAAGTATTTTGCCTTTCTTCTACCAACCCCCACCACCACCTTGTGAGATAGTAAGCAACAGGATTTTATAAAATTCTCTCAAACAGCAGGAAAAAAAATGTTAGTCATTATTCCTGCCCTAAGAAAGCAAATAAAACAATGCACTCAATTAAGCAAATCTTCAGTTTCTTGTGGGTCTGGATAAATAATCAGATCGATCTGGTGACAAGGTCTCAGAGCCCAGCAGAACATGAACACTTCAGCAAGGACAAAGAGAGAGAAGAATTAGGGTTCAAAGAGTTGTACTAGGGGCTTCTCCACTGGAAACACAGCCAGCAGGGACAGGGTGACACAGTGACTCAGACCATTCTCTTAGGACACTTAGCAAGGAATAAGGGAGCTAAAAAGAAGACAGAACGGATTCACCCTAGGCTCAGGAAAGAGTGTCTTTTTAGACTCACCCAAAGCCCCATTATCTCAAAACAAAACAAAACAAAAACCGTCATGTCTATAAGATGTCCGTGTACCTTCATTTAAAACAGGGCATCCCACCTGACAGAAAAGCAAGAAGCTCCCAGCTTGCTGACCTGGCAGGTACTGCTTGGCTCAGCCTAGCTGCAAGTAGCCCAGACTGGCCAGTTTCCTGCAATGTGACACTGTGTCCTTCGGTAGTGTGTCTGCCTACAACTACAGGCTAAATGGGATGTCTGGCATGGTGGTCAGTGCCCTGGATGATCAGCTCAATGTGCTCCACATCCACACACCCAAACCCATTGCTTCTCTCCCTCTGTGTCCACAGTACCAATGAGATAGTTCAACAGAGCTGGTGAGAAGTCTGTATCAGTAAGGAGCTCTGGAGGTCTATCCTGTTCTCTGTCTACAGGAAGTATTTGTAAGCGAATCCTCACTCCTGTTCTTCAGGGAGTAACATCAATTGTTGAGTGTTTGTTTGGCCTACCAAGCTTTGTCTGCCTGCCACTGCCAGGCTGGCTCATGAGCTTTGCACATTAACATTCTCGGCATTGCCTTGGCTCTCGGGTACCACTCAGATGCCCTTCAGCTGAGCTGTTCCCGTGGTAAACGTTAACTCTGGCCTCTTCATAATGGGTTCCAACCACAATGCTTCTCTCCTCTGCGGCACACTGCTGGAACAAGGACTACATACCCAGCTCTGACTCCCAACACTCTACACAATGCCTAGCAGCGTTGGTATTCTGGGAATGTATGTCTATGATAAGCAAGCTGGACCTACCACAATAATCAGATTGGTGAATAAATACCCTAACTGTCATCATAGAGCCTTCACCAGTAACTGATGGTAGCAGATGCAGAGATCCACAGCCAAACACCAGGCCAAGCTCCTGGAGTCCAGTGGAAGAAAGGGAAGAAGGATTATATGACCAAGGTGGGGCGTCAAGATCATGATGGGGAAATCTACAGAGACAATTGAAACAAGCTCATAGGAACTCACAAACTTTAGACCGACAGCTGTGGAACCTGCATGGGACTGGACTAGGCCCTCTGTATAGGGAAGCCCGTTGTGTAGCTTGGTCTGTTTGAGGGGCCCCAGGCAGTGTGATCAGGAGCCATCCCTGGTGCATGAGCTGGCTTTCTGGATCCCATTACCTATGGTGGGATGCCTTGCTCAGCCTTGATGCAGGGGGCAGGGGCTAGCCCCAACCGATTGTACCAAGCTTTGCTGACTCCCCATGGGAGCCCTTATCCTTTTGGAAGAGGAGATGGCAGTTGGGTCAGGTGGGGGGAAGACTGGGAGGAAGCAGGAGGAGGGATGAGAGGGGGGATCTGCGGTTGGTAAGTTAAAATGAATAAAAATATTTCTTAAATTAAAAATAAATAAATAATTAAAGAGCATCTCTTTATTTCTTTCTTCTTTCCTTCCTCCCTTTCTTTCTCTTTCGATTCTTTCTTTAAATTTTGAACAAGAAATTTCCAAATCGATAGAGTAAATCTGCTGAGATTAGCTGTGGATTCAAAGTGAGCTGCTCCCCCATAGGCTCCGATGTGTGAACCCTTGATCTGAAGATGGGTAGTAAAGAGGAAGACTGTGAAACATTTAAGAGATAGGGCCTCACTAGGAGAAGTATGTCACAGGGGTGGGGCTGGAACTTGAGGTTCTATAACCCAGCACTACTTCCTGTTCACTCTCTGCTTCCGGAACAAAGATGCAATGTGGCTAACAAGCTTCCTGTTCCCGCTGAAATGCCCTTCCCATTACAATGAACTATATTCCTGTGGAGATGTAAGCAAACCAAAGCTCTTCTCCCTGAAGCTGCTTTTGTCAGGGTCTTGTCTCACAACAAGTAAGTACCTATGACAAGACCGAATGGAGGAAAGAATTACGTACATGACAACCTGGATTAAAAAAATGTGGGCTGGAAATAGAAAATTGAAGGCTAGCATGTAGTCAATAGTTTTCTCCAGTCCTGCCTGGCCCATGGTGTTGCACTTCTCTGGTTCTGCCCGCCCCCACGGTCCCTCAGCTGCTTATAAAATAATCACTCAGAGGCTTAATATTATTTATAAACAGTATGACCTTTGCCAAGCCTCTTGCTAGCTAGCTCTTATATCTTAAATTAACCTATTTCTATTAATCTATGTTTTGCCACGTGTTCCATGGCTTTACCAGTCTGCTGGCATGTTGCTCCTTGGGCGGCAGGTTGGCGTCTCTTTAGATCCCACTTTTCTCTTTCCTATCTCTCTCCTTGGATTTCCCACCTGCCTCTAAGATGCCTTGCCATAGGCCAAAGCAGCTTATTTATTAACCAATGGGAACAACATATATTCACAGCATACGGAAAGACATTCTCCAGCACTAGCACATGATAAATTGTTTCACTTTTCTTGAAGGAAGCAGGAGACAGTCTATAGATGCTAAAGGGGATCTTCAGATTGGGCAAAAGAAAATATGCCCCACCCCCCAAAAAAACAAACAAATGGAGGGTCCTAGTTGAGTTGCCTAACAACTCAGAACAGAATGGGTAGATAAAGAGAGAAAGACAAACTGGGGAAAATGGAAGGTTCAAAGTACTGGTGGCCCTGGAGGCAGAGGGACAGACGTTAAGGAAGATCATGTCTCTGCGAGGGTGGGAGGCCATGAGATCTCTAATATGAGTGAGCTGGAGGATGTGTACTGAAGGGTAACTGGGCAACAAGACCACTGAGTGGAGGGAGAGGGGGGAGGAATTGCATAGCCAAGGCCCATGTTGCTTTACATAGATCTTGAGGTCGCCAGCATGGCAGGACCAGGTAAGAGGAAGTGACGTTGGTACCAGTCTTAAAGAGTGGTGTTTACCCATGATGAGGAAGTAAGTGCTGGTCTCTCTGCAGCTAGAAGGAAGAGTCAGGATGTTTCAGCATGGTATCCATTCCCTTGCCTGCTACATCTCTAACCCCTTACATCCGGGAGTTACACACAGCTTTCCCCCAACACGTGCCAACAGGCATCTCTATGGCACTTCATATTATCTCTCTTCCTTTAACAGACTATAAACTCCGTCTGTTGTTTGATCTTTTGGAAGCTACTATCCCCTGCTTCCTATTGCCTTTGAACCTGACCCCTAATCTCCAGCTGTGGCAGGTCATGCTACACAAACACCCATGTGCTCTTGTATCATTCAGTAGATTTGCCAGAATCTGAATCCTAAGCATTAGCCCAGCAGCCAGCAAGAGGCTGAGGACAAGGGCGTGCTCTAAAGGCAATTCTATCAGAAGATAACATGACACCTGGCTGGCAATGTGGAGAGATGAGACAGGCCAGGGCCATGGTAATTTGAATGGGATTCCATATTTGTCCATTTGAGAACAGACTAAGATTCTTCACCATGGCAGGAGTGAGCACAGCTCATGTTGGTGAAGTCAAAATTTTGATTGAAATATGGTCAACTGGTCAAAAGCATTATTTGCTCTCTACTAAACTGATAACCCAGACATAAAACAGAAATCTAGGGCAGCGTTCTCTAGAATTCTAGACACTCTGGTCCTGGGGATTCCCTCTGGCATCTCTGCTTTCTCAGCAGTGTGTGAGGATTCTAAGCTCAGCAGATCAGAGCTTTAGGTAGCAGCCTGTGGCTTCTACAGATGGAGACCTATTGCCAAGACAGAGTAGGTTATTTTCTCAAATCACAGGGCAGCTGAGTAAGGGACTCAGAGTGTACTCTGCTCTCTTGATGCTCTCATTCACCCTTTCCATTACTGTGTGATACCTTCAGGAGAATAAGATTCAGTCCTGGAGAAGTGCCTTTTCCTCCCAAGTAATTTAGCAGCCGTGATGTTTTCCATTATTACTAGATATAAATACTGCTCACAGAGCTCCCTCAGCAATTGCCATGAATACTTACTCATAGCATTGCATATTAGTCTGTGATAAAGGGCTGTGGAGAAATCTAGAATATTCTGACAATGTCTTATAGAAGATATTTCATACACTTACAACAGCTACATCGTCTCAATTTGCTAGGACAGTAATATCCTCACTTCCCAAACATTACATCTCCTTATTTCATATCAATTTCCAAGTAGCTATTTTCTGTCCATGCTAATGATCTCTTAAAATGATTGCTAAGCACATTTAACTTTATAATGCCACAAGACTTTTCAAATAAACCAATTCACAAATCAGAGAAATTTGACTATGAATTCTAATCTGTGATTATGGAAAAATACCATAGTAGAATTTTTTTCTCCTCTCCTTTCTGTATATTTAAGGTCCCTTTTCACAGATTTGTAACTGTATCCTAGACATCTAAGAAAGAGGAAGATTATATAAACACCTAAGTTTCCGAGGTGAAAGTGATAATCATGTCTACTTTGGTTTAGGAGTGGTCACAGAGATGGAAAGGGGGAATCCAGGGAGAACTCTCTAGGTATCTCTACTGCTCATCCAAACTGAAGACACACAAGAGCTGGTAATACTGGGGTGCACTGCATGGGGCTTCTCACTAGGCTTTTCAATATCTACATCACATTTCAACTTTCTTCAAATCGCATCCTGCAGCAACTGAGTAGATGCACAAAAACACTAGAAACTTCAGACACACACACATATATGGCCATGCACACACATACACTCACAAACTCACATATACTCACATGCACATACAAACATGCATATGTATACAGACCTGCACACACACATACATATACACACATGCACATGTACACACAAATAACAATTGCTTAAACTAATAAAGCAATTATCTTAAGAAAAGCAATATTGATTCAAATGGTGATTTAAAATGCAATTACAGAAATTGAGAACTGATTATTCAATAGAGAAAAGGATAAGGAAGGAAGAAAGGAGGGAAGGAGGGAAGGAAGGAAGGACAAAAAAGATAAATTAGTAACAAAATATAGAAAGAAAATTTCTAAAAGTTAAAATATTTATTAGCAACACACTTTAAGTAGACCATGGGTCAAAAAGAAATCACAAAACCATAAAATTATTTTGTGTCAAATTATAATGAAATAAAAATACAGAGAGGCTTATGGAGTGTCAGAATTTATAGTCTTAGCTACATCTACTGAAAAGCAAACTAATAATCCGTAGTCTAATTATTTATCTCCAGAAGTCAGAAAAAAAGATATAAAGCCAAATCCAAAGACAGTAGATGATAATAAATAACAAAGATAGCAGATATTAATAAAATATAAAACAAAATAACAGAAAATTTACCAAGCTCAAAGGTTCTTTCTAGAAACAAATATAATAGATAACCCCTTAACAAAAGATGAAAAAATAAAAACTACCAACATGGGAAGTTTTTAACACTATTCTAGTTTGTACAGGAAGAAATTTAACAGGCAAGAAAAAATGTACTAAAAGTGGTTACATAGAAATAAAACTGAAATTTTGGAAGAAATGGACAAATTCCTTGAAAAACACACTGACCATGTCTTAGTTTGGGTTGCTATTGCTGTGATGAAACACCATGATCAAAGCAAGTTGAAGATGAGAGAGTAGATTCAGCTTACACTTACACTTCATTGTTCTTCACTGAAGGAAGTCAGGACAGGAACTCAAACAGGGCAGGAACCTGGAGGCAGGAGCTGATGCAGAGGTCATGGAGGGGTGCTGCTTACTGGCTTGCACCTCATGGCTTTTTTTCTCATGCTTTCTTACAGAACCCAGGACCACTAGCTCAGAGATTCTCTAATCACAATGGGCTGGGCCCTCCTACACCAATCACTAATGAAGAAAATGCTCCACAGACTTGCCTGTAGTCCCATCTAATGGGGGCGTTTTCTCAATTGGGGTTCCCTTCTCTCAGAAGACTCCAGCCTGTGTCAAGTTGTTATAAAATTATCCAGCACAAACCACATCATTATGAGAAGAAATGGGAAATCTCAATGATACATAGGTATTTATTTTTAAATTGAGAAGTTAATATAAGATATTCTCCTATAACATCTTAAATTTTAGAACAAGATAGCTTCCCTGGTGCTTTTACTTCCAAATACTTCAGGAAGAAATGGGTAACAATAAAACTACACACCTTTTATCAGAGTAGGATACAAAGATAGATTCCATCAAGCCACCATAACATTAATACATAAGAGTCACTCAAAAAATTTTCAAGGAAAATTGGGTCATTTCCTTGATGATAAAGACTCATAAAGGCACTAGGATAGGAAGTTTTCTTCAACTAATGTACCTATGCATCAAATACCACCCTGAGTAGGAAATACTGACAATTTTCTTCTGAGGCTGGGGCTGAAGTGAAGATTCCCACTGCCACCATGTCCATGGAGTTTGGGGTGGGTAATTCTACTGTACGCAGTAAGGCTCAAGAAAGAGGCTAGAGCCAGAAGTCTTGGGAAAGATGCAACTCAAGTCACTGTCTAATTATGTCCATGAAAGCCTGTAAGAGTCAATAGATGAACTGTTAGAATTATTAGGTATATAGCATACCTTTATATTGGCAATGATAAGAAATTTGAATTTTTAAAAACACATCACAAAAGCATCTTCAATAAAAATAAAAACCCTTAAGGATGTATGGAGCAACACTCATGTAAAATGTCTATACTGAAAACTGTAACATAAAGACTAATTAAAGGGAACTGATTTGGTGTTTATGAATGCATGCTGCTCTTACAGAGGCCTCCAGTTTGGTTCCCAGCATCTGGAGTGAGTGCCCTTTTCTGGCCTCTTTTGGAACCTGCACTCATGTGTATATACCACACACAAACACCCACTCATACACATTTATAAAACAATCTTCTCTTTAAAGACTAAAGAAAACATATATGGATAAATACTGATATGGATAAATACACCTTGGTAACTGGAAGATTCAGTTGAAAAGATTTCAAGTCTCCCCCAAATTAATAAAGTTAAGCTGCTGTTTATGAGGGAGTGAATGAACATGGAGAATATGTGTGGAATAAAATTAGCTGAGAACAGAGAGATAGATGCCATGCAAACTTGCTCATATCTTAAAATGTTAATATCTTACAACTAGAAGGAACAGTGGTTCCTGGATGCTGCGATGGGTGAGGGGTGACTAGAGGGGTTGGCCAGTACTACAAAGTGAGCTCTGAAGTTCTGCTGTACAATCGAGAGCTTTTGTCACAAAAATGTGTATTTTAGCACAGTTTGAAGAGAAGATTTTGAACATCCTCACCACAACGAAATGATAAATGAGGTGACTGATGTCCTAATTATCCTGATTTAATCATTTTCCATGTAATAATATCTCAAAATATTAACTATACCCTATAAAATGTATGATTATTAAATGTCAGTTTAACATAGAAATTAATGATCATACCAATCCTAGCACATTTCTGGAGGTAATAAAAGCCAGTGAATCAATTTCAACCATGCTAAGATTGTACTTAAGCATATAGGATTCAGTCATGTGATCAGTAGGAAGATTCACAATAAAAAATGGTACATGTATTCATCAAAGCATGTGCACAAAAATGTTTGTGGGCACACAATAATCCAGGACAAAGACAAATAAACATCAACAATAGAGTGAATGTTATTGTTAAAGAATAAAATTGAAAACCATATTCTTTAAAACTATTAATAGAAACAATTAAACAGAAGAGTCCATTAAAAAAAAAGAAACCTCAATAAAGTTAGAGTATGTGATTTAATTACAATGTTTACAAACAACTTAATGAGAGCATCAGAAGTCAAGGTTACATCTGGGTGGTGATGGGGGACTGTGGCACACACCTTTAATCCCAGCCCTCGGGAGGCAGGGGCAGGCAGATCTCTGTGAGTTCGAGGCCAGCCTGGTCTACAGAGCGAGTTCCAGGACAGGCACCAAAACTACACAGAGAAACCCTGTCCCGAAAAACCAAAGAAGGAGAGGAGGAGGACTTGGAGGAGGATTTGGAGGAGGAAGAGGAGGAGGAGGAGGAGGAGGAGGAGGAGGAGGAGGAGGAGGAAGAGGCAAGGTTCCAGTTGGTTAACTTTGTCAAATATCTCCACAGAGGAGAAGCTGTATAGGGAGTTCCCCTGATGCTGGGTATCCGAGGTCCAGTTTCTCTGATGAAAGAGCTTTAACTCATGAATATTGGTCCAGAGGCCCTCTTGTGATCTCTGTACTTTTATACTCCAATCAAAATGTTTGTGAAAAGAGTAAGTGTGCAAAAATAGAATATAAATATTAACATTAAACACAAAAGAAGAACTGGAGAGATGCCGCAGTGGTTAGGAGTGCTTCCTGCTCTTCCAGAGGACAATGCTTCCAGAGTTCAACTCCCAACACCCATGTTGGGGGGTGCTCACAACCACCTGTAACTCCTGCTCAAGGGGGTCCAACACCACCTTCTGTCCCCCATGGACACTGCATTCAAACACAAACTCCTCCACAGATGCAGTCTGCATACAATTAAAAATAAAGCTTTTTGTTTTTAAAGCAAACATATAGCTCATACATGACAACAGAGAGTGTGTACATAGGAGTACATGGAAACCAGTCCAACATCATTTCTCTGCCCAAGGATACTGATCTACAGAGAGACGTAAAGCTAGCTTGGGATACAGGTGGGGGGTGGGGGGGGGGTTGCTGAAAAGGCAGAGACTTAGCCAGGAGTGTAAGGATTCAGCTGCGAAGATGAGCCCTGTGCATGGGCTGGCATTCTTTTCCCCAGAATAGCTACAGCAGCAAGTACTCGAACTAAACACAGCTGGTCCCCCCAACAATGTTCACAGAGCACTGTGTCAGGTGGAGGGAACTCTGACTTCTGCCCAGACAAGGCTCTGCAGTTGAGGCCCCAACACACTCCTGAGACCACTTCTAGCTGGATAGAGCCGAAGTCCCTGAAAGCCTAGTGACCCTTGAAAGTCCCAGATGCCGGGAGGATATGGAGGTCATTTTATCCATATCCTCAGCTTCCAGAGGAGGAGGTGAGGCCAGGGAGGGAAGGGAACTTAATGAGAGGCACAGTTCATCACCAGAACCACTGTCACCTTCTCTGGACACCTCCTCTCTCTACAGTGAGTCAAAGTCATTATAAAGAGAGAGAGCAACGTGGCATTCCATCTAGCTCATATCTGTGGTTAAAAGAAATGGCCCGTTTGATGTTTTATGTTTCAATTTTCTATATCCTAATAAAAGTACCTAACTTCCAAGAGGCTGCTGCTGTATGTGGGCATGATATCAATTTACAGTCTGTGAGGGAAATACCGAGATCCCCTGGAACAGAAAAATCCAGGAATTAAAACAGCACTGTCAAAACCACACCAAGAATGGGAACTTTCCAACTTTACTGCCTAGTCAATCAGAAACTGAGAGGGTTCATGGTTCACATGTTTTGTTTTGTTTTTTTTCTAGTTGCTTGGTAAAGGACTTTAAGAGTATAATTATAAAAACCTGTGATCCAGTTGAACAGCACAACAGGTAAAGATGTGTGCAGTCAAGTCTGACATTCAAAGTTCAATCCCCAGGGCCCACATGGTGGAAAGAGAAAACCAATTTCCACTAGCTTTCCTCTTAGCTGACTTCCTTAAGTATATTGTGTCACATATACACAGTCTCTCTCTCTCTCTCTCTCTCTCTCTCTCTCTCTCTCTCTCTCTCTCTCTCTCTCACACACACACACACGCACGCACGCACGCACGCACGCACGCACGCACGCACGCACGCACACACACACACAGGTATGCACATGCATACACATGCAAAAATAATAAACAAAATATCAAAACTATTTTTTTTAAACTTTGTGCTATTCTAGCTCCTGCTCTCATAATCTCAGAAAAGCTTCCCAGGGACATGAAAGTTTGGGGCTGAATTTGCACCCTCATGGTCCTACCTCTGGAGGTTTTCCATGCTGCGTACAATCTGTCCCGGCAAAGTGTAATAGCGTTATTGTGGAGTGGAGAGTGGCGGCCATATTTCCTCTCACTCCTCAGTCTACAGCAGGGTTTGAGACCATCAGGGCTGCTGAGCAGACGGGAAATTGGTTAAGTTCTCAGCTGTGGGAACTGTCCAATGTATCATAGGATGCTGACCGGAATTCTTTATTTCTAGATGCCAACAGAACGCCATCTTCTGGTTATGACAAAGAAAACTGTTGTCCCCAGATGCTGTCCAGCACCAGATGCAGGCAAAGCCATTCTGAGCTGAGACTCCCAGGTTAAAGGATAGAGTTAAAATGCAACAGTTACTTCTCAGGTACCCAAGAGAAGTTGGCAGGAAAGACAAGTCACAAAATGAACAACAAGAGCTGCCTTTGGTCTGGAGCCTGTTCTTATAAAAAGCCTTGTGCTGGGTCCTTATGCACAATGCCTCATTTTACCATCCCGATTCTCTAGTTCATCAGATCCATCGATTCTCTCAGTTGCACAACAGCACTCACTCTAGATGGTGTAAGCAAAAATGCGATCCAAGTCATGGTGTATGATAGTACACACCTGACTGCGTGCCCAGCCTGCCAGAAAGTCAGGCCAGAGCTTGACACCTGAGAACAATGCCCAAGGAACTCTCCATAGCACCCCAACAGCACAGGTGCCCAGTACCCATAGTGCACTTGGTCTTTACTACTGACGCTGGCTGCAAACACAGTTGTGTGGCCTCCAAGACCCGTGGCCTCTGTTACTGCCATCTCCAGAATATTCATCTCTCCTGTCGTTGGTCTGAGGAGTACACCCTAAACACAGCATTTGCCACCAGCCCTTTGCCTAGCAAAGCCAAACCAGGTCCAAAGCAGCAGAAGAGGCTGGGGTCACATGGGTTCCATGAATCGGGAAAATTCTTCAAAATGAACAAGTGCCTTTAACACATCCTAAATGGCAATGAAACTTGTTCAATGATCACCATGACAAACCTTGTGGTACATGCCTATAATCCTAGCCTTCAACAGGCTGAGACAAGACAACCACGGGGACAAAGCCATCCTGGACTTCATAACAATATTGTCAAAAATGAACACAATGACATTTATTGTTTATGGTTCTATACAAAGACAATGGACAGTGATATTTATATATAAATGCCAGATAGCCGTGTGTGTGTGTGTGTGTGTGTGTGTGTGTGTGTGTGTATGCCATATGTGTGCAGCAGAGGCCAAAAATGGGCATTGGGTCTCATGGAGCTGAACTTATAGGTAGCTGTGGGCCCCGCAACATAAATGCTGAGCACCAAACTCAGGTCCTTTGGAAGAGTGGTAAGCCCTTTTAATGACTGATGCATCTTAACAGCCCCAAGAAAGCCTCTTATATCCACACTGTGGATTTGTATTTGGGTACTAAGGTTCAGCTTGTGAAAATGTCTAACAGATTTAAAAAAAAAAAAAAAAAGTATTGGTTTTGGTTTTTGGTTTTTGTTGTTGTTGTTTATTTGTTTGTTTGTCCTTAACAAAAATACCTTTGAGTGAAAAGACCTGCCATTATCTAAGTGGGTCACATTCGAGAATCCGCAATTCCTCTAAGTTTCAGTCTTCTTGATTTTAAAGTCAGAAGATTGTTGCACAAATCTTAGTTGGTCTTAATAAAGACCCAGAGTCAGATTTCAGTGTGAAAGCTGAAGGAACAGAGAAGCAGAGCAGCCAGCCACTAGTTCTTACCTCTACCAAATCCCCAGGCTGAAAAGAGCAGAGCTCCTGTCTCTTTGTGTCTTACATTCCTCTCTCTGCCCAGCCATCTCACTTCCTGTCTCTACCTCCCAAGTGCTGAGATTAAAAGTGTGTGCCACCACTGCCTGGCTGTTTCTCTTTTAGACTCCATCAATCTTGTATAGCCCAGGGTGGCCTTGAACTCATAGAGATCCCTTTGCCTCTGCCTACCTAGTGCTGGGATTAAAGGTGTGTGCCACCCCTGCCTGGCCTCTATGGCTAACTAGTGGCTTAGCTCTGCACGCTGATCTTCAGGCAAGCTTTATTTGTTATATCACAAACAAAATATCACCACAGAAGATGTCTATATAAAAGATGGTTGTGAATGGGGCATGTGCGGAGGAAATACCTCCCAGATAGGTGCTTTCTAAGCACACATGTCTAAGTGACAAGGAGCGTCAATCTAAGGAGTGTTCCTACAGGAGGTTAAGGAGCCTGTGTTTCTTCCTCAGTCACTCTTACCAAGTATTTTCCCAGTCGCTGCTAGAAGTGACCATGACATCCATAAATTCTTCCGGCATGGTCCATAACGCATTTCTTCCTCCCAATACCATTGTGAGCCCTGCATCTTTAGCGATTAGGTCCAGTGGCTAACATTCATTTATTCATTCAACAAGTACATATGGTGTGCCTACTACCTTGCCAGCTGCTAGGCACACAAACAAGGCAGAGGTTCCTGTCCTCAGTGTGAACCAGCTTGTAGGATGCCCAGTGTTTGTTGAGTGATTGATTGACCCCATGTTGAGTTGGTCTACAGGACCCATGAGTGAGTTATTATAGTTGCAGAGAGGGTGTGATGTGCGATCTTATATGATGGAATGAATACAACTTGGCAAGTCCTCCTGTTCAAATGGTAATTTGTGAGCTTCAGGAAGAGGATGATCTAAGCTGTTGCCTTCTGTGGCAATTTGCTCACTGTCAATCGTCAGTAGAACATTATCAAGGTTTGAATTAAGGTCCCCCCCCCCATCCATATGTTGAAGTCTTAACACATGAGAATGTATTTGAAGAAAGTGTCTTCTATGTGTTTGTGTGTGTGCTGTTTATATGTGTATGTTCTGTATACACCTGTGAGTGTAGACATGCCTGCATGTGTGTGTGAAGGCCACAGGTTGATGCCTGCTATCGTTCACTATCTGTCTCCACCTTAATTTTTGAGACATACCCTCTGAGTATGCTGAGACATACACAGCAAACACTTTACTCACTCAACAGGGTGGAACCTATTTCCAGTAGGTCTCCTACCCTATAGGAGAATGCAAGGACACAGACCCACAGAGAGAAGACTGTGTGAAGACCCAGGAGAAAGCAGCCATCTAGAGCCAAGAAGAAAGACCTCAGAAAAATCAACCTTTCCAGGACCATAATCCTAGACTTCAGTCTCCAGAAATAAGGGGAAATAAACGTCAGTTTTATGAGCCATCCGGTCTATGGTACATTGTTATGGCCGCCTAAGCAGACCAATATAGTTCATAATAAGTTTCTTCCAAAATCTTTCTATCTGCAAACTTATTTCTACAGAATGCTTATGTTCGCTTCCTGTTTCTTCACACAAAAATGACACTTTTTAAGTTTGGGAACTACATGCATTGTGTACATCTGTACAATGATTGCTCACAGACACAAATTCTAGAAAAACCAGAATTATATCTGGGAGTGAGAACTCAGGCACCAAAGCTCTGTTAGTCCCAGCTAATACACTAAAGCAGTAAGCCTGGACACAGGGACTTTAGAGGTCTCCCTGTCCAGTGTACAGAAATACCGGAGGAAGAGGAGAAAACTTTAGTGGTGGTGGTAGGACACGGAGTCAAGATGTTGAAGCCAGAGATAGTGTGGAGCTGTAGGTCAAGGTGATTAAGATGGGAAGGATTTAAGGAAGCCTAGGGGATCATGGGGTCCATCATGAATCATGCACCGTGCTCAGGCTGAGTATAGAGTATCACAGAAGCTGGGAGGGTGAGTTTTCAGAGGGGATGTTATCAGCATGGGGTGCTGACCCCTAGAGGGCAAGGACAGCAGGAGGCTGGCAGGAGATGGGGGGGGGTGGTCTAAGAGGCTGGCAGGCTGGGAGGTCAGAAGGGCGAGAAGGCGCCCATTGGCTCATGACTTAACCCTGAGCTTTTGCTTCCTCTTTTGTGAAATAGCCACAGTTGCACCTGTCACGGGAGGCTTCTGTGAAATATCGAGTGGGAATTAGAAGAGGAGCTTCGAGACCACCAGAATCTGCGCTTTGGGGACAGGGCTCCATCCAGCTCATGAGATAGATTAGTTATTCTAACCTTGACAATCAGTGGCAGGTGCTTCTAACACCCATCAAATTGATGCTCAACTTTAACTATCACCGAAGGTTGAGCCAATCCCAGCATAGCCACAATGGCCTTGAAATCTAAAAGTCTTTCACTTTTTTTTTAAAAATTAACTGTACTAATATTTAATTATCTTTAACATAGCAATTGATTTCTAGAAAACCATCTTTTCTTCCTGGGCTCGGAGAATAAAGGAAGAAGTACTAGCCTTCAATCTGTGGTGGACGAAGGCCATCCAGCCCCGCAACCTGGGATCGTCACTCCGCCATAAACTGTCCTTCAGGCCACATACTGTCTCTTCTCCAATCCCAGCCCCAGTCACTGCTTCAGAGCTGCATGCTGGCCTATCTTGCCCACAAACATTGCCCATCCAAATGTCAATCCATCCATTCTTCCATTCTGACAACAGAAATGTCTCTTCACTTTTCTCTTCCTTGTTCTTCTCATACTGCCATTCTCCAACGGGCCACATTCCCTCTAACTCATTCTCTAATAGTGTCTAAAGGGACATAGCTAGAACTGAAATTTAATTACATTATTTCTTTGCTTATGAGCACCACATAAATAAATGTTAACTATTGGATCATGACCAAGCATGCATCCATAACCCTCTCCAGCCTTGGATACTCCAGCCTAACCTAACCTAGGTGGCACTCACTATATTTTCTGCTCTGGCAATCTTCAGTTTTTCATTGTTTTCAGTCAAGTAGGAACATGTAAGTCTTTGGCTCAAGCTCTAAAAAACATCGGACAGAACTCAGTCAGCTGCTCTCTCTCTGTGTCCCTGGCTTTCAGAAGTCAAATACTGAAGGCTGTTTTCTTGATGCTAGAGACCCCAAAATAGTTTCAATGTTCCCTTCATCCCCACCTACCAATGCATGTCCTTAGTGTCCTCTGGCACCTACAAGCCAGCATCAGGAGTCTCTCTGAAATAGGCCCACAGGGCAACTTGGGCTTTAATGTCAATGAACATCATGTGTTTCCTGGTGGTAACTTTCGTTAGTGATGAGACAGTGAGAGACCACAAAGACGGAGTCATTGTCATAGCTTGGTACTAGAACAGAAATAGCAGCCATTACAATATACACACTCAAACATCATGCAATTCAGTCCTAGGCCACCCAGACAGAACTAGAGAAGAAGGGAGGGACACCATGCGAAGTCACATGGCCATACCCTGCCTCCTAACCCTAAACACAAACCCATGGCACCTTCTTAAAGTTTTCAAGATCCAACATTCTGTTGGAAGTTCCTGAAGAAGAGCCCTAGTGTTCCTTGTGGACAAGAAAGAGGCAAGACATCTGCTGGATGTCAATTCTAGCTACCCACCCAATGGGCATCCCAAAATAGCTTACCTGATGTCTTAGGGCATCTATTGCTTTGATTAAACATGGTGATCAAAAGGCAAGTTGGGGAGGAAAAGGGTTTATTTGGCTTACACTTCCACATCACTGTTTATCATCAAAGGAAGTCAGGACAGGAACTGAAACCAGGCGTGAACCTGGAGGCAGGAGCTGATGCAGAGGCCACAGAGGGGTAACGCTTACTGGCTTTCTCCTTGTGGCATGCATAACCTGTTTTCTTATAGAACCCAGGACCATTAGCCCAAGGATGGCACCACTCATCAATCACTAATTAAGAAAATGCCCAACAGGCATGCCTGCATCCCGATCTTAAGGAGGCATTTCCTCAAGTGAGGCCCCTTCTCTCTGATGCCTCTCTCCTGTCAAGTTGACATAATACTAGCCAGGATACATGCTCTTCACATTAGTTCTACCAAGCACAAATTCCTTGGAGTATTTTACCAAAATGAGAATGTTAAAGTTCAGAGACAACAAGTAACTCATTTTAGCCCCTCCTCCCTGGCTGGCATGCTCTCAATCACACCCTATCAACCAATCACCACTCTACGTCTAGTGAATGCCCAGCTATCAGAAAGCACTGGGGCAGCTCAGGCTCCACCCCCTCCATCTTCTCCCATCTTCATCTTGCAAAGCTCTGAATTTCAAAACCAGAAGACAGCACAAAGCCACCCTCACCAGAACGATGGGCTATGTCTCCATCCCTGTGTTTAGGGAACAGTCATGTTTGCCTCAGAGATGACTAAGATCATAAAATGAGGTAAGAAAAGGACCTGGCACACAGAAAATTTAGTAGATGGAAGCTTTTGTCTAAATTATTGACTTTCCATACAATCCAATCTCGCCTAGATGATGCCAGCCTTTCCAGTGACTTCCAACAAATAACAAATGACTGAACAAGACCTCCAAGAGGTCAGGTCTGAACATGGGGCTCAAACTAGTCCTGCAAGGTCAAGGACTGACCAGAGAGAGTCCATAGGCCTGGAGAAGAAAGCTTTGCCCCGGCCCCCGCTTCAGAAACTCATTCTTCTAAGAAGCCTTCCTTGTGTATCTGTTCCTGTTCAGCTGACAGCAGTGAGGACACAGCCATCCTCTGCAGTGGCACAGAGAGCAGGCAAGAGAGGCCTTGAGATCGCCCTTTGCAAGTGTCTGCCCACCATGCTATGTTCCTCTGATGCCAAGGGTTATCACTGTGAAGACCTTACTGGTCTCTCGATTCCTAGTGGACCACAACATCTTGCCTGGTTGGGAGGTCAGATAACAGCTAAGTATACAGCTCAGGATTTAGTCCCTCGTGCATCTGTCTGAAGGACAGAGGCCAATCCAGGTCGGTTGTTTGTCCACTACAGTACCTGACACACAATCAGAAGTCAATAAACCCATTATCTTGCTCATTAATCATAGAACATGATTCAAATGCTGCTGTGGCAAAATCCATTATTTCTGGACCTTTGTGTTTGGATGAAATTTGATCTTTGGAGAATGAATCTACAAGATTCAAAGTCCAAACATTTTTAATAATTATTCTCTTTCTTTACAGAAAGGTAGGTCAGCTCTCTACAGTGAATTATTCCAAAGTCTGACTTGACTCATTGCGGATACGGCAAATGGCTTCCCTCCTAATCAGTGTTGTTCTTAACAGACTTATTTGAAATATATTATGAAAAATATTTCACAGTGAGGTCTTTGTCTCATGGGGCACTGTAAGAAAAGCAGTGAGCCCTTTCAGAGATTGCACTTAACCTCTGAAATGCTGACCTGTTTGAGTATCTGACCCAGGAAAGAAAAACATTTGCTGCATTTTCAAGGAAAGCATTTCCAACAGACCCCCCTCCTACTGCTAACTTTGCCATTTTGTCCGAATTCTCTCAGCGAAGCATCAAAGCACATTGTGGGCAAAGCTGGTCTGCCAATCAAGGACCTGAGCCACAAAAATAAAGATGGCAGAGGCTGAGCCTCATGTAGGCAAGAGGCTGAGCACCATGGGCTGAGCATCCTTTCTCCAGAAATCCCAGATGAATGTATCCCTGGCCAGACACTAGACCCAAGAGAACACAGTTTACCTGGTACATACATCCCCAGTATCACAGAGGGTCTTAGAAAGCTGAGAATTCAGGTTATATTAATACTGTAGACAAGAATGTGAACCCAATTTTCCTTTAATTTGGGGCCACTTAATGCCTTTCATCAACTCCCATTGTCTTAGTTTAACAAATGGAATCATAAATTATGCAATCGACAGCAATTGCACTTATTTGCAATTAGAATTTGTCAGTGTTCTCCTTATAAATAATTAATATTAGGATAACCTTGATGGAGCAGATACATTTTTGGAGGGGTATTGTTGAATATTTAGGAACTCTCCATTTTGGATTAAAATCACAAGACAGTAAGTAGCTCCAAATAACTTTCAACTCGAAATGTCCACAGAAAGCGTTTTTAGTTAAAACCAAGAGCAAAGCACAAAATTCTACAAGACTTTGTGGCAGAGAGGATGGCAAACAGAAACATCATATTGTGTGACTTTCCGTGGCATGAAAGTTCCTTCAGGGACTCTGGATGAGTTTGTGGGAGCTATCTTTGAGATCCTTTTTTTTCTCGATCTACAGAGTGAAGGCATAGAGAACTGGAACTCTCAAGTTTCATTTTCAGTTTTTCTGATGCTCTCAGGATTTATGACTGCAGAAACAAGTCCCTGAGGATCTATATGCAAAGGTATATTTCCACATAATGATGCTCAATTGGTCTAATACCTTCTTTTATGCATTTAAAAACATTATTTGCTAAAAAGAACCCATCCCCTTCACCCAGAGTACCAAAGAGGTTTAACACACACACACACACACACACACACACACACACACACACACAGAGAGAGAGAGAGAGAGAGAGAGACAGACAGACAGAGACAGAGACAGAGACAGAGACAGAGACAGAGACAGAGAAACAGAGAGTTGAATCACAGATAGAATAAGATAAACACATATGTAGCAAACACCGAAATTCTAGCCTGATGCAAATTTTAAAATGTAGGAGACAAGAAATCCTGAAAAGGCAAATCTGGAAAGGACATTTTCAATCATCCTCCTCCAGAGCTGCCTCATGGGTATGGAGAGGAGCTCCTTAATCCATAGGGCAATCCAATAGTCTCCTCTCCAGAGCAGGAATTCCTCCGCAGTCCACCAGAAAGTGTGGGAAGCCCAAGACAGCAACCCCCATTTATCCTAACAACAGTTGCTATGAGGTGGAGCACAACTCATCTTAGCCTTAAGGGGAAGAGAACGTGATATGGTGGGTGACTTGCCCAAAGATGTAGGCTTAGAGCAAAAACTTAGCACTTTGCCATGGTAGTCATCAGCCCCGGATACAACGTGAAGTAGATGTTATCAATTAAGTCTAGAAATGTGACTTTTGCATAACACAAAAATTAAATGCAATCTAAAAGCCCTATAGTGTAAGGAATGCTGAATAACCCCTTTCATGGGAAAACAGGTCAAAACGACCCATTTTCTAGGCTAAGGACAGAACTTTCCAGAGCCACTTTGAGGACTCTATCTTAGGCAGTACCACTTGGTCTGAGAGAGGCTGGGGGCCCCAAAACAAAAGGCAGGTTTGTAGTTTTACTTCTGTCTCTGCGTTTCTGTGATGTATTTCTAAAATGAAATCTTGATCAGAACTCTGAGCTCACAGAAAGAGCGGCCCCGCGAGTGTGGACAGCAGCCAATAAATGCATAGGACAACCCAACCCAAGGCAAAGCTTTGTAACTGCTGATGCTTGACAAGCAATTGTGTGCCAAGGTCTGAGCTCAGAGTCCATAAAGGACATGAATAAGATATAAAGCCAGGAGATTAAGCTCATAAAAATAATAAAGGTAATACAAGACAATATAATCAGCCATAATACAAGAACACGCCAAAAAGAACAGAGAAATTCACTTTAACTGGGGAAATCTATGATGGGCACATGAAGAGATGGATTAGAGACCTGGTAAGTATCATTCAAACTGATCCTTTTTCTTCTATCTGTACCATCATATAAGGTATGGGAGTCAGGTGCATAGTCAGCAGCTGAGACATAATACAAGAAGTATGTGGATGTAAAGCAAGGGAAAGAATTGAAAGCATTTCTAAAGAGATGAACCAAGTTGAACACAAAGCCCTGTACATATCTACAGCTGGACCACCCTGAATTTACCTGGTCTTGGAATGGCTGGGCCTGGTTAGTACTAAAAGGGGTAAACTTCGAACAGCAAGAAAAGAAGTTGGGGGCATAAGTCATTGTTAGGAAAAAAAAAAAAAAACCTAACCAACATTTTAAGTAGAAGAAGATCTATCAAACTCAATTTCTTTAGAAAAGTCACTCTTGGAGGGGCTGGTGAAGGAGCTATATGGGAATTGAAGAAATGGAAACATAGAGTTGCAAAGCTTCTAGAAAAGTCTGGCACTCAGTAACAACAGAGAAATTGTTACAGAATTCTAAGAATAAACCCAAAGCTGCTTCCTAGTAACTTTAATGAAGGGGTTTGTTTCCCTGAAATTTGTTCATTCAGCAAAATGCTAAACTTACATATTGTTAGGTTACACCTGATACTTCGTGGGCAGAATGCTTGATATGGAACAAACACACAAACCATGAAGCAAAGGGTTAAGTCGGTCATCTGAAAAGCGAATTTAGCAATGCTAAGCTCTCTTTCACATTGAAAAGAGATGTTCGCCTGATGTACACTTGCATGTCTGTTCCTCAGTGGAACCCACCTGGCTCATTGTCCTGTGGAAATACTGAGAAGTCATGTCATCTGGCCTTTGATTGGCCAAGAGTGAAGATTCCCAAGGGTGGGAATGAAGGAGGAGGGGCAATAAAGAGGAGGGTGAAAGCAGTGATGTAAGAACAGAAGCCATGTTGGGGAGGCACATGAGGAGAGGTTATAGGCTGGGAAGGAGTGACCCACTGCATATTTCAAGGTTGTGGGATCCTCGAGCCTTCACCTGCCACAACCCCACCACACTTTGTTATCAGCTTGGCTGAAGAAGGGATAAGTGGTCAAAAGAAATCCTTCCTACTCTTGTTGACCCTACTTGAGAGAATTGCAAGGTCAGCAATGTGGGGGGTAAATGGCGTTGTGAGATGAGATAAGACATTTTTCCCTTCACCACAGACAACACAGTATTATATTTATTCCACCCTCTCCCTTTCATGTCAAAAACATACTACTATGATGTTTGTGTCCCGGATATAGATAGTAGCAGCCTCTGGGCATAAAAATGATTGAACAGATTGATGGATGGACAAAAGTATGGAAGAATGAATTAATGAGAGTGTGCTAGATAATTTTATGTCAACTTGACACCAGCTAAAGTCATCAGGAGACGGGGGAGCCACAATTGAGAAAATGCCTCCATAAGATCAGGCTGTAGGCAAGCCTGTAGAGCATTTTCTTAATTAGTGATTGGTGGGGGAGGGTCCAGGCCATTGTGGGTGGTATCATCCTTAGGTTCTATAAAAAACCAGACTGAGCAAGGCATGGGGAGCAAGCCAGTAAGCAGCACCCCTCCATGGCCTCTGCATAAACTCCTGCCTCCAGGTTCCTGACCTGCTTGAGTTCCTGTCCTGACTTCCTTCAGTGATGAACAGTGATGTGGAAGCATAAGCTGAATAAACCCTTTCCTCGCCAAGTTTCTTTGACCATGGTGTTTCATCATGGCGATAGTGACCCTAACTTAGACAGTGAGTGAGTAAACAAAATTATTCACCTTGCACGCCCAGTATAGTATGAGTTTAGCTTTGATTCCACGATTATATCGTTGACCCAAAAAACACAGCTCTGGTATCAAAGGAAATAAAAGACAGTTTGTTCTGGAGCCAAATATAAGTGACCATTGCCAAGAAACACAGATTCAGAATACCCCCAAATACTATGTTCCAAACATGGTAGCAGGTTCATAACATTTTTATAGGGACAGGACAAAAAAGGTTTTAAATTGGGAGGTTTTTTTTTTTTTTTTTTTTTTTTTTTTTTTTTTTTTTTTTTTTTTTTTCCAAATCCACTGGTGGGTACATCAGGTAGGTCGACTACAGCAAGTCAGGCAAAGCTCTCCTACAGGCCTCAGAGGCTGCCGAACAACATTCCTAGCCTTTATGGAAGCCAATGGGCTGTTTGTACATTCCGGAAAGATGGTAGCTCCAGGACAGAGGTAGGAAGTAAAGACCACTTAGGAGTCTGGAGCCGGCTGGAGGCAGTTTGTCTCTAGATCTGCAACATTCCAGCTCTCCAAAACTTCAGAAGTTTGAATCAATCTATCAGCTCATAGAATACTTAACAGAGCTGCGACTGCCCCCCCCCACCGTGCGCACCAGGAACTTCAGTCCATACTCTATCATAAAAATGGAATAAATCTCCGAAGAACCATAAAGAGCAGACGAATTGAGTGATCTCTTGCTGTGAGAACTTAGAGAAGTAATGTACGACTTCAGAGTCCCCATTTCCTTATCCACGCTACGCAAATAAAACTTTCCAGTTCACCTCAGAAGGTTATTAGGAAGACAAAATGAGATGATTATGCACTTGCTAAACACAGCATATGATATTATAATAAGAGAAACACTTTCAAGTTTAATTTGCTTGCGACCATGAATGTAATTTAAACTGGAGGCTCGATGTTCACCTTGCATGCTTTGAAGTGTCAGTCAGTTAAATTAATAATGTAAACAGGATGAGGGAGGGGGGCGGGCACTTAAGCCACTTAATTTTGTCTAACCACAATTGGTGTGCTAATTCTGGATCTTACTTGGCTATACACCAAAACAAGGTCCTTAAGGACAGTGTTGTTCATTGTATTCTAGGGAGTTTGCATACTTGAAGGAAATACAACTGCATTTCCCTTAAAAATAGATTACAACTTCATTTTCTTTTACTTTTGGTGGCTGCATTAACCCAGAACTCTGTATCCTCAGTCTGCACAAGGGCTGACTATTGAATACTGGCCGAGAGGACTTCAGAAGTGAAGGCAGATGACCAACAATTTGGTGATTTTTACAAAGCAAGCTGTTCTGAGCATGGAGAGCCCAAGCAGGGGTTCCAGAGCCTGGGCTCTTAGACTATTGGTGAAATTATTAAGGCCACTCCACGTAGTTAAAAGGAAGATTTATTTAGTGGGTAACTTACAAATGAAGGGATAGGTAAGTCATGGGGTCTGGGGAAGGTGTATCACAGTCCAGCGGGGTTCTCTGGAGCTCTGCTCGTTCAACCTCCACCATCCAGGGTCCAGGAACAGAGAGAGAGCTGGCCCATCTGGATCTCGGGTCTCTAGGCGCCTCCCTTGGCTCTGCCTTGTAGGTGTGACAGTTGCCGAAGCCTCAATGGGGGTTGGAACTTCCAGATCAAAGCTGGAATGGCTACCCACTACATTAAACTGATTCGGAATTACACCCGGGAAGGGACGGTGATACAGCTTAATTGGTAGAATGCTTGCCTGGGCCTGGGTTCCATCCCTATCATGGTATACACAGGGCATTCTGGTACAGAGCAAATTACAGGAAGAGTCATAACATAGACATGTCATATCATCAGCCCTTTCTGCCTTTACATCATTCCTGGGTCAATACATGGGTTTTATGTTTGGGTCTGGGAGTTGGGAAGGAGTCTGCAACTCTCCAGCATGTTAATTCCAAATCAGCCAATGGTTCAACCATCTAGACACTTTCCCTTCTACAGACCATGTGAGATTTCAATGCAATGAGAAAGATCATTCCTTATGTGCCCCATGATTAGTTAGCCAAGAATGCCTAACTAAGCACAGGCTAGACCACACCATTCATCTCCAGAACCATGCCTGTCCCACATGGGAAAGAAAAGCCTTACCATGTGGCCCTTGTCTCCTGAGGAGTCCACCATGCCTTCCGAAAGGCGATTAGACGAATGATCTAGAGTGTTGCATATGCCAGGCAAGCATTCTACCCCTGAGCAACATCTCAGGCTTTGACCACTGAAACTAGAGAGGTCAGATCTCCCACCACTGTGCCTGGCAAAGAGCTGTTACAGGTCTAAGCTTCCTTATGTTACTGTCTGATGCATGTTGTATCATGTATTTACCTATAATCCACTACTATTCTAGAAAGATTGGAGCCATCTTTCCACAGCCACAGATCAAAGATCAATAATATCAATACAGAACAAGGAAATCAGGGTGACCGCAAATACATTAGTCACAATGAGCTGCAGCTGAATGAAGTAAACTGGTGTGTGTGTGTGTGTGTGTGTGTGTGTGTGTATGTGTGTGTGTGTGCGTGCGCGCGCGCGCATCTTCTTTGGAGACTTGTCTATTGGCTTGGTTTTTTTAATCCATTTATTTCCTTTTGCTCTGACTTAAAATGCCCTTGTCTACAAATTCAATTATATATGCTCCTTCAAGATTTTTTTTTTAAATTGGTTTTTCTCCCAACATTCTGAAATGTAGTTTCTAACTTCGTCGTCTGGCAATTTTTAATTGGATATAAAGTGTTGAGACATTGACCTTACTGGATACCGGCTATTCATTAATTTCAAATTTATTCTTTTGCTTCGTTTGAGATGAAATTATTTGGCAACAATGTCATCCTTTGAGAATTGCTGCTAAGTTTTAGTACTCAGGGACAAATCAGTCTTCAATCTACCCACAGTGGTTCTCAACCTGTGGGTCACAACCCGGATCACATATCAGAATATCCCACATATCAGATATTTACATTTCAATTCATAACAGTAGCAAAATTATAGTTATGAAGTAGCAACAAAAATAATTTTATGGTTGGGGAGGGGGTCACCACAACATGAGGAACGGTATGAAAGGGTTGCAGCATCAGGGAGGTTGAGAACCACTGCTCTAGGACCACACACATCCAGTGCATACAGGTCTAAACACTTCCATAGCTATGGAAATTGAGATTTCCACTCTGGTTTCTGAGGATGTCGCCTCTTCCCAGCTCTGGGTGAGCTTTGAGAATTCTTCACCTTTCCTGGATCATTCCTCTTCTGCCCCTTATGGTTTCCTCACTTGTACCTGCCAATCAGCCTGCACTTCTAACATCCCCAGGGCGCTCTGTTTAGGTCTTTCCTTCATGAAGATCCATCTGTGTGCTCAACCTATGCATTCAGGTGTCTCTGGACTCCCAGCTCTGACCCGTTCCAGAAGACACAAGTTTCTTTGGAGGCCATCCTTCTATACAGCAGCCTAGAGCCTCAAGCTGGGCAGTCCTCAGAAGTCTCACCTCTCCTCTCCCCTGGGTCTCCACCATGGCTCTCACATACCGCCTGATGCCCAGTGTCTGGTCACTGTTCCATAAACATTCTCGGGTCCTGTTTTGTCTGTTGCTTCAAACGGGAAGGAAAATCCTATCTCATCACCCTAGTTTGGCCTGAAGCATGAGAGTGTATTGATTTTCTTAGGTACATGTCTTTTTGATTTATTTTTCTGGTTGCCTTGGATATTACAACATAGATCTTTAAATTGTTGCTGTTAACGTTCAAGAAAAATTATACTTTTAAATGAATGTTGAAGAGCCTCCCAACCATATATTTCCTTTCATTCCTCTGCTTCTTAGGATTCTTACTGTATATATCTCTCTGTATATCGTATGCCACAATATATTTCTATGCATATTTTTAACTGCTGTTACTTACTAAAGCATTTTAATTTTTTTATTAAGAATTTTTTTAATGCATTTTGCAAAGCAATAAAAGATTCCCTTCTTCCCTCCTCCCACCCTTCTAACCTTCCCCTCCCAAACCATTCCCCATTCCCTCCTACAAGAAGGTAAGGTCTCCCATGGGGAAGTACATTCAATAGATGCAGGTTCAAGCCTTTCCCCTGCCTCAAGGCTGCGCAAGGTGTCCCATCATAGGTAGTGGGCTTCAAAAAGCATTTTTAAAAGGACTTTTATATTTGTTTACATTCTTTAGAAGCCCTTTATTCTTTTTCTAAAGTTTATTTATTTATGTGTATATGTACATACCTGAATGTATATATGTGTATGGGCCCGGGGAGGTCAGAAGAGGCATACAATCCCTTGAAACAAGGGTTACAGATGTTTGTGAGCCACATGTGGGTGCTGGGATCCCAATCCAGGTCTTCTGCAAGAACAGTAAGTACTCTTAACCATTAAGCCATCTCTCGAGCTCAGGCTTTTTATTCTTAACTTTAGTTCTAGAATATTATCTGGACTTTTATTATTTTGAGGCAATTGATCTGTTTTTTATTTGATTGTTTTAAACATATAAATTTTTGGAAGCCTGTTTGTCTCCATTTCAGAGGATGCTTCCATTAGGTATAGGTTGAGAGTTTTTTTTCTCTTGTTCAAAATTACTGCTCAGTGCTTTGGGTATCAAATCTTTGTGATAAGAAGGTAGTCACTCCTATCATTGTTCTTTGTTGCTTTAATTACACTTGACATTTTTTATTTTCCTGTAATTTTCCATGCTTTCATTCTGTGTCTAGGTACAGATTTTTTTTGTCTTTAACTATCTTAGGGTTGGCTTTTTATTATTATTATTTATTATTATTATTATTATTATTATTATTATTATTATTAATTTCTGTTTTGCTTTCAATACCTCCTGACCACAGTTTCCCCTTCCTCCACTATTCTCAGTCCCCCCCCCCTACATACCTCCCCACTCTCCCAGATCCACTCCTCTCCATTTCCCTTCAGAAAATAGCAGGCCTCCCAGGGATATCAACTGCACAAGGCATACTAAGATACAATAAGACTAGGCACAAACCCTCATATCAAGGCTGGGCAAGGCAACCTAGTAGGAGGAAAAGGGTCCCAAGAGCAGACAAAATAGTCAAAGATACCTCCATTCCCACTGTTAGGAGTCACACAAAACACCAAGCTAACAACCATAATATATATGCAGAGGACCTAGCTCAGACCCCTGCATGCTCTGTCATTGCTGCTTCAGACCCTAAGAACCCCTCAGAGCCCTGCTTAATTGATTCTGTGGTCCCGTGTTCTCCTGGCCTCATCAACCTGTTAGGGTGGCTGGGAGTGCTGTGTTCAAGGTTGGCTTTTTGAAGGACAATGAGCACCAATATCCTTCAAAATTTTTTTAAGTTCTAGACCAATTGATGTCACGGTATTTTTTCTGCATTATTCTTCATCTTCTTCTCCTAGGATTCCAATCCATCTGTAGTAAAACTTTTCCCAACAGATTTCAATCTGTCTTTTCTTTACTTTTAATATTTGAATAATTATTTGAGAATTTCACACATGCATACCATCTGTGTTGACCATAGTCATCCTATTTTTAATTCCTGTCTTTGAATCTCCTTTAAATTCATCTGTCTTCAAGTTCACTGGTCCTTTTCTCTGTTTGACCTGTTTTGCTCTTAGAAACATCTATCAGATCCTTTATTGTTTGCATTGTTTATTTAGTTCCTGGAAACCCCACTTGGCTTAAAACTATCCTTTATAATTTTGTGTTATTACAGTCACATAAAGTAGGTTGTATGCTATTTCGACTGGACCCTTTAGTCTTTTTTATCATAGATATCCTTGAGACTTAGTCTGGCATTTAATCATCTGAGCTATTGTCTTTTCTGCCTTTGCTGGCTGTGATATTTTCTTGCTTCTCTGTGTATCTTGTAACCTTTGGTCATACAGCCGACATTTTATCTGAATCCTACCTCCAGAGGAGAACATACTTTTTCTTCTGTGTGTTTTTACAGGGAAGGCCTCAGTTAGTGTCATCTCTTTTTTCTGTGTACCACAGCTTTATTCCAGCCTCAGCATGATCTGGCTCATTCCCTACGGCATCAGTCATTTTGGGAGTGGCTTCAGACTCTGCCTAGGTTTCTGCCAGACTCTGCCAAGTCTACCAGACTTGGGTTTCTGAAGCTGCCACAAATCTTGGGGGGGGGGGCTTTTTAAGATGTATAATTGAGTACACAGATTCCAAGCTGTGTGGAAACTCTTCTTGCACTGTAGCGTGTCCGCCAGATTTATGAGGTCTGAGGGGGTTCTCTTTGCTTTTAGCCCCTGTTTTCTGTGGATTAAGGGTTTGTTTATCCCTGCTGGCCCTGCTCAAGTCTTCAGAAGACAGCTTCACTATCTATTGTGAAGGCCAGTGATGCCTTACGTTTGATGTACAGGTCATCTATTGACCCAGCCTGTGCTGCCTGAATACTGGACCGCCACTCATTAATTTCTTTCAGCTCTTTTATCATGGTCCTTCCCAATAGTGGGTACCCCTTTCGACCTCCGCAGATGTACTATGTACCTCATAGTACTCTCCGTGTTCTTGACCTGCCTGGAGCTGTTGGTCCACTCTCTCTAAGAACTCAGTGAAAGCCTGCTGTTAGCATCTGCCCCAGCTGATGACTAATCTGTATGTCTGCCATATATTGAAATTCTGTTCAAACTTCAGCTAACTGTCTCTATTGTAAACTAGGTAATATGTACACATTTTTATTAGTTGACAATTTTATTCATTCATATGTTGCTAGAGTTTTTCTGCCTTGCCCATAGTCAGGACAAATCTTTGTCACCCGCCAGTCCCACAGCCGCTCAGACCCAACCAAGTAAACACAGAGACTTATATTGCATACAAACTGTATGGCCATGGCAGGCTTCTTGCTAACTGTTCTTATAGCTTAAATTAATCCATTTCCATAAGTCTATACCTTGCCACGTGGCTGGTGGCTTACCGGCGTCTTCACATGCTGCTGGTCATGGCGGCGGCTGCAGTGTCTCTCTGCCTCAGCCTTCTGCTTCCCAGAATTCTCCTCTCTCCTTGTCCCACCTACTTCCTGCCTGGCCACTGGCCAACCAGTGTTTTATTTATTGACCAATCAGAGCAATTTGACATACAGACCATCCCACAGCACTTCCCCTTTCTTTTTTTTAAAAGGAAGGTTTTAACTTTTACACATCTCCAAAGTCAGCTTGGTATATTTGGGAATTTGGGCGTAGCTTCTCTTACTATTTCCTGCTGGAGGGGGGTGCTGTATCTTATGGGGACACAAAGAAAATTTTAGGATCATGGAGTAGTCTGTGAGACCGTATCGTCTGAGCCAGTTGCCTTGAAATGATTCTGGATGTTGGATCATCTGGGCCACGGTGTCATCGGAGACCTTTCAGGTGGTCTTGGCTGGTCAAACCTGATGTATCTTAATCTGGAACAAATCCATAGCCTCTGGCTTTCTGTGGAAACAAAAGCAGAGCCTCCTTTCCAAAGCAACATATCCTTACATCCACATTTTGAAGTCAAGGTACCTTTAAAATATACATTTTGGCATAACTCAATAGCTTTTGTAATCAAATGTTTTTCTTCAGTTACAAATATCAAAGAGAACATAATCCAGATTCTCTGTGTGGTAGCCATCTTTATGTGGCTTATTTTTTATATTACCTTGAGCCTATTGCTTTAAACTGCAGCCTTTTAAGCCTGAAACGGCGCTGCGGTGGCTGGCTCCACCCACTTCAGCTTCCCAACATGGCGGTGGTACGTTTTCCGCCAGCTCTGGGAGCCATCGTTGGTCTATGCTTTTATCCAAGCAGCATGTAGCCCAGAAACCTCTTTTTTTGTTTTGTACTAGCAAAGGCTAAATCCACCACGCAGCTTAATGTGCCACTTGCAGAGGCCTCATTCCAGCCATACTGCAGATTGAGCGCACACACCAGGAACCCGCCAGTAACTCAAACCGGCAGCTGCTGCTCATTTGAGAGAGACAATTAGGAAACTGTTTTTAGCTCCGTTTTAGAATCTTTTCTCAGGTTTTAGGTGGAAACTCTTGCCCTCTCGTTGGGCACCATTTGTTGCTAGAGTTTTTCTGCCTTGCCCATAGTCAGGACAAATCTTTGTCACCCGCCAGTCCCACAGCCGCTCAGACCCAACCAAGTAAACACAGAGACTTATATTGCATACAAACTGTATGGCCGTGGCAGGCTTCTTGCTAACTGTTCTTATAGCTTAAATTAATCCATTTCCATAAGTCTATACCTTGCCACGTGGCTGGTGGCTTACCGGCGTCTTCACATGCTGCTGGTCATGGCGGCGGCTGCAGTGTCTCTCTGCCTCAGCCTTCTGCTTCCCAGAATTCTCCTCTCTCCTTGTCCCACCTACTTCCTGCCTGGCCACTGGCCAACCAGTGTTTTATTTATTGACCAATCAGAGCAATTTGACATACAGACCATCCCACAGCATTCATATAATAGTTTTGATCAAATTCATATCCTATTCATTCCCTTTTCAGTCCCTCCCTATCTCCCAACTTCATCTGCTCATTCTTTAAAAAGAAGAAGAAAACCTACTGAGTCTTCTTTGTCTTGCCTCATGTACATGGCTATAGGGCCATCTACCAAGGCATGGGTATCCTTTCAAGGACCACATCCATGAAGACCTTGCTATTCCTCCTACGGCAGCCATCACTTGCCAGTAGTTCCTCGGCAGGGGTGGGACTTCCTGAATTCTTCCCCCATCCCTGCTGGGATTTGGGCTGGCTTGATCTTGTGCCAGACTTGTGTACACAGCCACAGGCACTGTGAATTCATTTGTGCAACAGATCTCTCGTGTCTGTTTCACTTCAGATGTCCACAAGTTCTGCCTCCCCAGTGCTGGGATTAAAGGCGTGCACCACCACCGCCCGGCCCACAAGTTCTGACTTTATTCCTCCCAGAACTCCATAAGGGACACAGGCAGCGAAGAGTCCTTTACCTTTTCTATAGAACTGGTCTTTTCTAGACTTTAACCAATCTAGCTGATCATCTGTACAGAGATATCTGTATTTTAGGCTGTTACAGCTTCTTTCTGTTGTTCAGTTTGTAAGGCGTGGATATTTCCTTGTAGGTTTATACATTAAAGGGGGAGTAGGAATCTATACATGTGCCTTTTTTCTTTTCTTTTCTTTTCTCTTCTCTTTTCTTTTCTCTTTCTTTCTTCCTTTCTTTCTTTTTCATTTCCTAACTTACCCAACATGCCTGGCAATTTCAGCAGGTACAGTATTGTGGAGAAATTTCAAACAGAATTTATTCACACTAACTTTTATGTTGGTAGGCAGAAAGAGAAATGCTCTCATAAGACCATCCCCAAAGAGAAGGAATGTTGTTATATAGTGCAGTGGTAGAGTGCTTGCCTAGCATGTGTTGGGACCTAAGTCCAAAGCTCATTACCAGAAAGAGACACAGAGCAGACAGACAGACAGAAAGGGATGTGCACCCTATTTTCATTTTAGACTTTTCTCTAATACCAGCATTAACCAGTTCTTGAACAGGTAAAGTCAGATAGCGCTGATTTCAATAGACATCCTTTCCTACTTACATAAATGACACTCATGGGTACCTTTAAATTGCATTCACTACTATATCCTCAACTTCTAGGCAGTGTGTGGCAGAGAGCAAGCACTAAAGAATCACCAGTTAAATAACTGTTTGATCATTGAACTCCTGAAGGCAGATAGGAAAGGGAAAGAGTCACATATATCAAACGTCTACCTTGTCTTCAAAATTGTTTCACACACTTGATCTACATTGTTTTACTTAATCCTGAAAACATTTTTGCTGGGGGGGGCTGGAGAGATGGCTCAGTGGTTAAGAGCACTGGCTGCTCTTCCAGAGGACCAAGTTCAATTCCCATCCCCCACCTGGCAGCTCACAACTGTCTGGGACTCCATTCCAGGGATCTGACACTTTTGCATGGACATACACACAGGCAAAACACCAGTGCAAATTAAAAACATAGTTCTGCTGGACATTATTATAATGCTTTGATGAACTAATGCTTCCAGCCTGTCAGCAGGCACACAGCTCCACAAAACCCTCCTAGACTCCAGCTTCTGGAGGCTTTCATACTCTACCACCCTGCCTTTAGTAAGACACCGTTTCGAAAGAATGAGAAAAGTTAGGAGCAGCCCATCTGGAACCTTCCCCCTAAAATAGCGAGGCATCTTTTCTCAATTGTAATCCAAATCTGCATCCGAGAAGAAAAAAAGGCAAGTGTACCCATTTGGATTCTGTTTATGCATTGGCATCCAGAATGATAATAGAATTCAAAGTAATGTCAATGCATATGAGTGAATCAAAATACAGCTACCATTCTAACGTCATGCATGTGTAAAAATATACAAATAAGCCGGGTGGTGGTGGTTGTGGCGGCGGCGGCGGCGGCGGCGGCGGCGGCGGCGGCGGCGGCGGCGGCACACGCCTTTAATCCCAGCACTCGGGAGGCAGAGCCAGGCGGATCTCTGTGAGTTCGAGGCCAGCCTGGGCTACCAAGTGAGCTCCAGGAAAGGTGCAAAGCTACGCAGAGAAACCCTGTCTCGAAAAACCAATATATATATAACCTGAGACTCATGGCCCAGCAGTTAAGATCACTTGCTGCTCTTGTAGAGGACTGGATTTTAGTTCCTAGCACTCACATGATGGCTCATGCCTGTCCATAAGTCCAGTTCCAGGGCCTCTCATGCTGTCTTATGGCCTCTCAGGTACTGTATAGACATAGTGCATTTATAAACAAGCAGACAAGACACTCATACATTAAAAAAAAATAACTTTTTAAAAGTGAGAATAGAGGAACACACTTTTTATTTTATTTGTGTGTGTGTGTGTGTGTGTGTGTGTGTGTTCAGATGGCTAACTTTTTGCCATGTATTTTTTTAATTTAAAATTTTTTTCATTTTATATACCAACCACAATTCCCCCTCCCTCCCCTCCTCCTGCTCCTCACCCCACCCCACATCCACTCCTCAGAGAGGGTCAGGCCTCCCATGGGGAGTCAATAAAGCCTGGCACATTAAGTTGAGGCAGGACCAATCTTCTCCCGGCTGCATCAAAACTGAGCAAGGCATCCAACCTTAGGGAATGGGCTCCAAAAAGCCAGCTCATGCGCCAGGGATAAATTTAATGAAATGTGATATTTCATGGTTTTAAGCAGCATAAAATCCTTTTTTTTTTCTTCAAATAAATGCATTTCCCAATTATCATAATAACTTTTTTTCATATTTTAAAAATATTTATGTACTTTTATTTTATGTGTATATTTGTGTATTTCCTTGATACACATGACTGTGGGTGCTCACAGAGTTCAAACGATGATGTCTGGCCCACTGGGGCTGGAGTCACAGCAGCTGTGAGCCGGGAATTGAACTTGGGTCTTCTGCAAAAGCAACAAGCACTCTTAACTGCTGAGCCATCTCTCCAACTCCCATATCACAATCGCGCTTTAAAAAAAAAAATTGTTACATGTTAAAAGTTTTAAATTTCCTATAAATAGCCCATTTTTCTATCGAACATTAGAATTTGAGTAGATTGGTTTCCATCATAGCATTGCCATTCTGAGTGAATTATTCACCCAGTTTTCAGGAGCACCATAAAAATGTGGTCAAGAGGCAGTTAAAGAACCTAAATGTCTCAGAGAGAGGAGAGGGTGAAAGGGGTCCAACTCTCAAAAGCTGGCACATCCATTTGGGAACCCATAGAAAGGAGGCCCAACAATAAAATAGCAGAAGGTTCTTGTTGCCTAACCAAGAGTGCCTGAGGAGGAGCAATATATATAAAACATACTGTGAGTGATAGCCAGCAGAACTTACTATTGGGAAATATTTTTTTCTACCAAATTGCTATTCAGCTTTCTCCACGGATGCAATTCAACCCACTTCATCTTCATCTGGACTCCCAGGAAACTCAGTATCAGATTACAGAGAGAGCTCCTGAGCAGGCTAAATATTGTCCTGCACACACATAATGTTTTCAGCATACTAAAATTTATATGGAAAAATGTGTATTCAAATACATGTACATGAGTCTACAAATGGCCAGTAAGCCAAGGAAAACATTTAATGTCCTTAATCTTAAGGGAAATGCACATCAAGAACACAATTAGAACTACTTCGCACCCACTGAGATCATTATAATTTTTAAAAAAATGGAAAAGTAGTAAAAATTGAAGAAATTTGAATCTTCATGAATCGATGATAGGGATAGAAAAATTGTGAAGCCACTTGAGAAAGTGGTTTAGTATTCCTCAGTAAACTGTCATGTGACTCGGCAGCCTTGTATTTAAACACATGGTTTCAAGAGGTTTAAAAGCCTCTGTCCACACAAAAATGAATATATGAATATTCACAACATCGTTATCACAACAGGCAAAAGGTGGAAACAACTGATCATCAATCGATGGTAGATTTTAAAGAAGTGTGTGTACTCATACCACAGAGTATCAGTCACTAAAGAAGCATTGACTCAGACCACAGCAGGGATAAACTTTTGCACATGATGCTGGGTCAAAGTAACAAAATACAAAAGGCCACATATTGGATGTCCCCGGCTATCTGAAATGCCTGGAATGGACACATCTGTTGAGGCAGAACACAGACCAGTGGTACAAGGTTACTAGAGGAAGGGGCAGAGTGTGATAACTGTTAATAGGTACAGGGTCTCTTTAGGGTGGTTACAAAAATTGGGGGGAATCGGGTAGCGGTAATGGCTTTGAAAGATTGTGAATATAGTTTTAAAAAGCACACTGGGTAAGAGGGATTGTCTCAAAAGTAGTGAGTAAATTTTTCAGAATGTGAATCGTCATTTAATTTAAAACATGAACACATACACACACATGTGCATGCACACACGTGTACAAATGCACGCATGCATGCACATGCACACATACATCTAATGCAAGTCCTTGGAAAAGCTCTATTTCAGCCTCGTGCTTGTGTGGTTTTGTCCCTTGTGTTCAGTTTACCAGTTATTGATGCTAAATTTTACTTTGCCATATAAATAAACCACATTGATGTATTCTTCTACCGCCAATATGCCTCAGGGCTGGTTTCCAACTTGGCAGTCCTGCACATCACGTGGCCATACACATTCTTGTACATGTGCTTGATTGAATACATGTCAGCATTTCTACAGAGTTGCACCTAGGAGTGGAATTTAGGAATTTGCTGTTCATATTCCAATGATTCTATGCTGGTCCTCATAAGAGATCATCTACAAATGGTCAGAGAACCAAGACAGTGATGACGGCATGCCGAGGTACCCATGAAGCAATGGGGCACTCCTTAGCAAGGGGAAGCTAAGGAGAAATGGTTGGCTCCAGGGATCTGAGCTAGAAAAAGATCTAGGTTGGATACAAAAGTGACAGAGAGAGTTAAAGGGTACAGAGGGATTCCCCCAAGAATAGTGTTGCGGTGATATTGTGTTCCCTAAAATATTGTGCAACCTAATAAACGTATCTGGGGTCAGAGGGCAAAACAGCCACTAGATAGACATAGAGTCCAGAAAATGGTGGCACACACGCCTTTAATCCTAGCATTCCAGAGGCAGAGATCCAACTGGGTCTCTGTGAGTTTAAAGCCACACTGGAAACAGCCAGGCATGGTGACTCATGCCTTTAATCCCAGGAAGTGATGGCAGGAAGCAGAAAGGTATATACGGTGTGAGGGCCAGGAACTAGAGCTGGTTAAGCTTTTAGGCTTTTAGCAGCAGTTCAGCGGAGATTCATTCTGGATGAGGACTCAGAGGCTTCCAGTCTGAGGAAACAGGACCACCTGAGGAATTGGCAAGGTGAGGTGGCCATGGCTTGTTTTGCTTCTCTGATCTTCCAGCATTCACCCCAATACCTGGCTTCAGGTTTGTTTTTATTAATAAGACCTGTTAAGATTCGTGCTACATAGTGTAAGGCATATGAGCGAAGGGGACAAGAAACAAGGCCTGATATCCAAGGGGAGAGTGGGAACAGAGGCAACTCACTTTCTTTGCTGGCAGAGTGCAGGGTGTATGCCCTGTGGAAACTGAAGGAGTATTTAAAGAGACGGATTCTATTACAGTCCCTGAAATATGCTTCGAACAAAACTTTTTCCAGACTGCACTCACGCTGGCTTCATTACAAATTTCCGTGGTCTTCCCCCGCCCCCGCAGCCCCCACACACATTTGGTACAAGAAGGGACTATCCACAGAGAGGATATGGCTTCTGGTACTATTCCTTTTTAAAAATAACTCCAACACCTTATTAAAGGAGTTGACTTTGGCACGTTCCCCACGACAGCTTGACTCACTGCGATGGGATGCGGCAGCTTTGTAAAACGGGCAACCTTGAAATCTAGCACCCCAGCACTTTGGGCTGGATCCTGTCTAACCGTGGTGAATTTTTCTATAACTGGCTTGTAAAATCCATTAGTTCTGGCATTCAAGGAACACAGAGGCAAGGTGGATGATCCCGGTAAGGCCGACATCTCCCCTGGCGGGGGGCGGGGGTTGTGATAATAAAACAAAACGGATAAAGGGATGTGTAGTGACTGGGGTTTACTCCATCGCGCCCCGGGGAAATTCAATCGTTGTAAGGATCCAGAAATTATTGAAACGTGGTTCCTTCTTCCCTCAAGGGCCTGACATTTAAATGAGAAAGGAGGCAAACACTCCGTGAGCTCCAGAATGATGCAAAATGGCATAAATACGAATGTAAAAGACAAGCAGCAGGCTGTGGCTATAAACATGAGCGAGCTTCCTCCCTCACTCTGAGTGACAAATGCGAGCTTCCCAAGAAAGGAAAATTATCTCGAATAATGAATGGAACTCTACAAATAGAAGGAATCTAAATAGCACGAGAAAATGCCAGAATGTCAAAGCATATACCACATACATCTCCAAAGAGCCCAGCCTTCCTGTTTCATGGCAATGGTACGTGTGTGCGCGCGCGCGGTCAAGGTCGACATCTGGTGTTGTTCCTCAATACCTATCTACCTTGTTGGGTTTTTGTTTGTTTGTTTTTTTGAGATAAGATTATTCACGTGAACCCGGGGCTTACCAATTCAGCTAGGCTGACTGAACAGTGAGCCCCCAGGGCCCTCCTGTCTCAACTTCTCAGCACTGGGATTACAGACAAATATCACCACACCCAGCTTTTTTGGTGGGCTGAAACTCAAGCCCCGGGGCTTAGACAGCAGACACTTTGACGGCTGAGCCATCTTCCCAGCCCTAGACCAAGGATTCTTAAAGTATTGCCCCAGAGCAGCAAGCAGCATGGATATCACTGGACCTTTGTTAGAAAGGTGAAGAAGCCTCCGCATCCCATCACTGACTCAGAAACACTGGGTACAGGGTGGGAAGGTAGACCCGGCCAAGCCGCCCCCTGCGGGGCCCCCCCCCGCCCCTCCCCCCGGCCCCCCAGTCACTCTGATCACATTCTGGCTTTCTGAGAACCACTGCATGGTGGGATGCAGTGAGAGAGGAGACCAGAAAATGGTGAGTCTGAATTGTGGAAAGAGAAATGCAAACTCAGAAATTGGAGCTTGATGGTGTAGGCGTCAGGAAGTCATTGTGAGATTTTGAGCTCGGGCCGGAATGTGATTCAGGACCGGACACTTGCAAAGGAAACTCCAGGAGTACCCAGAAGCATCGGCAAAGGGAATAAGGTGCAGAGAGAAAACGTCTAGACGCCTATACTAGAAAATCTCCGCACTAGAATGTATGCTTCGGTCCAGGGACATAAACATAAAAGTCAACCTTCTCTTTATCAATCAGAGAATAACTTTAAATGAGCGAGCATTCAGTTTGGTTCCGCAATAGAAAAATCCCAGACTTTGGCATTTTTATCTTAGCAAGAAAAGAAGGCATTCTAGAACTTATTCAGTGTCCTGCATTTCTTTTTTTTTTCAAGTATCTATCATGTATTCACAGTTTTTCTTTTTTTTTTAATTTTATAATTTACTTTTACATATCAGCCACAGATTCCCCTGTCCTCCCTCCTCCCGCCCTCCCCCCAATACACCCCCCATTCCCATCTCCTCCAGGGCAAGGACTCCCCTGGGGATTCAGCTCAGCCTGGTAGATTCAGTCCAGGCAGGTCCAGTCCCCTCCTCCCTTCACCCAGGCTCAGCAAAGTGTCCCAGCATAGGCCCCAGGCTCCAGTCAGCCCCCAGGCAGTGGGATCAAGACCTGTCCTTAGTGCCCTGCATTTCTTTCAGTGCCTTTCATACATCATCTCATACAATCTACGCTCAGCGGTTACATGGAAGGATTAGAGACTTCCCCATACTACGCACAGAAGCAACAAAAGCCAAGACTTAGGAGGGCTCAAATTCAGGGGGACAGGAAAACATCTCCCCTACAACAAAACTTCTCTTTTTCTGACATACCACGCAGCTGTTTGTTAGTATATCTAATTTCTCTCATGGTGCTTGCTTTGAGGGCAGCCAGTCCTTATGATAGTACAAACCCACACATCACATCCTCTACCAAATTTCTAATGCCTCCTTCAAAAATAATGATGGGCATGCCTTCTCCATTATGCCAGCCACAGGAGCAGCTTTCCCACACTGGTCCAGTTCTGAACCTTTACCTCTTCCCACATTAAAACCACCAACACAACATTCTATTCTTCAATGACCTGGTGGACCCTAATGGTAGAGATGTACGGGACTTTGGAGATCATGTGATCTAATGCCACCTCCACTTTCTAGACATAGGAAAGAAGCCAAAAGGGGAAAATTTCACTCAAAGTGCTCATAGAACTTCAATCAGGTCTCCTAACCCAGAGATCTTTCTACCTCACCATAATCTGCACTGTATCCTCATCTTGCATCATTATCTAGCACAGTAAACTTCCAGAGCAGTAGCTGACACATAGTAAGTATGAAAGAAATATTCCTGACTGAATAAATGAAATTTCCATCAATGAATCCCACTCAGTTCTTTCTGGCAAAGTCACTCATCCATCCTTTCTTTTCATATCCTTCACAACCTGGTTGGAACCACATTGCCAATTCCTTCATTTCACTCTCTAGATTAAAAAATAACTCATTTTATTTCTACATATAAAAAAAAATGTCTCAGGGCTGGAGAGTCAGCTCCGTAGTTAAAAGCAACTGTTGTTGTTGCCGAGTACCTGGGATTGGTTCCCAGCACCCACCTGGCAGCTCATAACCAACTGCAACTCCAGCTGTGCGGTGTCCAACATCCGGCCTCTGCAGACACTGCATGCATATGGTACACATTTATGCATGCAAAACACATGTACACATAAAGCAAAAAATTAATCTCAAGAAGTCTGTCCTTTGAGTAACTTTGGAGACTGTGTAATGATTGATAGTATTCTTTTAAAGAAAAGCAGTGCTATTTACAAGTCCCTACAGCAAAATGTAGCATGGTGTGATAAATAAGTGCTCTGGGGTCTACATCGAAAAAGACTGTGTTTATCAATTTGATTATTTGTAAATGGATATTTCCAAAGGCCTAAAACCTAAGTTCCCTCCAGGGAGACTCAGCCTCTTTGCTGGCAACAGCTTACACACTTGTTTACACAGCTACACTATTTGACCTGCATCCATTATATTAACCCATTAACTGCCATGTTCAGAAAACAAAATATTCTCACTTATGTGATTTTTCTGAAGAGTTTTTCTACTTTAAAAGCCTGGAAGCAGGTTTGGACACTACAGTGTGATTAGGCTCTAATAAGTAATACATTAATTCTGCAGTGTTGAATGGCTTTATGACATGAAAGATCCTCATCCTGAATATCTATCTACTAGGGATATTTTCTTTGCTTTTCTTCTAGACATTTACCTGAACAATATTCCCGAACTAAAATTTTCTGGAAGATCCTAGGCTGGAGATCTGTCCATCTGTGTCTGCCTTTAGCTTTGTTCTCTTGCTAACCCAATCATGTCTAAATCCTTGGAACCACTCTGGGTATTGCCTAACACCAATAAGAAGGTGCAAGAGTAGAGAGCTCCCAGTGAAGACCATTCAATTTAGATCTGCTCAGCCTATGTTTACTGAGAGTTTAACTGTCCTGTTTTTTATTTTATTTTATTTATTTATTTATTTATTTATTTATTTATTTATTTATTTATTTACTATTGCTGTGGTTAAGAGCATGACCAAAGACCACTTGGGGATGAAAAGGTGTATTTGACTTACATATCCAATTACAGTCCAATCACTGAGAGAAGCCAAGGCAGGAACTTTAACTTGACTCTTTCTGGAGTCAAGAACTGAAGCAGAGACCATAGATGAATGTTGGTTTCTGGTTTTTTCCCCATGGCTTTCTCAGCCTGCTTTACTATACAGCCCTGGGCTACCTGCCCAGGGATGTCACTGCCCACAATGGTCTGGGCTCCCCCACATTGATCATTAATCAAGAAACTTTACTACAGACTTACCTTCATGCCAGTCTGATGGAGGCGCTTTCTCAATTGAGGTTGCCTCTTCCCAGATGACGCTAGCTTGTGTCAAGTTGACAAAAGATTAGCACACTATCCATAAGACAAAGCCCAAGTATAAAGAAGATTAGACCAGAGCAAACAATTTCTCAGCAGTTAAGAGGGTTTGCTGCTCTTGTAGAGGACACAGGCTCAGTTCCCAGCACTTCCATGGTGGTTCACAACCATCTATAACTCCAGTCCTAGGAGATCTGATATCCTCTTCTGACCTCCCTAGGAACCAGGTGCACAACAAGATGACCACATAGATGCAGGTATAATACTCATATATGTAAAAATAATAAGTGAACGTTAAATCTTGTTTCAAAGACTAGATTTGTCCTCAAGCGGCTCTGCAGGAAAGCCTAGGTAAGTAGACCACTAGCCCCAGGAATGCTGTGTAGAAAAGCCAAGGAGGTCCTGGGAAGAGGTGCCTGAGCTAAACTGAAGAAATTGGAGATTTCTTCTCAGGGAGAAGGGTTGGCAAAGCTGCTTGGATGAGACAGTAACAATGGAAGAGTTATCTGGGTGCAGAGAATAGGCAGCTGTGGTGTTCAGGCAAAGGCAAGAGCCTGCGAAAGTGTGAAGTCTGTTAAAGCAATTCTCCTTGGCCTGGAAAGGTGATGTGATCTCAGGAGCCCCCAGCATCATAGACTCGCCGTGGGCCAGAGCCCAGGGGATACACGATGCTTCGGCTATTTTTGCTTCTTGAAAAACACACATCTTGGACCAGAGAAGAAGCCAACTGGTTATTTCATGAATGTCCAGAGCAGATTGTCTCAAATATGTAGCCTAAGGACCACTTGCCTCAGACCTGCATTAGTTACTTTGTTTTTTTTTTTTTTTAATTGCCCCCACAGACCACTATCTATCTGATGCCACATTCTTTACTTTGCTGCTCAAATTGTTCCAGCTTTGGCTATTGAGAGGTTTTTCCATTCATACCCAACACCTTCGTGTGTGTGTGTGTGTGTGTGTGTGTGTGTGTGTGTGTGTGTGTGTGTGTATGTGTGTGTGTACATGTAGATAAATGTTCATGTGGTGGCGGAAAGGGGCAGGTTCACATGTATGTCTGACCATGTGAAGGTCAGAGGTCAATGTCACCATCTTCGTTTACTCTTCCACTTAGATTTTGACACAAGATCCTTCACTGAATGTTACATCTGCTTCAACTACACTCACTGGCCAGCAAGCCCCAGAGGTTCCTCTGTGTCTGCCACTCTAGTGATAGAATTACAGGTATGGACCATTGAAGGCAGATTTTATATGGGTGCCAGGGATTTAACTTTGGTTCTCATGTTCGCACAGCAAGAACATTACCTTCAGCCCTATCCTGTCCTTTAACACCTGATGAATGGGATTGTTCATGTCTGTATGGCTCTAGGTTTTGATTGTAATGGTGGTAACACGGGTACACATGTCTGTACATAATATACAGAACCGTACATTACCAAAGAGTGGGTTCTAATGCGTTAAATTGTATCTTCATTTAAAATAAAATCAGAACTCTGAACTGCCAGTGAGTTAACACAGACTAATGCTTCGATGTACAGACAAACAGAAGAGAGCATACGGCGTATTCTAACTACTGGAAATGATGCAGACACAGACAAGGGGCTGAGATCAGTGCGATTTTGACAATCAATTCAAGTGCCGGAAAACAGATATGCTGCTTCCTTTTAATAACATTTTGTATGACATTGTAATAATAGAAGCAAAGTTATTTATAGAAGCTGTGAAATTGTATACTCATGTTATAGACTTTGTAAATAGCTGTTTATCTAGTATCTGCATATCTAATACATCTAGCAGACGTGTAGAAAGCTGTACAAATTCTACACAGAGACTGAGTCAGGTCTTCACTTTAAACACTAAGAAAGTCTGCCTGTTTGTGGTGGTGATTTCAGGCCCATAGAAGACTGTGGTGTCCTGTTATACAGATTATTAAAACTAACTCAAGCTCGTTATCTCACCAGAATATGAATTTACATTTCTTCCCTGGGATCGGTAATTAATAGTGTATTTTTATATCTAACCTTAAGGTAATCAACATATATATGCACATATATATGTACGGATATATGTTAAGTGGAAGTTAATAGTATCCATTTATTCTTATCACCCTCAGATGCATTGTAAGGATGGGACCCGATTTCCAGAAACATGTTTCCTGATACAGCATCTACCCAGGACACCCTCTGCTTTACTTCTCTTCTCCTTGACATAGCCAACAAATATTTACTGGGTATCTAAGGTCCAAGGAAAGATGCTCAGTCCTAAAGAGGTTACATGAACAAAAAGGTGTTAGCCGGGGGACTCAGTCTAATACACATACAGAGAGCAAGACAGATATATAGCCTGCCTCTCTCTCTCTCTCTCTCTCTCTCTCTCTCTCTCTCTCTCTCTCTCTCTCTCTCTCTCACACACACACACACACACACACACACACACACACACACTCGTGCATGGTGGTGGAGAAGCAACAGAATATGATGTATAAATGAGAACAACAGATAAGGACTAGAGAAAGCAAACATATAAAGACTAGACAAAGTAAATGAGTAACAACCCCATGGTGGGACTCTGTTATTAAGTGTGTGTTGGGGACGGGAGTAGTGTCAACAGGACTCAGTGGTAAAGAACACAGACTGTTCTTCCAGAAGACTTGAACTGGGTTCCCAGCACCCATCTGAGTTTCACAGTCATTTGTAACTCTAGATCCAAGGGGGCCAATGAGCTCCTCTGGCCTCTGTGGGGGCCTGTGTTCAACGTGTACACACCCACACTCAGACACAGACATGTACCCATAATGCAAAACCTAACTCTTAAAAGCAATTCTATTCCAGCAGTAGCTCCATCCGCTAGATAATAGAAATTAACATAGTAAAGGAAGGCTTGGAATATAAAATTGCTAAAGATTCTCAGAAAATAGTTGAGTGTGTTTGTCTTGGTTTGGGTTTTAGTTTGGGTTTGGGTTGTTGTTGTTTAATTTAAGTCAAGTAGGAGAGTGGGCTGACAATGTATGGAGAGCTGGGGCAGCAAAGGTGAGATACAATCCTGTCACTTAAGGAACCCTGCATGCGGTTTGGATGATCACACAGTTAGATGAGCGCATAGGACATAAGGTATGCAGGGATATAATGGATCTAAGGCATAAGGTCTGCTAGTATTTGGAAGCTGACTACAGAGGAATTTCCATGCCATAATAAGACACTTGGACAACTCGGGGGTGATGGGGGGAGGAGGGGCTAATAGAGATTCTTCAGCCAAGAGGAGGTTGGACACCATAGCAACCAACTTCAGGGAACTTCCATTTGAAGCAGATGCAGTGTGAAAAGGAATGGGACTATGAAGGTCTCACAACCTTGTGGGTATCGGCAGAGTCCTGAAAAGGATGCTTGGCCTCCTCTGCATTTGCACTCTGGTCTGGAGACTTTCTCCAGACCACTCATAAGTCACACTCCGTAGAGCCAGCCTCTTCCCACACATGAAGTCTGGCTCTGTTCCAGAGGAGAGTCACTTCTAAAAGCCACCACATGGGTGATGGTTCACAGGCCCAGCAAAGCCCAGCCCTTAGTCAGGGCGACCAGCTCTAGCCTTGTTCCTCCCAGGGACGGGCTGACTGCCTAACGCCAGCTCCTGGGTTTGAAGAATGAACTCAAGCCAATCTCCTAAACAATTCACTGAGAAGTAAGGTAAGAGGAATGCTGGCATCCTTCCCTTCCTGCAGTCCTTGGCCTTGGGGAAAGTTGCTTATAGATGCAAGTTCTCGGAATCCAGCAGGACTCATTTGTTAGAAGTGTGGGAACCCACTCTCTGGGTAGCAATTCATACTCTCACATGAGGGAGGTGGGAGTATTTAAGGAGCCTTTTGTTGAATCCATCTGGAAGCAAGCAATTCTCTCACGACTTATTTCAAAAAGTTTGAGTTCTTCTGTGTCAGGATTTTCTTCAAGAGGTAAAAGATGGACGGGAGCGCTGTATACTGTCAACTACAGGACACTGTTAAGAGCAAAAGATGGCCTGAGTGAATGGACACAGCTCCATGTTCTTGGATCAGAAGGATTCATATTTTTAAGATGTCAGTGCAAGCCAGGCGGTGGTGGCACACACCTTTAAACCCAGCACTCGGGAGGCAGAGACAGGTGGATCTCTGTGAGTTCAAGGCCAGCCTGGTCTACAAAGCAAGTTCCAGGAAAGGCGCAAAGCTACACAGAGAAACCTTGTCTTGGAAAAAAAAAAAAAAAAAAAAAAAAAAGATGTTAATGCTCATCTATGTACTAAATACAATCCAATATAATCCCCATCAGAAGCCCAAGGAGAAGCCAGGTAGGACAGCATACACCAGTAATCTTAGCCCTTGGGGAAGTAAAAGCAAGAAAACCAGAAGATTGTGCTCTCTCTGGACCACACAGCCATTTCAAGGCCAGCCTGGGCTACATGAGACCCTGGCTTAAAACAAAACAAAAGAGATCAAAAGAATTTTTATTTGTCTAAACTGCAAAGCTAGTTCTAACAAATAGAGTAGCATAAAGGTTATATACATAGCCATAATCGCTTGGAAGAAAAAAAACAGGCTGTGGCACTTACCTAAACTGATCTCAAGACTTACTATAATGCCACAATTGTTAAGAAGTTGGGATATTGACACAAGCATAGCCCTGCACAGCAACAGAACATAATGGAAGATCCATAAAAAGCCACACACAGCAAAGACAAAGTTATGTAAGACACAGTATCTGCTTTCAAGAGGTTTCAAGTCTACCGGAGATTATGAGTGTGCTAAAAATGATACTTTAGTGTAATAAATGCTACCAGAACCCTGATAGGGGGCCTCTTACTCACCAGAGAGAACCTGGGATGTTTCACTAGAATAGCTGAATGAAAGATCAACTGAACTCACAAGAAGACAGGGTGAGACAGCAGCATTCTGGATAGCAGTATATGGGCAAGAGAGGGCGCACAAATGGGCACAAGACAGTTGGGTAAATCACAGGCTACTATACAAAGCGCTGCAACAGTTCATGCTGGGAGTGGAAAGAGATTGCATGGGAATGTGAGATCTACAACGCAAGCCTTGCAGAACTAAAGGGAGACTGGGATTTATTCCACAGGCGACCAAAGCCATCAGGAAAATTTGGCATGTGCCTTTGACATGCTCATATTTGTGTTCAGAAATATTACTACTCCATTAGAAGGATTAAAAAGTGGATTTGGTAAATTAGAATTGGAGGTAGCGAGACCAAGCAGGATGTTACCCTAACTGTTTGAGGTTAGGAGGCACTGGTGGCTTACCCTGAGGCAAAGACAATCAGTGAGAGCGAGATGCTCAAAAGCTGTCATGGGGGGTGGGGGAGGGGTACCGTGAGTGGGTGACTGGATATAAGGTCGAGAAGGGAAAAGGAATGGGTGACAAATGTCTCTCTCAGCTGCTTTTTGTCAGGTTTAGCCTGAAGTCTCTGGTTTCATTTGAAAGTGAAAACATTCAAAGATCTCTCTCAGTCAACAACCTACCCCAGAGCAGAATATAAGCATCAGAAGCTGGGGGTGGAGGGATGCGGGGTGGGCAAGGAGGTAACACTGAGTAGGGCATTATAGACCACCTGTGTGGTTACAGCGCCGCCTACCATTTCCAACTCCTGCTCACTTTCCTACTGGCATCCTTAGGTTGTACCCACCAAGTCCCTGGGAGGATACGTACAAACAGAAGGCGCAGAATGTGATTCTGGCATTGTGTCTCGGCTGGGGTTAAAACGAAAGCATTCTCAACCCGTAAATGAGACATGAGTCCACCCCGGGTCCATACTCCCTTTCCTAGTCATGTTTTGTGGCCTTCGCTGGTCTACAAATGATTTATCAGCTTCGAGTCCGGCCAAGCTGGAGCCTAGTGCTTTCCAGGCACTAGACTATAAATGGCTGAAGAAATAATGGGAAAGGAGCAGAGTTGAAAGGCCATTGGGCAACTGTTTTTCTTTAGATTTGTCTGGACTGAGTAACCAGCCAACTAGGGTCAGGCCACCCCACCCTTCATTACTCAATGAGACAACTCATGTGACCGTATCTCTGAGCAGTCACTGGAACTCGTCCTCAAGAGTCTACAGCCCTATGGTAGATATTCTCAAGGCCCTAAACCAGAAACATTCCGACCTACCAAGTGAGCTTCTCTAAAAGGCTGGCTTTAGCTTTTAAAGGAAGGCAAGCCGAAAGAAGCCAGCCCTATTATGAGCAGACAGAAGAAGGAATGCCTTGTGTGCTGGTCTAGGTGGTTCCTGAAAACATGGGTCCTGACTATGTGTTGTTAAATCCTTTCCCTGGGGGAGACATACTCAACATCTACCCCTCTTCTGAGAGTCCCAGCTTCCTAATGAGATAAGATCTCAGCCAGGTTCAGTCTGAGGAACCAGTGAGTTTATTAGGCTTACTTACAGAACAATGAGGGTATAAACTTAAAACAGTCACACTGAAAGGTCTGTACCCGACATGAATGATGACTCCCCCATGGCCACATGGATGGAGCCCTCCTGCTATCCTGCCTAGTTTATATACTCCTAGCCCCTCCCCGAGGCCACATGCCATTCCAGCAGAATTGCATGCACCTGGTTGAGGGGAGCGACTGGACACTCCAGTGAGGGTCCCATGACTGTCTCCAGCACTCCTTTCTAGGAGGGAAGGTCAACAGTCAACAAACCATGATCTACTGATCTTTGACGAGCTGATATAGCTGAACTCATGAAGATGGCTTTGAGGTCATCAGGACACAGCTCTGTGACAGTGAGGGAGCCACCACACCATCTCTAAGTAACAGTGATACCATGAGTGGGTTTACAAAGGAAACAATCAGCTAGGCTAGTTTCTCCTCCAAATCTCACTCCCTGGTTGCTCCCTGATAATACTGGGGTGCATATTTTCATGATCCAATGAAGACAATGTTTTTGGAAATACTTAATCCTTTCATATAGTCTTGCTTTTCATATAGTTTCACAAAGTCTCACCACTATGTAGACCAGGCTGGCCTCAGACTCAGTGATTCACCTCCCAAGTGCTGGGATTAAAGATGTGCATCTCCACACAAACTTGAAAATAATTATTCACTTACAGACTCAGGACCTGTTCTGGGGAAGGTGGGGGGTGGGGAGGAGGAGTCAACACACTCATCTAGAAAGCTTGTTCCAGCTTATTCCTCCAATCCCAATAAAAAGGCTGTGATTACAGCTCTTGCCCATTTTTGGGAATCTCTGATGTCTAAGCCACTGATAAATGTTGATTTAATGTTTATTTATGTACAGTGGGAAGTGAAAGAGAAGGATCTAAACACTTGCTTGGTCAAGAGACATGACTGGATGAGGCTGGATCCTGGAAGGGCAAGAACTGGCTTGTAAGCTTTGTGTGTTTTTCACAAAGCAAAAAAAAAAAAAAATCAGGACAGAGTCCAGCAGAGGCCTTGCAAATGAGAAGTCCAACCAACCCAAACTAAGCAAGGACCAGTCTTAAACCCCTATATTGTTGTCTTGCTTTAGGTTGCTATAGCAAAAAATACCACATAATAAGTGGTTCTGAACAGAAAACAGAAGTTGTGTTTCTCTAGTTCTGGGGACATGAAAGACCAAGACCCGGGAAGAAGCTTGGTAGATCCAGATGAAAGTGCTCACCTCACCAGGTGGTGGTGGCGCACACCTTTAATCCCAGCACTTGGGAGGCCAGAGCCAGGTGGATCTCTGAGTTTGAGGCCAGCCTGGTCAACAGAGGGAGATCCAGGACAGGCACCAAAACTACACAGAGAAACCCTATCTCAGGAAAAAAGAAAAAGAAAAAAAAATCATGAAAGTACTCTTGTGGGTGTGTGGATGGCAATGTCCTTGTGTTCCTCTGGTGTCAAGCAGAGAAGGAAGAGGCAGGTGTTCTTCCTGTCCCATCTCATAAAGATGAAATCTCACTGAGAAGACTCTCCCTTCATGATCTACTCACCTCCCAAAGCTTCCACTTCCCTAACCTTACCTTCGGTGGTGGTGGAGTTTTCAGGTTGTTTTCTGTTTTGCTGTTGTTGTTTGTTTTGTTAACTGTTGTTGGTGGATGTAAGATTGGGGGTTTTGTTTTGCATTTTTGGTGTTTTGGAGAATCTCTGTTCACCAGGCTGACCTCAAACTCTTGGCAATTCTCCTGCCTCCACCTCCCTAGTGCTAGAATAACAGGGGTGAGTCACCAGGCCTGGTTACCATCAGCTCTTAAATTAATGGATAAGTCTACTAATTCACTGGGTTACTCAAATCCCTAATTTTCTTTTTAAATTAAAAGGGAATTCAGCAGATCGGCTTACACCATTTGGTCTGTGGAGCCCAACAATGGCTATTTGCACAGTGGAAAAGCTAGGAAGCCAGTAGCCGCTCACACCATGAGGCTGCCCGTCCCAGCGTTGGCAGTCTGGTGCTGAAAGACTAGAGGATTCCAGGAGAGCCACCGGCCTTCAGTTTACATCGGAAGCCTGAAGAAGCTGGATTCTGTATCAAGGAAGAATGTTCAAGAACAGGAGCAATGGGGCAGAAGAACACACCAGAGAGACGTGAAGGCAGAGAGCTAAAAAAAAAAAAAAAAAAAAAAAAAACCAAAGCCTTCATTATTAAAGGCCATACTTGGCTTTCCTTGAGTTGGTTTAGGTTGGGTTGTTTTTGTTTGTTTGTTTGTTTTTTGTTTTGTTTTGTTTTGATTTGATTTGGTTTGGAGTTTGTTCTTTTTTGTTTTGTTTTGTTTTGTTTTTGTTTTTGTTTTATTTATGTCTTTTTTGAGACTGAGTTTTCACTCTAGACAGTGTTGCCCAGGCTGGTATCAAAATCATTGGAATCTTTCCCCAGTGCTGGGATTACAGGTCTGAACCATCACACCTTACTTGAGATTTCAACATGTGGATTTAGGGGGACACAAGTATGCAGTCTATATAATTATATACTATACCAGAGAACTTCACTGCTAGCTGAATCTATTCATGTTCCTAAATTCTCCAATACTCTTACAGTTAAATATATATATATATATATATATATGTGTGTGTGTGTGTGTGTGTGTGTGTGTGTATGTATATATGTATGTATGTATGTATACACACACACACACACACACACATATATATATATATATATTATAATCTTGGCTTGGTCTTAAGAAGTGATATGTGTTATCTCTAAAGTATGTAGGATGATGCTCAACCCTCCAGGTAACTTGTCCTCTGTGAAGATTGGGACATCATCTTTTCTAAACGGCAAAGAGAGACGAGGCAAGAGACTGAGCTCATTAAACGATGGCTGGACAGGGAACTGCCCTCGGTGGCTTCCCAAATCATGAGTGAGAAATAGATGTTTATGCATTAAGCTACTGAGACTTCGGATTTGCTTGTTATCATGCTAAAGCCTAGATTAGCCTGACTAACAGAGATAACAAGCAAGAAATCAAATCAGAGACTTGGGCCCGTGTGCTTATGAAATAGATTTATTCCCGGAGTCCGTGGTTAAACAAGAACGAAGAAAGAATGAAAGCCAGAGCAGAGGCAGCTGCCGGCACACAGAGCCTCACTTCACTACAGGCTTTCTCCCACTTTGTAGGACAGGCGGAGGGGGCTAAGTAGCCCATGGACTTCGTGGGGTACTGAAACTGGAGCAGGAAAAACCAGAGCTACACCAGAGTGAGCTTTTCTGTGCTGCGCTTGGCACCCCGAGTGCTAAAATACTGTCCCTTTCTCCGCTGCCAAACACTCTGAGAGCCACATACTTCTAGGCCTTCTGGTAGATGTTAGAGTACCTAAGATAAACCCACTATTACTTTGTTGTGACTGTGACAAAGTATGCCACAAGAAGCAATGTGGGACAGGAAGGATTTATTTGGGCTCATGGTCTGAACTATGATACATACACAGCAGGGATATGATAGATAGATAGATAGATAGATAGATAGATAGATAGATAGATAGATAGATAGATAGAGGGATGGATGGATGGATGGATGGATGGATGGATGGATAGATAGATAGATAGATAGATAGATAGATAGATAGATAGATAGATAGATAGATAGATAGATATAGATACATACATAGATGGGTAGGTGGGTAGGTAGGTGGATGGATGGATGGATGGATGGATGGATGGATGGATGGATGGATGGATGGATGGATGGATAGGCAGAGCAGTGGGAATGATTGGAAGGCAGGCAGAGGTGTATGGAAACCTGTTGACATCCCATCAAACCAGGAAACGAAGGAGGACAGGAAGTTGTACAAGGCTGTAAAGCTCAAAGGCCTGGCCTCTAGAGACCTACTTCCTCTAGCTGTGCTCCCCTTTCCCTTCCAGAACAGAGCCACTAGCTGGGGACCGTGTTCAGACAAATGAGCCTGTGTGGGACATTTTCTATACACACCATAAGCAGCCCGCTTTGCCTCGAGCTTGTGTCCCAGACACACCGTGCACTAGTGAGTAGGTCATGTCCCTGCCTGCGTTCCACGTCTTTGATTATCAAATGGAATATCTGAGTTTGAGGACAGCAAAACACTTTGCAAACTAGATTTCCTTTGAAAAGCCTATTTGGAAACATAAAAAGAAATTAATTTATGGACTGGGGCTGGGGAGATTACTCAGTGTATAACAGCATTTGCTCTGTAAACATGAGGATCTGAGTGTGCTTTCATGGAAAAAGCTGGGTGTAGGCAGCCATGTTGGTGAGACCATGGGTCTGGAGGGAGAAAAGAGTAAACTGATATGATTATATTATAATCTCAAAACAGGTATTTTTTTTAAATCTGCACATACTTATGCATACCTGTATCTCAACCTGGGGATGAGGGGAGCAGAGACAGGTGGATCTGGAGAGCTCACTGGCTAGCTAGCCTAGTCAAAGCAGTGAGTGGTTCCATGAGAGACTGTCTCAAGGCATTGAGGTAAAGAGTGATGGAGGAAACACCTGAAATCATGATCTGGCCCTCATGTGTATATGTAGGAGCACATATATCCTCACATGTATGTGCCCTACCACATAACTCATACACACATATGCACCTACACACGTGCAAAGAAATTGCAGGACTGTTGAACAGAGCCTGCACATGCTGACATTATGCAAAGAAGAATCTGAATATCTCCATAGTCAAATACCACCACCAGTTCTTTTAAAATGTTAGCTATAGAAAATACCCTCCTGATGATGAAAAATAACCCCCCACACACACACCATAAGCTGGCTGACTTTGAAAACATTTATTCCTGCCACACACCCAGGGAGGACACCTTGAGGAACCACATGCTCCCTCTTGTTATATCAGATAATTGGCTGCAGAGATCGGCTTATCTGTACTAAACGAGAATTACATGCCCCAGAGTTCCTTTACCTATTGACGGCTACACTCATCTTCGGAGAAGTTTAACAGAAAAAATGCATTGCCTCCATAAAATGTTATGCTAGTATTGATCTTTTTTTTTTCTGTTTGTATAGAAGCTCCATATTTCTCTGTCACCCACTGATCAACCTGGTCTTTTTATATATATATATCAAATATGAGAGTAGTTCAAGGACTTCACATTGAATTCTGTTTATGTTCCTCTAAAGGAACATTCTGCTTTTTATTACGGGAGATTGCCTATGAAAATACAGCAAGGATGGCTCTTATAAGTGATCTACTACTGAAATTCAATTCGCATGCTGCCCTGTACCTATCCTTCCCTAAAAGCATCAAATGGCACAGGATAAGATAAAGAACATGTGCTTAGTTATAAGGCAAACCTCGTTTTTAATATCCAGTTCAGAAACCCATTGGCTCTATGAATCTTAGTGTGACACTTAACCATTCTCAGCCTTGGGAAAAGCAGGGTATCAGTACCATATGGGATTTTTATGAGAATGGTACACCCATCATACATTTGGTAGCATCTTATTATTAGATGGTTAGAAATGAACGCATCGTAATGACCTCAGTCCAATGCCTTACAGAGAAAGAACTATTAAGACAAAAAAGGAACTCACCCAGCTCGGTGGTTGGCCTTACAAGCTTTTGAATCCACTTCTGTGGTGCTGTGGCCCCCACCACTCACTTCTCTGTCCCAGATTTTATCAAAGACATCCTAATTAATAACTCCAGTGGAGGCGTTTTGGTTGATAGCTTCCTGGGCCTCCTACAGATTTTGTAGGCTCGGGATTTCTAAGACCTCCTGCACTCTGCACACCCAGGATCCCTCACTCCCTCACAGTGCCAGGTCCAGCTGATAATACCTGGTTTGTCTCCCTGATTTTAGTGTCCCCAGAATATTTCTCTAGGACACTTTCATTATATAGTTACACTCTTCCTGTCCTTCCTACATGGTCATTCCCAGATTTGGACCTCCCAAACTAGACAGCTCCAGCCTGTCTACATAGAGGACCCTCAGATGCTTCATCCTCCATCCCCAGCACCAACACTTAATTCTGGGAACGCTATACAAAGTCCCCCCCATTGCTCTTCATGTGGGTAGGACTACCATCTCACCCAGACACACCACAAACGAGCAGGATTTGTCTTCTAACTCTGGTTTCCTCCATACTCTACTCCTGTGCTTTAGTACGTCTAGGATCATTCTGTGCTGTGCATCAATATAATATCAATATAATACCACCACGTCCCAGCTTAGGTCTTCATCACACTCCCTGAGAATTACTTCCCCATTCACCTTATTATGGAGTCTCCCAGCCTCTGACTAAACAGCCTTCACACAAGCAGAATCAACTGTCAGCAAGAAGGCAGCTTTAAGAGTGGCCCTCAGACCAACGACCTGTTTTCTAAACATGACAAAACAAGGACATTGAGCCAAAAGGTGACTCAACCGCATCACAAAGTCTGTTTCTCATTCAGCTAACCTTTTAAAATGGCAACATTTACTTGATGAAAGAGGCAGAATGCTGACAAGTAGCATTGGTTTGTTTTTTTTTTTTGGTTTTTTTTTTTTTTTTTTTTTTTTTGTAGCACTGCCAAGAAGCTTTGGAATGGGCCTCCATCTCCAAAATTCTAGATGTATGTGCCGGTATGTGCTGAAAGATACCCTGATCTGAGGCCTCCCTCCCTCTCTAGTTCCATTTGTCACCATGATCAACTCCATCATTTCTGTCTCATCAGTCCAGATCTGTGTCTGGTCCTCTCTGTCCATAGAAACCACATTTACAGGAATTACACAATGATGCGGTTTCACCTTTCTGTTGTCATACCACTATTATCTCCATCGTGTGCCCCGCTCATCATCTCATTTAATCACATTCACATAACAAGGAAATTTGACATCCTTCTGCTCGTGTTTTATGATCATGTGATTACAGGTCTCTATGTAAAAACATTAACTCTGGAAGAGAGGGCATCTGTACTGTCCTGGTCTCCCGTCTGTTGTTTTGATAGAATACACCAAGTAAAAATCAAGTGATAGAAGAAAGGGTTTTTTTGTTTGGTAGGAGTTTTTGCTTGTTTGTTGTTGTTGTTTTGTTTTTTAGCTTACACTCAAGGCAGGAACTTCCAACAGCTAGTCACATCCCATCCACAGTCATTGGTAAAGAGTAATGAATGCATCCATGCTCATTTACCTGTGTTCGGCTTGGTTTCTCGACTATTACACAGTCCGGGACCCTAGCCTAGGGAATGGTGCTGCCGACTGTGAGCCGAATCTTTCCACATCAATTAATTTAATTAATAGAATCCTTCACAGTCACAACCTTAGGCCAACCCAATGCACACAGCCCCTCAATGAGACGCTTGCCCGGTGATTCCAGGTTGTATCGTGATGATAAAGCTGACCATCCAATGCATAAAACAACTGCTCTGAGAGCAAATAAACTCTCCCATCCCAGTGATTTGATGACATTGATGTTCATTTCCTACTTACTGGAAACTCCTTGCAGAATGAACCAGTAGCTGCCTCCTATGACTCTGTTGCATGGGCCGGATTCTGTCATTTCGAGATGGCACTGGCACCTAGGGCCTGGAATTTGTCTTTTGGATCTTCAGTTCTCATCTGATGAGATGAAAGAGGGAAAAAATGCAAACTCATTTTAGGAGGTGGGAACGGAAGTGGACTATACCACTCTTCTCAAATCTATTAACCCAAAGCCAGTCATGAAGTCTTACCTGAACTCAAGCGGACTCAGAAACATGACTAATTATGAGCCTGAATTGGGGGGGGGGGGGTGCAGGCAAGGACCGCTTCATGAGTACCAAGGAGAGCCCTCGCCACATCACCCCTGGACTTGCAGCAATTATCAGTGGTTCTTGGGATTTACTTCCTTAGTGAATAAAGAGCTGGTCTCTTGTGTTTACCAAGTAGTTACTTAGTTACTGCATCATACACTAGGTCTGAAACAGAGCAAGGAGACTGGTAGCATGAAGACATGGAGGAGAGCGGCCTTCAGCTGGTTACGATGGGTGTGCTGTCAAAGGCCATGACAGACACAGGAAGACTGCTAGGTCAACACCAAGTGGGTGGGCCAGGAAGCCAGGCTCACTTTCTTTGGAAGGTGAGGGCATCTTGTTTCTTCATGAGGCCTCCATCTAACCTCCTTTGGGATTTGAGACAAGTTGACTACTTGGAGGGGCAGGAAAACAACCTTCTAAAATGGCTCCCTCATTCATCCTTCGATGTATAGGTTTCATTTCCACAAGCTTAAAGATGGGCAATAAAAGGTCTTACATTCCATTTCTAATGATGTCACATTTTCCCATATGTTTTGGATCCCTAGAGAAATCTTCAAATGTTCTCCTTAAACCCAAATAACTTTCTCATTTTTTAACTGAAACCATTCCCCCATAATCCCTTGATTTCAAATTTTATGGCACCCTTTAAACGAAATGTAAATTTGGAGCTGAAATGGCTTAACAAACATCCCTTTAAAGGAATAGTGTTAATAATCTGACCAACTACATAATCAAAGTTCAGGGAGATATTAATAGAAGATGGTATGAGATTCACCAAAGACACATCACACTACTATGATATGAAACAATCTATTTTAAACATTTGCATGGAAATACCCATGACCCGCTTTTAGGAATGGTATTGAAGCATTCTTTTGTTTGTTTCCTGGTTGAAGATAACTATTAAGATCTTTGTTACCTAATAAGTGTAACATGATTAAAAACAGATAATCAAATGACCCACAACAGATGGGCTGTGGAAGCCTAGAATTAGCAACTGTGAACTCTCAATTTTATGGAATACAGACTCCAACCATAGCATCCTAGTCCTCAGAGTCACAGGGAAACATGAGCTGAGCATCCTGCTGTAATTTCTCCCAAGAAATCACCAATCTCCTCTTTACCACATTCTCAGTCCACAAACCAGCATCAGGCTCAGAAATCAGCCTTACCATGTTTCATCTGCTTTTTAATGACAGCAGACGGAGATTTATGAAGCCAAGGATCATACCAGGGTTTACCTTCAAGCCTCCAGCCTGCCACCAATGACATGTAGGTAGCAGGTCCTTCCTTATACCAGTGGTCTGCCCTGTCTTCTTTTAGCCAACATCCAAGTAGTGCTACCTGCATACTGGTCATGGATGCATTGTAACACTGGGCATGCTCAGGGCACTGGCTGGTACCCTAGCTGGCTGCTATAAAGCAGAAAATACACTTCAAGACACTAATAAGCTGATTAAAAGAAAAGGCTTATAGAAACCAATAGATATATCTCAAAAAATTTACTGAATATTTGTTGATGCCAAATATTACACTTAGCCCGAGGATTAAGGTATATGAAAAAAGATGTCTTAGTTAGGCTTACTATTGCTGTGATAAAACTCCATGACCAAAGCAACTTGGGGAGGAAAGGCTTTATCTCGTTTATGCTTCCACATCACTGTTCATCACTGAGGGAAGTCAGGACAGGAACTCAAACAGAGCAGGAACTTGGAGGCAGGAGCTGATGCTGAGGCCGTGGAGGGGCGTTGCTTACTGGCTTGTTCCCTATGGATTGCTCAGTCTGCTTTCTTATAGAACCCAGGACCACCAGCCCAGGGATGATACCACCCACAATAGGCTGAGCTGTCCCCCATCAATTACTAATTAAGAAAATGCCTTACAGCCGGATCTTATAGAGGCTGTAATTTTAATTGATGTTCCCTCCACTCAGATGACATTAACTGTATCAAGTTGACATAAAATTATCCAGCTCATAAGGTCAGATTGACACAAACAATTGTGAATAAAATCTGTATGAATAAAGAAAGCCCTTAGGGTATAGATGTGGTAATGATATTGGCAAGAGGGGTAATAAATTATATAAAAAAGTGTAACAGCACTTATTGAGTAGTATTGAGTAGCTGTATGCTTTATAGCAAACATACTAATTGCTTTATCTCCATAATAATTATATAAGTGATAGCATGATTATCCTCATTATGCAATTGAGAAAACTAGTGCAGAGAGATCAAGGAACTTACCCCAAGTCACTTGCATCCAATAGGAGGGACAGAATCCAGTAGGCTTCAGATGTTTGGGTATGAACAAAATGGAACCAGAGACGCATCTGCAGATGGGGTAACACTGCTAGTTCTTACAGAAGAGTAGAGGACTGCAGAGGGAGGAGAAGTCGGGATTTTCCAGGAGGAGATACAGTGTGGGCAAAGGCAGTGGGGAACGGGAGGCTGGGTAGCATTCAAACTGAACTGTCAGATGCTGGAGTTCAGAGCAAGGTGCATGCAGGGGAAAAGTGGAGAAAGATACACAGAAAAGAAGTGGACGGAGTTCCAGATCTGTTTGTATTGTACTGGGGAGTGTGGACATTTGCTTGCAGAGGGTGGGAAGTGATGCCCATTCTGGGGTCCTGGCCTGCTGTTTGTTGTTGCTGTTGTTGTTAAACACTGGTCTCCCCTCAACCCTCTGGCCCTACCTGCTTCTCATTTCCATTCAGCTGCTAGTGACATTTTTCATTCAACTAATAAACTCCTCTCCCTGTCCTTTCAGTCTTTAAGAGTTTGCGGTACATGGTCACAATCTCAAATATTTGTCCCCTTCAACGCAAGTTGAGAGTTCATGGTTTTAATTAAAATTCACCAGCGTTTAAAATAACGAAGACAGTCTGCACCCAGACAATCACTTTATATAAAGCTTAAGTTAAAAGTGAAAGTCTAAATTATGGGATGGAGCCTCTGGTAAGGAATTGCATTTATTGAGAAGAGGGTGGAAAGGAGCATAAAGAAGAAAGAAAAGATAAGATGAAGCCAAAGATAAAGAAGGATTGCAGCGTTTGGCTACAAGCACTTTAGAAAAGCAACTCAGAATTTCAAATAGAGATAATCCATGCAGCTGACACACCCTAGATCCTCTGTTTCTATTGTGGGATTCTTGTCATTCTAAGCCTGGCTCCCCATGTCTAGAAACCACAATATGGAATTGTTCACTGGCCTTGCTGGGCATAGGACTGTCTACTATACCTAACCTATGCATCTAACCCCTCTCTTTGCTGGCTTTATATGGAAATTTCCACATATGGAGTTGGGGGCTGTGACTCACAGGGTCACCAAGTATCCTCATATCAGCCCGTCAGCCTTGTACTTTAATTACTCTTAAATCTTGAACAAAAGAGGACTTAGTGAATGGCCACCATGTTATCCTGTGGTAGACCAGAGGGGAGACAAGAAGGAGATAGTTTTCCACACAGGAGGAAATGATCCAAGCAGTAAAAAATAGCAGAACATTGAAAAACAATATTAAAAACAAGTCATCTATTATGTGTTGCTGGAGGGCTTCTCTCCAGGTTCCCCAAGCCCCACAGTCCCACAATCCACTTATAAAATAATCACTCAGACGGTTATATTACTTATAAACTGTATGGCCGTGGCAGACTTCTTGCTAACTGTTCTTTTATCTTAAATTAACCCATTTTTATAAATCTATACCTTGCCACGTGGCTGGTGGCTTACCGGCATCTTTACATGCTGCTTGTCCTGGCGGTGGCTGCAGTGTCTCCCCCCTCAGCCTTCCGCTTCCCAGAATTCTCCTCTCTCCTTGTCCCACCTACTTCCTGCCTGGCAACCTACTTCCTGCCTGGTCACTGGCCATCAGTGTTTTATTTATATAGAGCGATATCCACAGCAATTATGCTAATTTTTAAAAAATAATTACAGACAAAATCCAGTTCTCTACTATGGCAGAACACATCTACATTAGTCCTGCCCCTTGAATGTCACTGGAGTGTCCAGCTGATGGCTGGGTTTCAGTGGGACTTAGCTTCTGGCTTTGTCACTTTGGTTAGTGTCACTGATCTAAGACAATTGTCAGAAAGCATCCCTGTACACTGTCTTCTCCTGAGCAGTGTCCTTCTGAACTCAAGAAAGACTCCCTACTGTTCTCTGGTTTCAGACAATGTATTCATGGACTTCAAGGGACATTCCAAGCATTGTGTGTGTGTGTGTGTGTGTGTGTGTGTGTGGTGGGCTGGGTAGAGGGGGAGGAGATGGCTTCTGCAAGTTTCCTGTGTGTACATGGAAGTGGATTGCTAGAAACTGAGAGCCTTGAGTCACCAGGGGAAGGAGAGATTGTGTCTGACGGCACTCTGACTCACAACATGACTCTTTCTGTTGGTTGGAAATGGAGCCTCCACCGCACGGGAATGGGCAGGTAGGAGAGGATGTAAAGGAAGAGGAAAGTACCTGCTGCATGGATTAAAATAATAATAATAATAATAATAATAATAATAATAATAATAATAAATGAATGAATGAATGAATTTTTTTTAAAGCCAGTATCCTACAGTGGTTTATACTCATGATCCTCTGAAAATTGGGACTATAGTGTCCACAGGCTGTGGAGAACCAGGGGGACATCTAACTCTGAAAACTATTTCAAATGATTCCACTTTATTTCTCTTTGTTTGATACTGGGGATTGAACCTAAGTTCTTGTATATGTTAGACAAGCTCTCTGCAACCCCTCACCCTCATTTCCCTCCCTCTCTCACACCATCCCTTTCTCTACCACCCTCTCATCTGCAAATCACCTGTAGAAATGTCCCCTCTGTTGTGCCCAGATCATAACCCCCAGAGAGACCACCAAGGACGAGCATACCAGAATGCAAAAGCAAGGTTTATCTGTTACAAGTCATGACAGGGAACTCATCTCAAGCCATCTCAAGTAAGGCAGAGAAGAGTTACTCTTTCTTGGGGAAGTTAGTTTTTATAGGCAAAACCCATAAAATTTCTTAGAGGGGAGGGGGTTAGTACGGGTCCATCCTTGATTGGTCCAGTTTTTCCCGGGCCTGGACTTTATCTTATTCTAGCTTATCTGTTTGCCCTGTCAGGAGTTTTACAACTCCTCTCCGGGGTCTGGTCATGTTATCTCTGGAGAGGGGCATCTCGTGGTTAATTGGTTACCATTAGACATCCTGACTCTGTTCTTTTGTTCCTGGGGCTGGCGCCATCATTTCTGGGGACTTGAAACTGGCCTGGGTCTATCTATATTGAGTTATCTTTGTTTAAGGCCCCCTTTTTGAGACAATAGAGTGAGGGTCTTGTTGTGCCTAGATCATGTCCCCAAAGCCATCACTGGAGACTTTAGGTACAGAATGTAAAAGTAAGGTGTTTTCTAAGTTTACAAGCCTCCAGGGAGGCTCTTCCAAATCTCTCACTCACAGCAGGGAGGTTGGTAGGAGTGCTCCCCTTTCTTTGTGAGGCTAGTTCTTAAAGGCACAGACCATATAATTTATTTTAACCTGCCTCCCTTTTTAGTCTTTTGGTCGAATATCCTGACTGTGTTTTCCAAAGTCCCTGTAGCAGATACAGCCACCTGGGGAAAAGGGGTCTAAGTTCTTATCTACACTTAGGAATCCTGGTTTAAGCTTCTCTTTGTCTGTAGGGGATAGAGTGGGGGGTTTTACTGAGGTATCACACCCTCCATCTCTCCCCCCCCCCTTCCTGCCACCTCTCTCCATTCTCCACTACAGACTTTTAGTGTGAAGAAAAACTTCGAGGCAGCAGATTGGGAGGTGGGTGTCTGCCAACGGCAGATTTCATCTGCGAGGAAGAGGTCTGAACACTCCCCGGTTAATCATTCCTATCCTTTCCCATCCTTCCTTAATTAAGTGCTAACTGAATAGCAGAAGAGTAGGTGCCATGGGAATCCTGAGAGGAAATATCAGTGGAACTGAAAATGCTTGGTGACCTGTGTTAGCTCTACTTCAATCAAAAATTTTCCCAGCTAGTAAAACTAAGGGCCGCTTTAGGGGTCCTATGGAAACCTAGTACTGTAGGAGCTTCCTAAAATACACACATATATGAAGGTGATCTGAAGGAAATCACCAAAGGACAGAGGAGAAAGAGTACCAACTGGACAACTCTCAACAAATGAAGCTTCCAGTACCAGGAATGAGTTACATCTCTCTGAGTTGCTGCTGGCCAAAAAGGCCTCACAGGAGCCCCCAAACAACCCAGGCTACTGCCAAGGCTATTGGTTGCTTTCCACAAACCTGATGGTAAGCCCCAATTGCTGAAGAAAACACATATACAACTCAGTGAATATGGAGACGTCAACACCTGCAGACTGATGTTCATAGGACTGGAAGGTACTCTGTAGGCTACCAAAGACCAAAGATAAACAACAGCCTGTGGTGAGCCACAAGACTATGTCATAAGGAGTCCAGCTGTGTATGAAAGCTATACCTTGACCAGGCCAAGGGTCAGTCAACTGGGAAGCCATCTAGCATGGACTAATTGGTGTTACACAGCTTAATATTCACCTGTGCCTTGTTGTGAATTTCTTGTGCTCACAATTCCCATAGAATGTGTATGTGAACTTCCTGCTCTGGCCAGTACTTGGATAAGGTCATGTAGGCAAAGCCAAGCAAGTGGTAGATGTATATAACTTAGTTTCTTGTGCAAATGAAGCTCGGACCATGCCCTTGCCTTGAGGCCTAGTGGCTCTCCAGAGCAATTGACTGAGAACAAAAGAGGTTTTTACATATCAAGGTGGAAGGTAGGGTGGAGCAACATTCCTGAGGAGGCAGTGGAGGGGAAGAAAGAACAGGCATTTTCTGTAGAGGAGACAGAACCACATGACCAGGGAGAAGGGAAGAACACAGAGGCTTTGTAGATGGTAAGGCAGAACTCTTGTGGAGTTCATCAGAGCCAAGAGTAGAGAGCAAGTAGAAATGGAGGGCGAAGAAACAGAGGACAGGGATGAGGCTGGAAGCAGAAGAGCTTAGTTGTTAGCAGGACTACGAGAAGGCAGTAAATGAGGGGACAAAGAGGAACTGAGTGTCAGGATGGAACTGAAGCTGTGGAAACAGGATTTCATTCCAGAAAAGTGAAGTAGATGGATAAAGAGCTTGGTGTATCTAGATTTATTCCTGCCCTGAAAGCCTGATGGAGCTGTAGCTGTAAAGATAGAATTTTGTCTTAGAGGAATAAAGTTAACAGACATAAGAGCATACTGTACGTAGTTTTTTTGTTTGTTTGTTTGTTTGTTTGTTTTCCCTCAGATATCCCATGCCAGACGGACATAGTGTCTTCCCCGGACTCTGGGCAATCCATACCAACACAACTATAAACACTTCAGTCCACAGTGGTGACCTACCTGCCTGCAAGATATGCAATATCTTGTGCCTGTGCCATAGTGGCACAAAGTTTGAGTCACCAACCAATACCTGATTTTACTTAAGGCCTACTCCAGGAGATGGAACCCATACCTATCAGGTGTCCAAGATAGGTGTCTGTCTAGTCTCAGATAGGCCATGGACTTGAGAAAAAAAACCAAATACTATTGCTCTGCTAAAGGAACATGGCAAAAATAGTCTTCTAATGACATTCTGCTATACTCACAGATCAGTGTCTTGCTCAGCCATCATCAGAGACACTTCCTGTTAGTTATTTAGCTGCATTGTGTTCTTACCCTGAAAGGAAGTGTCACGAAACACGACAGAATCCGCTTATAAGAGTTTATTAGAGATAAAGGGATAGAGAGTGCGCAGGCCTGTGGGAGAGACACGTGCGTGGAGAAGAGGAAGAAGAGAAGAGAGAACCGGGAACATGGTGCTCTGCTTGAAAACCGGCTGGGGGCGTGGCCAGGTCACGTCACTACTCCACAAGTGTGCGTAGATCACATGGTCATGTTGCACGCTTACGTGGCCATGTAATGTCACAGATCCTGGTTACGCAAGACGCCTTGGCCTGGAAATGGCTATCTTGACCTGGAACTGGCTAGGCGGAGGTGTCCGGGTCCGCTGGGTATCCTGGTTACGAGAGACGCCCTGACCCGGAAATGCCTATCCTGACTGGAATTGGCTAGGCGGAAGTGTCCACCTGGTATATGTGACCGTGGGGGCGTGTTGTGAACCCTTCACTTCCTCCTGCAGCAGATTGGGAACAAACAAAACAAATAAACAAGAAAAGGAGCCAAAGAGACAGCACAAGACACATATATAGATGTAGAGACACACAGTGTCGCATACACAGGAATCCCATAAAAACACAAAACCAGAAGCCATAATATATTCACAAAAAAACCAAAAGCCCTGACAAAGCATTATGGAGAACCTCCAAAGAAGACATTGAATTTGTTTTGTGTCAACCATCTACTACTGGTTTGTATCCCCATTAGACTTCATTGGAGAAAGCTACTTTTTTTTTTTTTTTTTTTTTTTTTTTTTTTTTTTTTTTTATTTAAGAATGGCTATCAAGTGGAAACAGTTTTTAGGTAAGGAGTAGGGGCTTGTGTCCACATCTCCTCTCAGCTCTGGGACCCCATCTGGTCTGGTGCAGACCCATGCAGGCCCTGTGCATGCTGCCACAGTCTGTGAATTCCTGTGTGTGTTGGCCTGCTGTGTTTAGAAGGCCTTGTTTCTTTGGTGTCTTCCATTCCCTCTGGTTCTTACACTCTTTCTGCCTCCTCTTCCACAGAGCTCCCTAATCCCTGAGGGGAGGGATCTGACAAAGACCCATCCAGGACTGAATGTTCCAAGTTGTCTCACTCTCTATACATTGTCTGGCTGTATTAGTTCCCATCTACTAGACAGACATCTGTCTTGGATGCCCGAACAGTGTCAGGTGTTAGGATCCTGCTCTCACTCTGGCACATGTGCAGCTTGGGGGTCCTGGTTCTTGCATCTTACATCATCAACAGGAGCTGGCGACTAGTACCTGCCTTAAAATACCGGATGCGGATCCTTACCCTCTCTCTCTGCTCTCTTTCTGTTCCCTCTCAGCTCCCTGCTCTCTGCTCTGCTCCCTGCTTCCTTCCCCTGCCAGGTCTGGCTCCCCTCCCTCTCCCCTATGCCTTTTCCCTCTTAATGAAGATATAAAAACTACCACTGGGTTCTGTCATGACTGTGACCTTTTCTGTCAGTAACCAGCGCCATTTACCTATCATCATCAGGTATGGGTTCCATCTCCTGGAGTAGGCCTTAAGTAAAACCAGATATCGGTTGGCTACTTCCTGTCTGGGTCAGGGTCAAAGAACTAGCAAAATGACAGAGCTAGAGCAGCCTAGTCTTCTGAGCCCTTACCTCCAATGTCCTAGTTGGGGTTTCTATTAAAACACCATGACCATAATAAGCAAATTAGGAAGGAAAGGATTTATTTGGCTTACACATCCACATCACAGTCTATTATCAAAGGAAGTCAAGAACTCAAGTGAGGAACTGAATCAGAAAGCCATGCTTTCTGGCTTACTCAGCTTACTTTCTTATACCATCTAGGCCTACCTGCCCCAAAGTGACACCTTCTCCAATGAGCTGGGCCCACGCACATCCATCTCCAGTCAAGAAAATGCACATCAGATTTGCCTAAAGGCAAATCTTATAGAGGCAGTTTCTCAATTAAGAGTCTCTCTTCCCAAGCCAGGCAGTGGTAGCACATGCCTTTAATCCCAGCACCCGGGAGGCAGAGGCAGGCGGATCTCTGTGAGTTCGAGGCCAGCCTGGGCAACAGAGTGAGTTGCAGGGAAGGCGCAAAGCTACAAATGACTCTAGCTTGTGTCAAGTTGACATAAAATTAACCAATACATTCAGCTCTGAGGACTCATTGCTTTTAGATATGGCTTCCTCTATACCACCAACCTAGTTTTGATTCATGCACTAGAAAAAATGTTCATTAAGCACCAACCCCGTGACTTCAGCAGCAGTAAAGGGTGTCAAGGATGTCTTTCCTCAAAGGGACCAGATACTAGGAAACTGGCTTTCAATCACTTATATACTGGTGCCCTCAAGTCACCCATTTGGCTTCTGTCTCAATGATACTAAGGGTCTTTGTAAATAGATTCTTTTTTTTTTTTTAACCAAAAGCAAGAAAAGCTAAGTTGTGGGTGTAGAGATGACTCAGCTGGCAAAGTAGTTGGTACATATGCTTGAGGACCCGAATTCACCCCGCAGCACCTACCTAAAGAGCCACAGCATCATGATGTGAACTTGTAACCCCTGTGCTGGAGAAGAGAGATGGATCCCTAAGGCTCTCTAGCCAGCCAACACAGCCTAAATAGCAAGTGCTAGGTCCCAGCTGTGGCAAGCCAAAAGCAAATGATGTAGGAAGTCCAGCTGTACATAATAAGCTATACTTCAACCCACCAAGGGGCCGTCAAATGGGAAGCCATTTATCATGGAATATTTAGAGTTACACGGCTTTAATACTAAGCTGCTTTTCACTATGAATTTCTTGTGCTCGTAATTCCCATAGAATGTATATGTGTGAGCATCCTGCTTGGACCAGTACTTGGATAAGGTCACTAGGCAGGATCTTCTGCCTCTGAGCTCACTGCTCCCTTTCAGTATTTGAATTGGATTGTAAATCTGCCTTTTGCAAATATTCCCTTTTAGCTACATCCAAAGATAGGACCAGCTCCTGACAAAGCATTGAAGGACAAGTGAGGATCAGAATAGCTACCAGAACACCTGCTAGGCCCTAGAAGTCCCTGAACTAAGGTAAAATGTCCTGTCCTGTCCTGTCCTTTTGGAGGCAACTTGGCTCCTAGATGCATAGCTTTGTTTTTTGTGCAGATGAAGCTCAGACCATCCCCTTCCTTCAGGCCTAGGGGGCATGGCAGAGAGATTGACTAAGAACAAAGGAAGTTTTTGCATATCCAGGTGGTATGAAAGGTGGACTGGGGTTCCTGAGACACTGTGACTGTGGGAGAGAAGAGAGGAAGACAGAGATTCTGTAGAGGGTAAGGTAAATTTCTGAGAGTCAGGGGTAAGGAGCCAGGAAGGAGAAATAGAGGACGACAGAACAGAGGATGAAGATGAGGTCAAAAACTATAACTATGAGGACAGGAAAAGTGGGCACAGAGAGGAGCTAAATGTGAGGATGGAGCTGAAGCTGTATAGACAGAATTTTGTCATAGAGGAATAAAGTAAACAGACAAAAGAACTTGGTGTATCTAGATTCATTCCCATGCCAATGGTAGCATCTCTCCTGGGCCGCCTGGGAAAGAAATTAAGAGGCTGGACCTCAAAATTTCTGTAACCCAGCAAGAAACCCCATCTTAAGAAACAAGATGGACAACTCCAGGAGAATGGCACTCAAGCTTGAGCTCCTGCCTCCATGTGCACACATGTGCACACCTCTACACATGAACATACACATTGTAAACACACACACACACACACACATACACAAAAAGCAGGAAATGGGGCCTTGTAGAACTTTACACAATAACTCTGGTGCAGAAGCATCCAATGAGCAATGCTCATACTGGCTGCTCTCCTAAAGACTTACAGGAAAAAATAATCCTAGTGGCTCCAACAGCCAGCTGCAGCCCAGACTTATGAATACCTATTCTTTTATTGAGCCACTTAGAAAGCTCAGGGAGTTTTAATAGAGAGAGCAAGACATTTCTGCACGGAGAAGCTCACTCCAGGGCATCTAATGAAGAGTGGACCGCTTTAAATATTTAGAGCTGAGCTAAGACACAAAACCCACAACAAGGGGTCTGTCAGATGCATCTTCATTTGTCTGTGGTGAGAAACAGCAGAGAACAGGAAGTAGTTTTCAATTAGCCAATGGCATAAGACATGCCTGAGCCCTCGGCAACCATCACACAGAAGTAAATAAGATTTGCATTAATGGCAAGATATCCATAAAGCCTGTTTGGAACCAAAGCTACTAGATATTGATGAAGCCACGTTCGCGTGGGTGAAGCATGAAAGTGTCTGCATTGATTTGAATGAGAATACACCCCCTTTAGGCTCATATATTTGCATGCAGGATTAGGAGGTACAGCCTTGGTGGTGGAGGTATGCCACTGGGAGTTGGCTTTGAGGTTTCAAAAACCCATACCAGGTCCAGTCTCTGCCTCTGTCTCTCTCTGTCTTTGTCTCTCTCTGCCTCTGTCTCTCTCTGTGTGTGTTTCTGGTTCTCTCTGTCTCTCTCTCTCTGCCTGCAGACCTGGATTTAAGGTGTAAGACTGTATGAGCACCATGCCTGCCTGCATGCCACCGTGCTCCTCACTGTGATGATAAAGGACTAACCCTCTGAAACTGTAAGCAAGCCCCCAATGAAATGCATTCTTTTATGTATTGCTCTGGTCATGGTGCTTCCTCACAGCAACTGAATACTGACTAAGACAGTGTCCTTCTCCCACCCTGGGCTGGTGATACCAGGACCCACAGAGTCTGAGTTGCAAAGAACAGCGACTGTGAGCACTTGTTGGAAGCAAACACCATGCTGGGGTGGAGAAGGGGCAAATGCTGTGGGATGTTCTGTATGTCCTTTGGGAGCCCGTTCTTGGGTTCCTCGTGGCTTTACCCAGCAGGACTGCATAGAGGATGATTAGGACCACAAGCCTGAGTGCAGGTGTCTGAGATAGTCAGCACTTGGCTGTGCTGGGGGATGGTCTGTATGTCAAGTTGCTCTGATTGGTCAATAAATAAAACCTGATTGGCCATGGCTAGGCAGAAAGTATAGGCAGGACTAACAGAGAGGAGAAATAAAAGAACAGGAAGGCAGAAGGAGTCACTGCCAGCCACCACCATGACAAGCCACATGTGAAGATGCCGGTAAGCCATGAGCCACATGGCAAGGTATAGATTTGTGGAAATGGATTAATTTAAGCTATGGGAACAGTTAGCAAGAAGCCTGCTACGGCCATACAGTTTGTAAGCAATATAAGTCTCTGTGTTTACTTGGTTGGGTTTGAGCAGCTGTGGGACTGGCAGGTGACAGAGATTTGTCCTGACTGTGGGCTAGGCAGGAAAACTCTAGCTACAGGCAAAGGGGAGTCAGAGAGAGTTAGACAAAGAATCCAATGACCCCACGGAAGCCTTCCTCATTCCACAGGTAACATTCACTAGTGGGTTAACAGAGACAGAGAAGTAATGCAGAATACCAAATATCAACACCACACTGCCGCTGAGCCCTCCTGGCTTCAATCCCCCGAGCAGGGAAAGCCTTCCAATCCGTTCTCCATCTACCTTTACTCGCTGAGCTAACAGGAGTGTGTCCAATCATGATTCTCTTTCTAAAAGCATAGAGACACATAAACTTCTTCAAGTGTTGTCATAACACAACCGGCTTTTTTCCATAATAAACATGGCCCCATCGCCTCTGCAGATTTTCCATGGGCAGGTCACTTTGCACCAAGGACTACCCTGTGGCCAGTTAATGGCTCCTTTCGGGATCTTCTGTTCACAACTGATTTCTGATTTTTGCTGGAGAGAGAGAGAGAGAGAGCATGGACCCCCCTAGAAGAAATGACTCTCTAGAAGCCTAGTAAGAATAACTGAGGGAGAAGTCACTCATTTTTGGTGGCAGCGTCACAGAGCTAGTGACGGTCTTTTCATCTCAGGCCTTCACAATAAAATCCTGGGGCAGGGGTTCTCAGTTTTGGAATGTTTAGAGGTACAATAAGAAAATTAAAGCAAATGAAGAAACTCAGTCCTCTGCCTGCCAGAGACCTCCACTTTCTGTTCTGAGCCATCTAGTGTATTCTAGTCATGCTCACTATATCCTGATTATTGTGCTATTTAGATGTTATCTGCTAGTTTATCCCCAATAAAAATAGAGAGACCAGCACCAGGTGTGTGTACACACATTGTCCAGTTTTTTTCAAATACACATTGTCACATTTCCAATTAAGTCATCCTTCAGTGTTCACATTCTAAGAAATATAAGGATGCTATTCACAAATGAGATAAGGAGGGCACTATGACCCCCGACTCCTTTTCCTGAGAAATCTACAGAATTCCTGAAACAGAATAATTACTTTAGGTTTTCTAAATGTGTCTATCTTGGTTTTCCCCATATGCCTCAACCATGAGGAAATATTCTTCTCAATATCAGATGCACTAAGTAATCTATATTTTCTTTTCATGTATGCTGTACAGTAGTTTAAACAGAAAGCAGGCCCCCCAAAAAGGTACTAGGTGTTTAAAACTTGGTTCCCAGGCTGAGTTACTATTGGGAGGTCATCATCATAAAGGTGATGATCTTATCAATGTCTTAATCTGTTGGTGAGTTTATAGTTGAATGGGCTACTGGGGTGGGACCTAGTTAGAGGAAGCAGGTCACCTGGATGCTTGCCATTGACAGCAATCCCTCGGACCCTTTCTAGCCTTTCTTGTTCTTGATCTGCTACCCTGCCACCATGAAGTAAGCAGCTAGCTTCCTCACCCTCCCAGCCATGATGCTCTGTTTCACCACAGGCCTAACGGCTGCAGAGGTAACCATTACGGACTAAAACTTCTAAACCAAAGAGCTAAACAAACCTTGCTTTATGTTGATTTTCTTAGGTATGTTGGCAGAGTGCTAAAGATGCTGGCAAATACACATGTGAATATTTGCACATTCCTTGCACACTCCTTGGCGTCACCTCTGAGGTGCCTGTTTCTTGCTCCATCCTGGCTTGGCTACCCTCTTGCCCACTACCTGAGTCGCATGCTCAGCTTTCCCTAGCAAACCATTACTGGAACCACCCTCCATGCTCCTCCTGTACAATTCTGGTTCCTGTATCTCACTTATTTCTCTCTTCCTTGTGATTTATGCGTTCATCTTTATGGGGTCTATCTTTTCAAAGTTCCCCACGAAAAGGATACACTAAAAATAGAATTTATTTTGGACTTTAAATTTGCCTTTATTGTATGTTTGTGATTTACTGACATTTTGGCTGGTTGTACAATTGTGGAATAGAAATCACTTTTTCTCAAAAACGTTCAAGTTACCCAACATCACCTTCTGATTTCCCACTAATACTGAAAAAGTAAGTTTTAGGCTTAGGAAGATGGCTTGGTCTGCAAAATGATTGTCCTTGAAAGTGTGAAGACCTGAGTTTGGGTCTCAGTGTGTGTGTAAATGCTGGATGAGTGTAATTCCCACCGTCAAGAAGCAAAGAAAGGAAGCTTAAACCAACCAGATCAGCAAGCTCTGGGTTCAAGTGGGAGACCCCCTCTCAATACGGTGTGGAGGGACCCAGAAAACACCTGATGCCAAGCTCTGTCTTGCACACAGGTATACATACACACGTAAAAAATGCTTTAATTCTTGTTCCTTTTTTACGTAAACTGCTCTTCTCTTTGGGGAGAAATTCACAATTCCCTGAGATAGTGTTTCACCTCTGAAAATGTATGTCTTTAAAATTCATCAGACTGAGCTAGAGCTCTTTAAATATTTGGTTCTTCATTTCTAATGAGTTTTCCTGAATTTTCTTTTCTTTCTTTTTTCTTTTTTTTTTTTTTTTTTTTTTTTTTCTTTTTTGCTTGGTTGGTTGGTTCGGGGGTTTTTTGTTGTTGTTTGTTTGTTTGTTTATTTTAGCATGTTGTGATTTCTCCTCTCTTCTTTCCTTGTGCCTGATGTCAGAGGTCTTACACTGTCTCATACCTTTTATTTTTTTAACTGTTTCCAACCTTCTGATCCAGTTCCCAAGGCATTTAATTCAGTTAATCTTCTAAACCTTCAAGTGAATAAAACTATGGTGGGCAAATTCTTATTTCTTCATCAGGAGATGGTAAATTAAAAGGAAATAAAAGAAGAGAGGGGAAATAGGAGAAGCGGGGGAGAGGAGGAAGAGGAACTTCACAACCTTCTGTCCCACTTCCCAAGGCTCCTACTGCCTGCAGTGATGGAGAGTGACATCTTAGGATAAGACACTTAGTTGGGCCAAGCCCCATAGTATAAGCCATAAAGCATTGGAAATGTCCATGTCATCATGTGATTTTCTTTAGTGGTTTGGGAGATGCCTCAGTGAGTAAAATACTACCACACAAAAGGGATGTCTGAACGTAATACATCATAGCAATAACACAACATAATGGGAGCATGGGGAGAGGAATAAAGGGAGGGATGGAAAAAGAGAGGGAGAGGAGGTAGGGAGAGATAGAGGAAAGACTGTACGAAGCAAGAAGCCAGAATTGGGGGGAAGGGCGAGTATTGCTCTATTGACTTCTAAAAACTAATTTAGAGTCTCATGAGAACTACCTTCCCCTCTACCAAGGGCATGCTCACAATGATCTAAATACCATATATTCATTATACATGGTGATGGATTTTCTGGAGATATTTTCATACTTGAATAGGTAATTTGACCATGTTCCCATGCGCACTCCCTTTACTCAGTCATTCCCCCAGATTCCTGCTTCTACGTTCATGTTCTCCATATCGTGTACGATTGCATGTATCTATATATTTTAAAAAACTCAGATCCCAAGACAGACCATGTCATATTTGTCTTTCTGAGTCTCAATTTTCTTAATATAATCATCTCTAGCTGTACCTATTTTCCTGCAGACAACATAATTTCATTCTTTATCATAGCTAAATAAAATTCCATTATGGAGTGAAGCCAAATTTTTTTCTCCATTCATTCATTAATGTACACCTAGGCTGATTCCATAACTTGGTTATTGTGAACAGAATAGCAATAAACACAAGTGGACAAGCAACTCTGCTCTACATTAGTTAAGAGCCTTTTGGGTACACACCTACTGTGCTGGCTACTTTATCTATCTATCTATCTATCTATCTATCTATTTATTGAAACAAGGTTTCTCTGTGTAGCCTTGGTGCCTTTCCTGGAACTCACTCTGTAGCCCAGGCTGCCCTCAAACTCACAGAGATCCACCTGGCTCTGCCTCCTGAGTGCTGGGATTAAAAGCCTGCGCCATCACTGCCTGCTGCTGGCTATTTTTATGTCAACACAAGCTAGAGTCACCAGAGAGGAGGGATGCTCCATTGAGAAAATGCCTCCACAAGACTGGGCTGTAGGCAAGCCTATAGGGGATTTTGTTAGTAATTGATATGGAAGGGTCCAGCCCATTGTGGGTGGGGCCATCCTTGGGCTGGTGGTCCTGCAGTCATATAAGGAAGCAGACTGAGCAACCCTTGGAGAGCAAGCTAATAAACAGCATTCCTCCATAGTCTCTACATCAGCTCTCGCTGCCAGGCTCCAGCCCTGATTGAGGTCCTACCCTGACTTCCTGCAGTGATGGACTATGATGTAGAAGTGTAAGCCAAATAAACCCCTTCCTCCCCAACTTGCTTTAGTCCTGGTGTTTCATCATAGCTATAGTAGTATCCCTAACTATGACACCCAGGAACAGTATCACTAGTTCATATCATAATTCTAGCTTCAGATTTTTGCAAGCCTTTCATACTAATTGACATTCCTCACTAACATCAGTGTATAAGGTTTCCTTTGCCCTCGTATCCTTGCCAACATATATTGATACCTCTCAACATTGCCACCTGGAAGATCAAGCTTTCAAGCATGAGTCCTTGGGACACCCACTATCCTATAGTGATAGATAAGAAACAAGATCAGGAAGTGAGACAAGGCCCTGAAGCTCAGGGTCCCCTCAAGCCAGACTTGAACCATCCCACCCTCTTCAGTACCAGCAGCTGGTATTGCTGACTGGCAGTATAGGTCATCTGCATGTCTGTGTGGATCAGGATGACTCGGGGAAGTTGAAATGTTTTTAAATGCACATCCCTCTCCACATCCAATCTGGAGTGGCCACTGCATCCTTTTATTGTCTCAGTGTGGAGCATGCGAGGAATGGCAATTATGAGATTTTGAAAGATCCATTGGCACCATTAGAATGAAATTCATCTTCCGAACAAAGAAGACTCGCTTGCTTTTGCATACAAATAAAACCCGCACAAAAGCCTGGGCTAGCTCCCATTTTTCTTCTTGGTAGAGTTTCTGTCTTCTAGAAGTGAAATTTATTTCAAGAGATAGCATGCCTGGAAACTTTGTTCTTTGTTGGAAATACCCTGAGCTCTGTGAAGGAGCAGATAGGGTGATGTGAGGTTGAGAATTAGTCATGCCTGTCAGAATAATTACAACCATTTACTCGGTGCCTACTGTGTGCTGGGTGCATTTTCTACATGATATCTTTCAATCCTCCTATAATTCTCTGAGATAGGTATTGCCATCCCCACTTCATTAAAAAAAAATCACAGAAGCATGAAGAGGTGAATTCATTTGCTCAAGGAATACGATGATGACGAAGAACTCCTAGGCTGCTCTGATCCCAAGCTGTGCTTCCTCACCTCCCCCACCAAACACACGGGACCTTCTCCTAGCAAGAAAGGGGAGAAGCCTTGGTGACATGCCCCACTCTAGTGTGCTAGGCCATGGGTGTCTAAAGTTCACAGATGGTAAAGCCGGACTTGCTTTGGGGCTCCCTGTATGGACCAACTGATAAAAGCTAGCAAACGAGGCATCTTTCAGAATGACTTCCTTACAAAGGAAAGCGATCCCAGCAGACTTCAGCTAAGTGGCAACGTTGAACACGTTCTTCTTTCTCTGGTAAGTGGTAAGCTTAGGAAAAATGTCCCCAGACTTGAAGGCAGGCAGACAGACCCCCAGCTCCACTGTCCATTGGCCATTCGACCTTGGGCAAGGCATGTAGCTTTCTCCAGTCTTAGTGGGGTTGTGGGAACAATCAACTAATCAACCCAGCTAACATATTGTCTGGCTCCAAAAGGGGTCGAGGAAAAAGAGAGCTTGTGGGAGTATACCCACGCCACAGGGAAGAACGTCTTAACCGAGCCCACCCATGTCTTAGCTGACTCTCAGAAGCTAGCAGCAAGGGCACAGCATGAACATAAGGACTCTCCCCAGTTAAAAGAGTCCCCAGACACTCATTAATTCATTCTGTCACCACAGGATAAGGGATTTAATATTTTGGTGAGTTATCACTGAAATCCAAAGCCCAGCACTGGCAAAATAATTCAGGATGGCAAATAAAAGGCAACTCATCTGTCTTTTCCATTAAAGTCGAAATTAGGAAGGATAAAAATGTGAGGAAACACCTAAGTCACCCTGACTAAGGACACTCTGACCCATCTATCAACCACACACATTTAAAACTAGGAGCATTGCATTTTGAGCAAATCATTTGGGAGGAAGAAAAAAAAACATTCTTCAACTTAAGTATTTCCTAGTTTTTTTCCTATTAGCTGTAGGACTGCAAATACCACATCCGAGAGGGGTTGCATATTGTTTTTGATGGTTCAGGGCATATGAATATATGACACAAATAACAAAGGACAGGAACTCTTTCATGCACCCCAGATGAGAGTTTAGGGCAACAGAGCTGCTTCCAAGCACATCCATCATAGATGTCATTGTGAACCTTAGACAGCAGCTATCTGGGCAGGTTTGGGCTGCAATACGCTATAGCCGCTTAAAGCTTCATCGACGCTGTGGCTAATACCTGCCTGCCTCTCCACTCTCCCATTGAGGAGATGCCCTGTCTTAGTGTTTCCACTACTGCAGTGAAACACCATGACCAAAAAGCAAGTTGGGGAGGGAAGGGTTTATTTGGCTTACACTTCAACATTGCTGTTCATCACCAAAGGAAGTCAGAACAGGAGCTCAAACATGGCAAGATCCCAGAGGCAGGAGCTAAAGCAGAGGCCATGGAGGGGTGCTGCTTACTGGTTTGTTTCCCCTGGCTTGTTCAGCCCACCTTCTTATAGAACCCAGGAACAATCGCCCAGGTTGGCACCATCGACCATGGACTGGGTCCTCCCCCACTGATCACTAAATGAGAAAATGCCTTACAGCTGGATCTCAAGGAGGCATCTCCTCAGCTGAGGCTCCTTCCTCTGATGACTCTAGCTTGTGTCGAGCTGACACACAAAACCAGCCAGTACACTTCCCAAACTCCAGTCCCTGGTCAGCTTCTCCCCTCCCTCCAAGATGCGCTGGACCCAACTAAATGGAATTGGGGTGGCAGTTCCATTCATGGTTGTCCCAGCACTGACCATGATCATATCGCACATCAGATGAGGGCAAATATGCTTTGCTTTTATTATTGAACTTTTTACTTTGAGCATAACTTGAAATTTCCAGAAGCATTATACAGTAAGTAAAGTAGCCTTCACCCAGCTTGCCTGAATGATAGCTTCTTACTAAAACATGCGCATGCGCATACACACACACACACACACACACACACAATTATACTATGTATGTGGGAAGTTAACGTTGGTAAAATATTAACTAAACCTGAGGTCGGTGTCTTACAGCGGGAAACCACATTGCAATGAAAACCTCATTGCACAAATGCCGCCATCCTTTCAAGCTGCATCTGCAAGTGAGTCTGTGTGATCCGAAGACACGGGTGCAAAGGCTGGGAAGACAGCTCTATGGGAAATGCGCTTGCTGTGCAGACAAGAGGAGACGCCCTGTCTTAGGGTTTCCATCGCTGCAGTGAAACACCACGACCAGAAAGCAAGTTGGGGAGGAAAGGGTTTATTTGGCTTACACTTCAGCATTGCTGTTCATCACTGAAGGAAGTCAGGACAGGAACTCATACAGAGCAAGATCCTGGAGGCAGGAGGGGATCCCCAAAACCTAGGTAAAATCTGGGGACCACAGGGTATGCCTGTAATCCTGGAACAGGGAGGTGAGGGACACAGGCAGATCCCTGAAGGTCAGTGGCAGTCAGTCTACGCAAGATAGGGAACTCTAGGTTCAGTAAGAGCGCCTCCCTTAAATATTAAAGTGGAAAGTGATGGAGTAAGACACTGAACGTTTATCTTTGGCCTCTGTACAGGCATACAGTGACAATCAGACACATGTGCACACATCTCACATACACACACACACACACACACACACACACACACACACACACGCATGCACACAGTAAATGTACAGATAGTTCTGTGTGGCGTTGCCAACTTCTTGCCCAGTGACCATCCCAGCTGCTTCCCAGCAGCAGCACATGCACACCCTGTCCTTCTCGCTAATGGGATATGTTGTTACACTTCTTAATCTTCGTTCATCTGATCCATGGGAAGAAGTATTGTGGGATTTCATTTCCGTTTCTCTAATCACGAATGAGTTTGTACATTTTTCATCGTTTGAGAACCATCTGTCTCGCTTTAATTAACATCCTAAGGAACGGCACAGAAGAGAAACTTGGTCAAAATATCCACTCACCCCAGCTGCATGTAGGCAGAAAGTAAGGATCACAGGCTCTCTAGTCCAAAGGCAGCCCTTGTCCTTCTTCTGGCCCTCTGCCTCAGAATCCTGGAGTGCACCCTGCAACCAGATACCGGGCCCCATCCTCTCCCTCAAGAAACTCTAATCACGGACTTAGAATCAAATTAACCTGGAGTCTCTAATGCAAATCACCTTTAAGGCTCTCTGTTTCTTTATTTCTAAAATGAGGAAAAAGTGAAATCTCTCTGTTTCATACAAGAATGACTGACATACAGGCACATGAAACTTCTCCTCAGTACCCAACAAGCAAGAGGCCCTCCTAAATTGTTAGCTCTCCCGGACTGCCTTCCCCACTCACACAGGCTACCCAACAGCCCATCATGAACTCTGACACCTTCCTGTGCAAACTCCCACGGAAGAAGCTTGAATACAGACATTTCTTGGCTATGGAGCAAGTAGACAGGATGGATTTTTTGAGAACCAAAATGTAGGCACCATGTCATCTGGAGCAAGCAAATAATTGGGGTGGGTGGTGGATAAGGTAGCCAGATTCAACCAATATAAATCTAAAATACCTTGTTAAGTTCGAAAGACACTGGGATATAATGATTCCCTAACCTTAGAAAACTCAAATATTACCTTAAGCACTAAACTAGTTAACTTTACATGTTGCCTCACAGCTCCAAGAAGATACGGTCCATCACAGTGAGAAAAGCATAACGTCAGGGGCAGGTGGCTGGTTATATTCTGTATCGAGCCCAGAAGCATAAAAAGCAGGAAGTAAAGCCTGGCGACAAAACATCAAGGCCCACCCCAAGTGACCTACTTCCGCTAGCAAGACTCCACCTCCTAAAGGTTCCACAAACTTCCCAAATAGTGCCAGCAGTTGGAGAGTCCATGTTCAAGCACATTAGCCTCTAAGGGAACATTTCACACCAAAACCACAACAAGGACACTCACAAAATGCAGTCATTCAATGAGACTACGTTTTCCAGGAAAATATGACACTTGAATTTTTCAGTGAACGATTAACTTGGGCTCATAAACGTGTCCCACACATTCAGCTACCCGAAACTCAAATGTAACTGACTTACATTTTATCTGGAAACTCAAGTAGCAGGCCTCCCCATCTTTCTGAACATCACCTGCCTGTTTCCCTACATAGAAGGTAAATGGCCCAAACTGTGTCCACTCTGCATAGACTACTAGAATAGCTGATACCGAAGGCAAGAGAGACGTGAATTATATAGGTAATTGCATCAAATAAAGAAATGCTTCCATGATGAAGTGCTTAGCAGCTATACAGGGTAGGACTCTTTCAGATTCTAACAGTAAAACGTAATTCAAAGGGAAGAGTCCATAAGCATGGTCTATTTTATCCAACATAGCTGATAGGTTGTATAGGAGCTAGAGTTGGCTTAGATATGCCAGAACAAAGGGACTTGATGATGTCATTAAGAGCCACTGGTGTGCTAGTATGCATCTATAATGTCAGCACTTGGGAGGTGGATACAGGAGGATTAGGAGTTCAAGGCTAGCCTTGGCTACATTGGAGGCCTGAGGCCAGCCTGGGGACGACCCCAAAATTTGTCTCTAGAAACCAACAGCAAACAAAATTTGCTTTCTCTCCATCTCCTAGCTGTGCTTTTCTCTGTCTTATTTAATCAAAGTTTGTTACTCAGTCAATCCTCCGGGAACAAGAGAGATTCTCATTGTTAATGATCCAAGAATAACAGACGGAAAGAATCAACACAGAGATAGGATGACTCAGTCAGGATTGAACTACAGTCTTCGAAATAAAGCATCGAGTTGGAGAAATAATAAGATAAAGTCTAATAATCCCCTTATCCTGTCTTCCCAAAACAGCGATGAAACTACATAGGAAAATATCTTTATAAATTGCAGGGCGTTAACAGAAAACGAAGTAATCTTAAGATCCTATTAGTGCTACTAACCAAAACTCCAAAGGTATCAAATCAAAGGAGGTGACTTGAGGGAGACCAGCTCCCTCTTATTCCCCCAGAGTACTCTGGAGCAGGGAGAAATGAGGAATATGTAGATAGAAGTATAGAGGAGAGAGACAGAAACACAGGATAGCCTCGAGAAGGCCTGGGTCAAAACCCACCAGCCCCTTCTGTCTCTACTAAAGGGCTTTTAAAGGAATGCCAAGGGATGGAGCAAAAGACCTCCCCCCAGCACAGCCAAGTGCAGACCATCACAGACACCTGATGACCATGCACGTGGTCCAGCCATCCCCTAATGCAGCCCTGCTGTGTAAAGCAAGCTCAGCTCTCACTAGAAAAGCTTTGTGGGCTCTCACAGTGACTGAAGTCCGTAAAGCTCCAAGAAAGCAAGCATGTGTGTGTGTAAACTCTTCAAGACACCCCTCGCTTTCCCAAACACATTCTCTACAGATGTCAGGTTTTTCTAAAGTGGCCTCCTAACCTAGCAGTCATATCCTACGGAGCTTTTTCTGGTCTGAATGGAAGAATTCTATAATTAATAAATGCTGTAAGCTTGAAATGACTTGCTTTAATGGGGGAAGAATAAAAGCATTTCCGGAGACCAGTCAGCCCTGAAAGCAAACAACTAGCTTAAAATGATGGCTGGAGATAGACGCTAGGATGAAGTCAGGGGAGTCATGCCTCTCACAGGAAAGATTGATGGGAACTGGCAGTAGAATCCAGGCAAGTGATTAGGCAAGTTTGATGCAGAGACATCCCTCTAGAAGAAGCAAGAAAAGTACCCCGAGGGTCTTCAATAGAGAACACTGCACAGAGCAAAGCCATGGTGCACAGAGCAAGCACAGAACTCCTGAATTCACCCTAGGTCTAGATACTTAGATCTCCTCTGCATCTCTACTGCTGAGAACCCTTTCTCTGTATTAGTGTTCAGGATATATGAAATCAAACAGCAGGCAAGAGTTGGCCCAAGTTCCTGACACTGACTGCTTGGAAAGATAGAACGTAGGACATGTGCTCTTTCGCTAGAAGCATAGTAATAGGCTTTTGAAGTTTAAGAAAGAAAAAACTGGGTGAAATCAGACCTCCTCAGCAAAGCAGTTAGTAAGTTCTGAGGAGCCCCACATGGGCCAGTCTCTGCATGGAGTTGGGCTCAAAGGAAATGGAAACGGAATCGCGGTAGCTTCAAAGAAAGATGCAAGTCTTTAAAGTGAACGATGAGTACAGGCGTCCTGTAGAGATTCATCACCCCCAAACCTTCCCTCAACCATTTGTACTGCCCTGGCCCTCTCAGCATCAATGCCAACCAAGCCAACCAAAGTAAGAATAGAAAGCTAACCACTCCCTACCTGCAAAGCGGCTCTACTGAGTGACCAGGAATGACCAGAGCTCGGGTCTCAGTGTTGGCAAGTCCCTCGGGCGGGCATATATGCTGTGGCACCCTAGCATCCTTGTCTTTGGCACCTAGCATCCTTGTCTTTGGCACCTAGCATCCTTGTCTTCGGCACCTAGCATCCTTGTCTTCGGCACCCTAGCATCCTTGTCTTTGGCACCTAGCATCCTTGTCTTCGGCACCTAGCATCCTTGTCTTCAGCACCCTAGCATCCTTGTCTTTGGCACCCTAGCATCCTTGTCTTTGGTACCCTAGCATCCTTGTCTTTGGCACCCTAGCATCCTTGTCTTCCGCACCTATCATCCTTGTCTTTGGCACCCTAGCATCCTTGTCTTCGGCACCTAGCATCCTTGTCTTCGGTGGGTTTGCAAATCAACCAGTCATGAAAACGGCAAGTGACCCTTTCGTGTGGTTCATTTCGAACATTATCCATCGTGGTTATATGGAGTGGTCCAAGATCAAGGTGTTGGTAGAATCTTTCCTTACAGAGACACTACTTCTATCATGAAGATCCTACTTCCCTGATCTCCACAAGCCCTGGCAGCCTCTAACAGGCCCTGCCAACAGTGACCACAGCATTGTGAGTCAGGGTTCCAACACAATGTGTGTGTGTGTGTGTGTGTGTGTGTGTGTGTGTGTGTGTGTGTGTGTGTGTGTGTTTCAAGACAAGAGTTTCTCTGTGTACCCTTGGCTGTCCTGGAACTCACTCTGTAGACCAGGCTGGCTGCCTGCCTCTCCCTCCTGAGTGCTGGGATTAAAGGCAGGTGCCACCACCACCACTGCCCCCCTCTATAAACAATCATTTTAATCCACAGGGTGGCAAAAGTACTTGTTATCCATGAAAGTCTTGACTTATTTTTTAATAAATAAGATTCATTGTAATGATTTTTCGCATTTTGTGTGTGTTTACATGTACATGTGCATGTATATGCCTGTGTGTGTGTGTGTGTGTGTGTGTGTGTGTGTGTGTGTGTGTGTGTTGTCTTTACAATCCCAAACCTGCACATCCATGTGGAGTTCAGAAGACAGCCTCAGGTGTCTTTCACCTTGTTTGGGATAGGATCTTTTTTTGTTTGCTGCTGTTGCATGGGACAAGCTAGGTGACCTGTGAGTTTCTGGAGATTGTCCTTTCTCTGCTTCCCAGCTTCCTGCAGGAGCACTGGAGTGGCTGACCCATGCTACTGCTCCCAGTTGCTGGGGATTCGAACTCAGGTCCCAATCGGTCTTAGCGAGAACTTTATCTACTGACTCATGTCCCCAACCACAGTATAGTGTCTTAGATTCTTTAGCATGCTGATCATTGAAGATTTTTAGTAAGAGCAAGAATATTTTTAAAGAACTCCATGAATAATATGGATCCCCAAACCCCAACAGCTGGAGGCGCTCAGCACCAAGGCCTCTCAGACCATAACATCTTCCTGTTCACCCACAGCTCAGGGCTCGGCACCTTCACCTGTGTGCTGCCCATCACCCTTTCCTAGTGAATTCCTCTTGAAAGCTGTTGTCAGCTGGAATCTTGTTGTTGTTGTTGTTGCTTAGAACCAAAAGAATCTCAATGGATACAGGGTGTTTCTTATTCATATCCACTAAGGCTCCTAGACCTAAGAATGTGAGCAGAACTTGGGAGAAGTATAAAAAAAAAAAAAAAAAAAAAAAAAAAAAAAAAAAAAAGGAAGAGCCCTTTGTGCTAGGAATTAAGAATATCTAGTTCTTGCTTTTTTTTTTTTTTTTCTGAGAAATGGTGTGACGCCATATGAGACCTCCTCAGCACATCTCAGGGTCCTCATCTGTGAAATGCTAAATGAGTCTGTGAGCCTTTCCACTTCTGACGGCTTATAATTTTATTTCGAGCTCAGAAAGGGCTGATGGATGTGTTTATTTAAAACTGCTCGGCCGATGTTCCGCCCGTACCCTGCAGTCCTCCAAAGCCCCGTGCCAACCCTGAGATCGGGCCAGCAACGGAGCAAAGAAACAATCCAGACATCGGCATAGGTTTGGAAAGCAGGGTGTCTGGGCTTCCTCGAGCCGCGCTTCTGCCTCTCCACCCGTATAATACGTGGAGTAACCTAACCGCAAAGACGGGACCGTGCACAACAAGGCAGAACTTCAGCAAACTCAAAACAGAATTACTCCACAGGACATAGGGGAAGATGGGAAAGAGTGCCCTGAAATCTTTTTTATTGAACCTCTCTCTCTCTGTCCCCATATTTGCATGCAAAGGTGTCTATCCGTTTCCCATTTGTCCCTGCAAACAATCTCCTGATGTCCTGATGTCATCCCTTCCCTGTGTCTCACACCGAAGCAGCGCCCACCAAGGCTTCCTTAGATTTAAGATTTTCCCAGTGTGCTCTGAGTCTATTTGCCCTCTACTTGCTGGTTCTGTGGATTTTTTTTTGCAAGGTCTCCTGAAATAAGTTACATATTAATTCAACCAAAATGTACCAAGGGCAATGGTTCACTTTGTCAGCTTGACACAGTCTAGAACATTGGAAGACTCTCGATGAGAAATTGCTGAGATCAAGTTGGGCTGTGGGTATGTGTGGCTCCGGGGTGAGGTACACATTTTGATTAAGCTACCTGCTGTGGGAGGACACAGCCATGAGTGGGCAGGACCTTTCTTGGGGATTGCAATCCTGAACTGTGTACAAATAGAGAAGGCAAAACTGAGCAGCACGCCGCACTGCATGTGTTCATTTCTCTCTCTGCTCGGGGCTCTGGATATGAACGGAAGAGCTGCTTTCAATTCCTGTAGCTTTGACTTCCCTGCTGGGTTGGGCCATCGCCTAGAATAGTGAGGTTAAAAAACAAACCTCTTTCTCTCCTGACTTGCTTTGTGTCAGGGTATTTTATCACAGCAGCAGAAGCGAAATTAAGACACTGAGCTCTTCTCTTGTCCTTATAACCAGGGAGGAGAAGGTACCACTGGGAAAATGAGAGATATAGTTCACAACCAGATACTAACTCCATTACCTATTTCAGTTACGGAGTTTAATGATTATAAATGCATGCTACTCATCATGCCTGTGCTAATCCCTAGGCTTGAAGTTAAAAGTGATCTCATATAACCCAGACTGCCTGTGACTCTCCAGCTGGGCCAGTGGTATGGTAGTCTGAATGCAGAAGGGACAGCTACTGATCTTGCAAAGGTCAAAGAGGGTTGGAGGAGGTTCAGCATTCTCCAAGACCTGGTGCTATTCGGGGTACGCTTCTTGGAGGGGGGCTCTTCCGATCCCCTCTGGACACAGATGTGAGGCAGGTTAGTGCCTCGCTTGAGCCACTGGTTCATGCAGTCTGACTTGTGCGTCATTGCTGATAGAGGAATGACAAGAGAAACAGCCTTATATCCTCGGGGATTCCATGAAGTCCCTTGCTCTGAGGAGCAAAGCTTTTCCATAGCTGAAGCTTGAGTTTCAGAAGACAGAGCACTTCCGGACAGACAGACAGACAGACGCTCAGGTGACTTTCAGGCTCTTTTCTTGGTGACTGTTCTGCCAAAGCACCATCCCATCTACGTGTCCAACTGATCCGCACCTTTCTCTGCTCTCCACACTTGAAGGTGAAATTAACATTTCGTCCTGTGGCTTCCCAAATGCTCACAGGATAAAGACCAGAACTATTTGCTAACCCACCAGGCTGGGCTGCCTGGCTACCTCTCAGCTTCACTCCCTCCTGTTCCCAGGCAGCCACCCCAGTCTGACTCAGCAATGCACCGGCTTCTCCTGCCCAAGACCTCTGCATTTGCTGCTTACCTCTGCCAAGAACATTCCCCTCTAACAGCCTTTAACTACCCCTTAACTCATATTCTTCCTTCAATCTCGGTTTGCACCTCCGTCCTTGTGGGAAGCATTGTTCCTGTGTGTCCTCACGCCAACATTGGTCATAAATGAACTGCTTCATTTCTATTTACCGTTCCTTGATTATAGTCCGTCCTGCCCATGAAAGAGCTCACAGGAGCAAAGGTTGGGACGTTGTTTTGTTGCTTAACTCTGTTATTCGCACAAGATGGGATAAATACAGAAAGAAGGGAAGGAAGGACGGGAGTGTCAATGGCTGCTACAGTGACCTGAGAGGATGCAATTGTATAGGGGGAAAGGAGCACGGAAGCCAGGTGGTGGTAGCGCACATCTTTAATCCAAGCACTCGGAAGGTTGGGGCAGTCAGATCTCTGTGAGTTCGAGGCCAGCCTGAGCTACAGAGTGAGTTCCAGGAAAGGTGCAAAGCTACACAGAGAAACCCTGGCTGGAAAAAACAAACAAACAACAACAACAACAAAAAAAAAAAAGCCAGGAAACAAGAGCAGCCAGCAGATGGGAGCTGGATGAGACCACAGTGAAGCATCATGTAGAACATGAATGGCCATCAAGGCACAGGAAGAACAGTTGGGGCTGGGAGGATGAGTCAGCCATTAAGTATTTTCTGTGCAAACATGAGGACCTGACTGTGAGCCCGAGGACCTACGTCAAAAGCTGGGCCAGGGACTATGTACTATAATCCCAATACTGGGAGATGGAGACAGGTGGCTTCCGGGGACTGGCTAGCCAGCCAGCCTAGCTGAATCAGGCTACTAAGAGATCCTGTCTGCAGGGTGAGGAGCTACCTACCTCAACTTGAGGTGCCATGCTTTGTTCAAGCCCATGGGAGGCCTGCCCCTTTCTGAAGGGAGATGGAGGAGGAGTGGATGGGGAGTGGGGGTAGACGGCAGCCAGGGAGAGGGAACAGAAGGAGAGGAGGGAGGGGAGACTGTGGTAAGTATGTAAAATAAACAGGAAAACTGTTAATTAAATTAAAAAAAAGAGAGAGATCCTGTCTCAAAAAAATAAAGAAGATTGTAACAGAATAATGACACCGGAAACTGTCTCCTACTATCCACAAGCATATGCATGAATGAATGAATGAGATAAATATGGACAGACATAGATGAGGGATCTATCTCTGAGAAATACAGAGTGCTATAGTTTGGCTTGAGACCACCGCTCCCCATCCCAGGCCCACATTAAAGGTTTGGTTTCTTGTATAATATATTGGGAGACAATGATACCTTAAGGAAGCGAGATGTCTGTAGAGATGGCTCTGAAGTTAAGAGCACCAGGTACCTAAACACACGTGCAAGCTCATATACACATGTGCAAGAGAATGGCCAGACAATTATAAGGAAGGAATATGGTTATTGTCCAGGGTTTCTGAGAGTATGAGGACAGATGTGTTCGGTGGTGAGACTTCAGAAAGGGCAGTTCCAGGAGAGGCTCAACCAGGAGGACTAGAAGGGAGCAAGCAGAAAGGGAGGGAAGGATATCATTGTGCACCGTCCTTAGGAAGCTTGGGTTAGCGCAGGAAAGCAAGAGTGATAGGGGTAGACAAGATGGACATTTCTATCTGAATATACCAGCAGTAGAAAGAGGGGGCCTCAGTGGCAGGAAAAGGGATAAGTCAACGTGTGATGGAAGTGCTGAAGGGGATACACACAGCTGGTACCAAACAACATGCAACTACTACTCAAGGCCTGGAAGACCATCCGATCACCAAACACATGGTCAGTACAGAATGAATGAATGAGATCAATATGGACAGACATAGATGAGGGATCTATCTCTGAGAAATACTGAGTGCTGTAGTTTGGATTGAGTCCACCGCTCCCCACCCCGGGCCCATATTAAAGGTTTGGCTTCCTGTATAATACTATTGGGAGACAATGATACCTTAAGGAAGCGAGATGTCTGTAGAGATGGCTCTGAAGTTAAGAGCACCTGCAAAGGACCCAGGGTTAGTTCCCAGCCCCCACATGACAGCTCATAACCCGCCCTGCCTCCAGGTTCAGCTAGTCTTTATGGGCTGTTAAATATAGGATCGTGTCACCTGCAAGCAGGAATAATTTAATGTCTTTCTGTCCTCTTTGGATCCTTCTTATTTCTTTTCCTTGGCTTATTACTCTAGCTCAGACTTTAAGGACTATATGACTAAGAGTGGGCATCCTTATGTTAATTTAATTAAAGTACTTAAAGTCAAATATGCATATAACAGTATTTTTGTAGTACAGCTGCCATTCCATATGTGGCACACTGCAAAAGATCAAAAGTCCCGAAAGACCCCGTAAAATAGTCAGATTCACCATCGGACGTCAAGGATTTAAGCTCAGCTGATGGAATGAAACCTTAGCTGCAAGCATATTAGTAATTAATAAAATCAGAAAGGAAGTGGCATGTGTTTAACACTATCAGTTGTAGTGGGTAGGTGTTCTAGCTTTGACCTGGAGGTACCACCCCCATTGAGGCTTCCGGTAACTGTCACACCTACAAGGTGGCGCCAAGACAAGAGCCTTTAAGACCTGAGATCTGGATGGGCCGGCTCTTTTGGTTCCTGGATCCTGGACACTGGAGGTAGACAGAGCACACCAGAGAACACCGCTGGACTGCACCTCACCTTTCCTGGACCCTGTAACCTATCCCTTTACTTATAAGTTACCCCACAAAATAAACCTCCCTTTTAACTACATGGAGTGGCCTTAGTACTTCGACCAACAGTCAGTCAGCTTTCTCTCACCTTGACAAATGGAGGGAAGACTATTTCAGCTGAATTTCAGAGACTTTAGAAGACAGTCTCTTGGTGCTATCACTTCTGACCTTGGTGAGGCAGAGCAGCATACCAGGGACCATTTGGTGAAACTGAGCCACTCACCTTCTAACAGGAAGGTAAGAGAGAGCCAGTAGGGGGTGGGCATGCACTCTGTGATCTACATCCTCCAAGTGACTCCTACCCCTGACAGTTTCCATGACCTCCCAAGAATCTATTCAATTATGAACGTATCAATGGACCAGTGCATGAATACCATCAGGGAATCTCATCTGCCAGTCATCCCAATCAAGCCTTGAGCTGTCAGGAGTCATTTCATGTTCAAACATAAGACGTGCCTATTACGTACTTGGGATATGAATTAGCTAAACGTTGTGAGCTGGACCTTGACAGCCCCTTTTGGAAGGTTGAGAAAAGGGAGGCTTCAGGGAAATTAGGTAACCTAATCTTAGCGATCCATCAAGAGGGTGGGAAAATCCGTCCCGGAACCACCAGACTTCCGAGGCCTGTGCTGTTTTTCTGCTTGACGCATACACATCAACCCGGCAACCACTCTGTCATATCATAACTTTCTCATCCACAGGAGCACTTTCCTTTCCACTGTCATCAGAGCATGGTCACACAGCAGCGTTGAGCATGTAGTAGCCTGTATCATATATCTATTGAATGAAGGGGATGTTCAGGCCCCTTTCTACAGGGCTGGAGCAGATTGAGCTCAACCCCTGCCAGGTGGGGGGCTGAGGTGGACACAAGAGACTCCTTAGGGTAGACTCCCATAGACAGTGATCTAGAATGGGGTCACACATAGACTGTAGACTGAGGTAATGATTGGGAACTGGAGTGAGATGATTTGCCACAACCCAAGGGTGAATGGTGGACAAGAGTCAAAGCTGAAAGTCAGACTCCAGATCATACCCAGATGAACTGGACACAGTAAGGGGCCTAAGACCTTGTTTTTATTCTTTGAACCTTGTGGGGAGCTTGCAATTCTCTTCTATGGGCTGCAGAACTAGGAAGCTGGCCCAGACACAAAGGCTATAGGCAAGCATGAGCCCATTCCTATCAAAACCAGCACCCTCAAGAACCTGAGAAGGATTCATAAATCCTACAAACCTCCAGCCATGAGGTGACATTGTGCCTGGACCGTCTCTCTAGGATCTGGGTACTAGGCAGTAGAAAGGATAAAGATGCAGATTCTGAGTACTCTGATTCTCATGGGTCCCTTCCTCTGTGACAGCATGCTTCTTGAACCAGGATCCTTTGCCTCTAGAATGAGCCAAGTCGGCCCAAAGAAGGATGGAGCAATCATCCAACCCAGGGCCTTGCATTCTGCCTAGCCCAGGATTAAAATTTCATTTGCTGAAATCGCCATCTATAGAGAGACTCCCCAGGCACAATAGAGTTGCTGACAGAACTTATGAATCCATCATTAGCTCTTCAGAAACAAGGAGGCTATTTCTTACCAACTCTCAGCGATGAATGTGTGCGCCACACATGCTGACAAACATCTTTCTCGGTTTATAAATACCAGAGCACATGTTCCCACTCCAATGGGAATCAAGCCCGTTTGCCCGCTGCAGACGAGGCACAATTTCATCAGCTAATTGCTGCTGGAGAAACAGCTCCGTGTGTGCTTTTGTACATCTGGCTTTACAGTGCCATGAACTTTTCAATACAATGCCCATTCATGGTGGTGGCTGGCAGGACGCACTTGAAAGGAAAGCTGTGTTCAAATGCTACGCATGTTTCAGGAACCAAATGTTCTATTGATTGACAATTTTTTTTGTTTATTTGTTTTTAGTGATGTACTAAAGTCCACTGGGAACCCAATGTATAGCTGTGTCTCTTCTTTGTCTTTCTTATGAGCAAAAAAAAAGTCTCTGATGGAAGAATATTAAGTGTTTGTAGGAATACACTGAAAGCATGCTCCTATCTTCACAACTGTGATTCCTTTCATATATTAAGACACTGAAGCTTGAAGAGGAGAAGGGGCTGCACTGAGCCTCCTCAGGGAAAAATAAATCTAGAACAGAAGCAAAAGATCAAAAGATGTTCTGACCCTTAATTAAGTGATCTTGCCCATCTTTGAGTCCATTGCATTTCTAACTTCTTTTTTTTTTTTTTTTTTTTTTTTTTTTTTTTTTGGTTCTTGTTGTTGTTTTAATCTCTGCAATTCTCTCTACACTTTATATTTCTCTAATAGTATTTATAATTCTGCTCTTTGGGGTTTTACATTTTCTAATTTAAAATCTGAATCAGTGGTTTTCCACACAATTAAACCTCTTAAATTATCTTTGTTTTGATACCTGCGATAGTTTCAACAGTTCCTGAGCTAGCATGAGTGCCACCTAAGATAAGCTAACTGAAGCCATGGTAGTATTGTAACACAAACTGTTAAAAGGTCTTATTAATAAAAACAAACCCAGATGGATCTCAGCTGAACTGCTACTCAAAAGCCTAAAAGCTTAACCAGCTCTAGTTCCTGGTCCTCACACTTTATATACCTTTCTGCTTCCTTCTACCACTTCCTGGGAATTAAGGCATGTGTCACCATGCCTGGCTGTTGCCAGTGTGGCTTTGAACTCACAGAGATCCAGACGGATCTCTGCCTCTGGAATGCTAGGATTAAAGGTGTGTGTGCCACCATTTCCTGGCCTCTATATCTAGTGGTTGTTCTGTTCTCTGACCCCACATAAGTTTATTAAGGTATACAATATATTGGGGAACACAATATCACCATATAGTATAACATGGAAAGCCATTTATGGGTATATACTGTGTGCCAAACACTACACTGGGTACTATAAGCAGGCCATCCCTATGGTGATATTTTATTTGTACTAAAATGTTATTTCTATGTTAATAAATAAAGTTGCCTGGAGGTCAGAGCTATTAGGAAGCCATACGAAAGCTGGGTGGTGGTGGTGCACACTTTTAATCCCAGCACTTGGTAGGCAGAGCTAGGTAATGTGTTCAAGAATACAGCCAACATTGGAGACACACGGCTTTAATCTCAATACCAACCATAGAAGACCTGGAGGTCTGTACAGACAGGCAGTGATGAGGCAGTCATGTGGTTGGGTTTACAACCAATGAGAAGGCAGAACAGAAAGTCTTTATAAAGACAAAAACACAGGAAGAAGCTCTCTTTTGGAGAGGTAGGATCACCGCAAGAGGAAGGGTAAGGTTTTTAGCTCTTGGCTTTCTTCTTTGCATTGGTTCTGTGTTTCTTATTGAATAAGACAGTTACTTCTATACATCCCATTTAATTTTTTCCTCATTTCTATGAGATGATTGGTATTATCTCCATACACAAACCAAAACTATAGGCCCATAGAGGTTAAAGAACTTGACCATCCCCTGTGCCCACTGGTGCCACAGCGGCATGACTATTATGGAGTTAACCAATTGCTTTCTGACTGAATTTGAGTTGTGATTGACAGGAGTGAACACACACCTGGTGCTATAAGCCTGGTAAAAAGCCTGTGGCTAGCTGGGCGACAGTGGCACATGCCTTTAATCCCAGCACTCGGGAGGCAGAGCCAGGCAGATTTCTGTGAGTTCAAGGCCAGCCTGGTCTATAGAGCAAGATCCAGGACGGGCACCAAAACTGCACATGGAGAAACCCTGTCTCAAAAAAACAAAAACAAAAACAAAAAAAAAAAAGCCTATGGCTGAGGATTAGAAAGTACAGCTCATGTTTTCCTAATACACAAGTATCCTAACTGCCTCCTTAACATTTACACTATACGCACCTACTAGTGCTGCTGTCCACCTGGATCAGAGAAACTTCTTTCTGCAGAGAGCAAGCACCGATACAAGGACTCACAACTGGTCAAATGCTGAGGATAGGTGATGAATGAGTGGTCATCCCTAAACAAGGCAACTGTATTACCTACTATAAGGCCCAGAGAGCATCTCAGAAAATGGGTTAGAAAGACTTTGAGAGCCAGAGGATGGATGGGAGCCCTATAACATGCTGCCTTCTGGACATGAAATGACCAGTACGATCATGAACACATGGAGGTACTTGACTGCACAAAACCTGCTCACGTGTGTGCGAGTGTGCGTGCATACACACACACACACACACACACACACACACACACACACACACACACACATAAGGAAAGAGGAGAACTTGGGGGGAAGACAGGAGTCAGCAAAAAAGAGTGGAGGGGGTAAGGGTAATGGGAGTGAGTATGATCATAATCAATGCTACGCATGCATGTAGCTGTCTAAATAAATAATAGTAAAGTTTTAAAAGGAAGTTGCCCATGATCAAAGACAAAGCAAATATTCAAATTCGGATTGTCCGATGCAAAAACCTGTGTTATTATTCACTGTTCCCGCTGTTTGTCATTTCTAATCCGTAAGATGCATTGATGTTAGCACATCATTGAAATGAAAGCTGCTTAGTGGTTGTGTGACTACCTGGGGTTGTCCTCAGCTCTGGATGCAGGAGCCCTTAAAGATACCCAGGTCCCAGTCCCTGGGACCTGTGACTGTCACCTTATATCACAGAAAGACTGCAGATGGGGTTAAGATTTTTATGTAGGGAGAGTAGCCAAGTGGGTGTGACACAGATGTGGAGGCAAGGTGGCCGTGGGGACACAGACTAGTGTGACATGGCAGCAAGCCAAAGGTGCCCGCAGCTCTTGGAGGCTGGAAGAGGCAAGCAGCAAATTGTCCCCCTAAAGCCTCCAGCGGAACCAACTCCGTTGCCACCTTAATTTTAGCTCCTACATCCCAAGTTCAGAATTGGAAAACAAATTTCCATTGCTTCAAATCACCAAGTACATGGTAACTTGTTACAGCTGTAATAGAAAACACAAAGCCTTGTGAGGCTCTCAACTGAAATACCGACGTCACTTGGATATTGCTGAAACTGGGGGAACTTAATACTTTCTCCTTCCTGTTAGAAAAAATAACCAAGATCCTGGACATCAACTTCAAGGCACCACACACGTGCAAATATGTGCACACACACAGAAGAACATGCACACATCCATGTGCCGTGTGTGTGTGTGTGTGTAAGTGTGCAAATAAGAAAGAAAAGGGAGGAAAGACAGAAACCAGAGCTGTTTCTATGAAATAACTAGAAAGTAAGAGTCAGGCAATAGCACCTAGGATTAGTATTCACAATACTAAGGAATTATCACAAATTTTTGTTTTATTGATAGCATTGTAATTTTGCTATCAATAAAAGACCCCCCCCCAAAAAAAGAGTTCTTTTAAAGATGTTCACTGAAGTGGTTATGGATCAAATGATTCTTACTTCAAAATAAACATGGGAAGGAAGAGGTGTGCCATGGAAGGTATGAAGCAAGTTTCCAATGAGTTCACATAATTGCTGAAGTTGGACAATAGGTATGAGAAGGTATGTTACACCATTCTTGATACTTGGCAGTATAGGAAATTTTTGTAATGGAGGAAGGTGGGGTGGGGAGACAGCTCGGTGGAAAAGGGCACTTGCTGTATAATCGTGAGGGCTGGAGTTCAGATCCCTACAATCCAGGTGAAATGGTAAGTATGGTAGGAACCTATAATCTTAGACTCAGGAAGCAAAGGCGAGGGTCCCTGGGGAAATCTGGCTAGCTAGACTAGCCAGAACTGGTGAGTTCTGGGTTCAGTGAGAGACCCTGCCTCAATAAACAGAGAATAATTGAGGAAGATACTGGAAGTCCATTTGCTCACGCACATGCGCACACACCACACACACACACACACACACACACACACACAAAGTGCACACATATATTTACACCATATTCATATATATATGAATGTTAACTTAAGATGTGTTACATTTATTTATGCTGTTGAATATTTGTCTAATGATGCAAAGATGTGTTGCATTCTTGTATGTTGCATTTGTCTAACTCAGTAAAGCTGTGTTACTTAGCCTGTGATTTGGTCTAATAATGAGCTGAATGGCCAATAGCTAGGCAGGAGAGAGAAATAGGCAGGGCTGGCAGGCAGAGAGGATACATAGGAGAAGAAAGAAGGGGGGAGAGCAAAAGAAGAAGGAGAGGAGGATGCCAGGAGCCAGCCACCCAGCCACACAACCAGCCATGGAGTAAGAAGGAAAGAAAGGTAGAAAGGTAAAAAATCAACTAGTGTGTGTGTGTGTGTGTGTGTGTGTGTGTGTGTGTTAACTAGGAAAGAGAGGGAACAGACAGGCGGGAGCGAGAGCTGTGACTATGTTCCTGTATGGATTTGGTCTTTATATTGTCACATGACCTTGAGCAATTCCTTTCTCTTCCTCACTGTAAAATTCAGAGTGATATGACCTCTGAAGGCCCCTCCATGCTGCCCCAGGTTGTCAAGTCGCATGACCTTAAGCAGCGCTTACCCATCTAAGACCTTTTCCCCCTCCAGCTCACCCCTCCTCTCTCCTACTCCCCGAAATGCTCTGGCATCCTGCCTGGGAAGGACAAAGTTAACAGATGCTGCAAATGACCAAGGTTAAGCCACCCGTGATATAAGAACAAATCAAAGTCACGCACCCACGACTTCTCAAGAAACCTTTCACCCAGCCTAGCGACCAGAACCGCAGAAGCCTTCACTCCTGACACGAGACACAGAGAGATGGACAGCCTTGTGTAAATGCACTCAACAACTGGAGCTTTAAGGCAGCCAACTCCCAGGGCCCCAATGGCAGAAGTCAGACCTCAATGGCTATGACTCCACTGGCCGAGAACAAAAGAAAAACCAGTTGGCAGATTAAAACTGGTTCTTATTATGCAAATCCATAATGTAAACAAAGTTGGAAAGAACCTAGCCAGCTTGGAGGGAACATAAATTATCAAGTGGGAGGGACACAAAGCATCCTAGCAATCACCCACTCGCCCCCGGCTCTGAGTGTTTCTCACTTCCTCACAGTACAGCTATGAACGAACCATGGAGTTGACAGGAAACCTCAGGCTCCCCATGTCTGCTTCTCACCATGCTAGCACACACTCGTTTGTCTGAGAACTTAAGGAACACTTTTCTCCTAACAGAAGGCAAGCTCACTACCCTAAATGGAACCATGTTGAAGCTGCGGTTATCCTATATCAGAAATAATAGATATTGACAATTCCATATGGTACAAACCACCCTTTTATGGATGTTGGCAAACTCATCTAGACAGCGCTGTGTATCCTCCCTCACAAAATACAGCAGAGGTCTCCAAGCCCCAAGGCAATGAATAGCTTACTATGACCCTCCAGATGGGGACAACAGCAAGTGTTCCCCCAAAACTGTTGAGTTAAATATGAAATTAACACAAGATGGAGTATGGGACTTGTCCATAAGCGTCTGAGAGACCAAATAGTTACAGTGAAACAAACACAATCAGAAGGAGAAGACGGAGCCGTCAAAGGTCTACCTGTAACGGAACAGCTGATCCTCCACCAGATCAAAAAGGGTAGGAGGTGGGAACGCCTCACAGTGAAAGGTACTGCCATTACAATTGGGTGTTGAGCGAAAGGGGAAAAAAAAACAGAGGTAGAGATTAGCAAGCAATGTATGAGTGGGAGGCAGCCTCTGAGGGAACGGGGACCTTTGGCGGCACCTGTGAGGGTTTTATCCCCAGTTGGGCTCAGCCAGGCTCAGAACAGAGACCCTCAAACAGCTCTGGTGTATCACCTCCTCCAGGAAGCTAAGCTGTTCCCTCTCCTTTTCCTCCTCCTCCTCCTCCTCTCTCTCTCTCTCTCTCTCTCTCTCTCTCTCTCTCTCTCTCTCTCTCCTCCTGATCCTTTTTTCTCTGCCCCCAGGGTGAAGGACTGGGAAGGAGATCGTCCTTTAGCAGAGTTCATGGCCGTCCAAAGCTCTAGTGCTGATGATAAAACAAGGCAAACGAAGCAGAAAGAGTTCCCAGAATAGGAACAAAAATTAAATTAAAATTTAAAAAAAATTGAGTGAGTTGTAAGGTAACAAACAATCCCTGAAGCAGTCGGCTCAAATGAACCCCAGGGTCATCAGCACAGAAACATCATGGAGTTTGTCTGGTTTCCTTTTGCTGCCGGTTCAAGCCCTCGGTCATCCTGTGAAATGGGTGTTTAGCCCCCAAGTCCATCCTTCCAGACAGAATGAGCCTGTGTCTTTCCCGACAGGAACAGAGAGATCTGTGAGGAGTGTGGGAACAGGCAATGGGGTGAGGAGGTACTGGGGAGCTATAGGAAAGACCAGAGAGGAGGCACAACGGACAGTGAGGTCACGGGGTGACCACCGCAGGACTGGCCCGATGCCAGTACTGATTCAGAACGTTCCCTCTGCTCCCCGCCAGTTGAAACCTACTCAGACTCCTGGAGAACTAGTTGTTTTCACTGCGTCTCCTCCACAGTGTCCCTCGGGGCCTGTTCTAGCTTCACGGTTATTCTAGAAATGCCTCTAAGTGACTATGTCTGGTTTCTGGATCGGGAAAGGAAAGGTGCCCGGTCCAGGAGGTCCCTTTGACTCGGGCACCAATTCTGACTGCACTTGCGGCTCTTCTTCTCTTCGGGAGCACCTGTTCTGTGTGTGTGTACCTCAAACCCAGTCCCCTGGGTGGCAGTTCAGAGGCCAGCTTTGGAGTCCGCCTCCCTGGGCTCAAAGCGCAGCTGTGTGACCCACCGTGCGAACTTACCAAGCTTACCTCGGCTTCTGCATCTTCAAATGAAGATGGAAATCAACTCTAGGTGCTGGGGACGTTGCGGGAAGATAAATGAGATGATGTCAGCAAAATACTCACTTAGGTCTGTCTCGTGCTACCGCTGCTGCTGCTGCTGCAATTCCTACTGTTAAAATCCAGCAATGGCCATTCAAGTAGGCTTCAGTTGCTTCACTGTTAGTTAGAAAATTGTTAATAAGCACCCCAACTCCTACTTTTATGTTATAACACCGGCAATTACAACATCAAAAAGGCATTTTTGGTTGCAAAAGCTTTTCCCAAACGAGTAGAATTCTGATGGCATATTCATGTAAAAAAAAAAAAAACCAAACCCAGCAAGTTTAGAAGCAAACTCTTTCTTCGTGTCTATCTCAGATGTCACAGACATAGTAAGAAGAATGAGGAGCTCTACAGGTACCAACAACCTCTATATAGTTTTTCAATGAGATGCATCTTCACACATAGAACGTGGCACAATGAATCCCTGTGGCTTCCCCCTTCAAAAGAGCTCAGGGACTAAACCGGCAACCAGCCTGACAGCACCAGTTAGCTTCTTGCTACGTCTCCAAAATGGGGTCTGAGGCTACGTTCCCTCCATGTGGGATGGATCTGTGATGTTGGCTCTGGCAATGATTAGTGTGTCTCCTTTTGCGGTGTGGAGTTTCTGTGCGAAAGCAGCCATCCCTCTGTCTATGGCAGTTTGAAAATGCTGGCTCATTTTGTGGCCTTCGAGATTCAGTGCTCACTGCTCTGCATAATGATCCACATCTGTGTGTTTGTGTATGTCTCCTTTCCTCCACTCACCAAGTGGCCCTGTGCTGGTGAGTGGGTGGGCTTACCCAGGTCCATTCAATGTTCATGTTTTTTATCCTGGAAGCACAAATTATTATAAAATTCAAAACGCACTGGAAACACATCCAGATAAGGCATACTATTCATTTATAGATCTCAACACCTACATGTTTAATCATTTTAATTATTTTACATGAGGCAGAACGATTTAATCACTGATGTGTTCTCCTACCTGCCAACCACAAGCATATGGAACAAAAAACTAGCATATCATTGGGTATATTCAAAACAAAACACACACGTGCATGTGCAGATACACATGTGTCGGGGAGTGTGCTCATGGGTGCATATGTATGTAAAAGTCAGAGGACAATCTGGAGTATCATTCTTCAACGATAAGCTAGGCTGGCTAGCCAATGAACCCATCTCTGCAATTACACACTTGTAATACCACACCTGACTACTTTTTTTTTTTAACTGTAGGTTCTGAGGATAGAACTCAGGTCCCCACGAGATCACATTACTGAGATATCACCTCAGTTGCCATAAAAATAAAAAATCTTGACATTGTGACAGGAGTACTTCCCTTCTGTGGTGGTTTGATTGCAAATGGCCAGCCGAACTGGGGTGGCGCACACCTTTAATCCCAGCACTCAGGAGGCAGAGGCAGGTAGATCTCTGAGTTTGATGCCAGCCTGCTCTACAGAGCAAGATCCAGGACAGTCTCCAGAGCTATGCGGAGAAACCCTGCCTTGAAAAACCAAAGGGGAAAAAAAAAGAAATGAAAAGAAAAGAAGGAAAAATGGCCCACAGGCTCATAGGGAGTGGCACTACTAGGAGGTGTGGCCTTGATGGAGTACATGTAGCTTTGTTGGAGGAAGTGGGCTACACGCTTTGAGGCCAAAGAAGCTGAAGTCTTGCCAGTGTGTCTCAGTCTCCTTCTGCTTCCTGCAGACCAAGGTGAAGAACTCTCACCTCCTTCTCCATCACCATGTCTGCCTGCACGCTGCCACGCTTCTCATCATGGTGTTAATAATGGACTAAACCTCTGAACTATAAGCCAGCCCCAGTTAACTGTTTTCCTTTATGGCTGTCTCTTCTCAGCAACAGAAACCCTAAGATACCTTCCAAGCCAGTGATGGGATAGTAGGATATACTTACTTAACATAAAAAACATACAAACAAGGCATTCTCCATACTGAATTAGAAGTTTATTGGGCTCCTAATTCCCATGTCTGGAACATGAACATGGATTTACATGCATTGTCTCATGTTGTAGCTCTCACATGCATGTCGTCTTCGGTCAGCTGGACTTCTGCTCTACCGCCAGTAGTTGATAGTTAGCTCAATGTGAGTGAATATGACAAACACAGAATGATGCGTAAGCCGTAGCAATAAATCCTTCCCAGTATCATTTACTTTGTTCCCCTCAAAAACCCATATTACAACTCTCTCTTGTAAAAAATAAATTTCAGAACAAGGCATTTAGTTTTAACCTCACTGAGAAAAATAAAGATAATTCTATCATCTCGGAATTCAGCAATGAATGTCCAACTATGGCTAAAAGGTACACCCTGAGAATTAAATGATTTATTTGAACAAACCCATTCAGGTTTATAAAGCTGTGTTAACCTAACGTCAGGAAGGGACACAAGAGACCGGTGTGAATGCCCCTACTCATTTTGTGGTACAGTTCTCCAGGGATGCGGTATTGTAAACATCCTCATTGTCTTCAATGCTAGAAGCGTCTGTGGAATCAGGATCGCTGACCACGATGCCAATGGAAGACAGACTGGTAATGAAGGCATGGACTTGCTGTGCGTAGACATCCCTAATGTTAAAGTAAGGTAGCTCAGGGCACTTCTCCGGTGGGTCCTCGCTGCACGGGTCCACATCCATGTCCTTCTGCTTCTGGTAGTACTTGGAAAACTTGTTGAAGATGATGGTGATGGGAAGGGCTACCACCAAGATGCCACAGATAATACATGTGCTTGCAATGATCTTCCCGGCTAAGGTGACCGGATGGGTGTCTCCATAGCCCACAGTGGTCATACTGATAGTGGCCCACCACCAGCAGATGGGGATGCTGGTGAGACTGGATGCAAGTTCATCTTTCTCCACAGAGTAGATAAGCACGGAGAAGATGGAGATACCCACCGAAAGGAAGAGAAGCAGTAACCCCACTTCATGGTAACTGTGCCTCAGCGTGGCCCCCAGAGACCGAAGCCCTACAGAGTGCCGGGCAAGCTTCAGAATTCGGAATATCCTCATGAGCCGAAGGATTTGGACCACCTTGCCCATATTCTCAATGTCCTCGCTCTCTTCTTCCTTGGTGTCCACAGCCAACGTGGCATAGAAGGGAATGATGGAGACGAAGTCGATGATGTTCAGAGGGTTTTTCCAGAACTTCTTTTGAGAAGGGGCGGCCACCAGCCGGATGGCCAGCTCGCCGGTGAACCACGCAATGCACGCGATCTCTACTCCTTCCAGCACAGGGTCATCCACTTCTCCATCCTCGTTCTGGAATTCCGACATGCTGTGCACACACATGGCCACGATGGAGGCCAGCACCACACTCAGGGACGAGATGGCAATGAGCTTGGCTGACAGGCAGTAAGCTGGGTTCTCCATCCGAATCCAGATTTTCTTTCGGAGCTGACCAAACCTCAGCTCGTCAAACTTTTCCAGCTCTTTCTCAAACAGAGAGGATTCTTCAAAGGAGGAGTCCGTGCTCACATCATTGCTCTTCTGGTCCCAGTCCCTCTCGTGACTCTCTTCCTTGCGCTCCTGGTATCGGCTGCTGCAGCAGGAGTCGATGAAGAGCTCGTTGATACCCCAGTACTCGATCTCCTGGCAGAAGGAGAACACGCACAGCTCCTCCATGACGTGCAGCTTCCCCGTGTAGTAAAAGTTCAAAACGTATCTAAACAGGGAGGGGTTCCGGTCGAAATAGTACTCTTTATCCGCCACGCTATAGTCATCACACAGCTCTAGAATGGCCTCTTCAGAATGGCAGGTCAGCAGCTTCCCCAGTCTTGTGTGAGGGAACCGTAGGAGCGTGCTCTGGTCCACAGACTGCTTAAAGCCCCCTACGTTCAAGTTGACAAGTTCCTCGTCTTGTCCAGGGCGATGGAAAAACTCACCAAACACCATGATGGATAGAGGAGGCAGAGTGCTGGCCGGGAAGGGAGATGCCCAAGATCACATTGCACCTAGAAGGAGCACAAGACAATATTAGCCTGTGCTCAGTCCTGCCTCATCAGGACTTATTTTTAATCTGCCCTTTCCAGAACGATGGGCTGCACCGAAGGCAAAACAGGAACTGCATTGACAAGAAGACAAGCACATTTCAGGGGTGTCTGGAGCGGGTTCAAAAGCTTGAGCTCAAAAATCTAGTTTTGCAAAAGAAAACCTACAATATCATTTGATGACACCTAATTCCCATTTCTCTATTAAGCACTCAAATTTCATCTTTTGCCTCTCTCTCTCTCTCTCTCTCTCTCTCTCTCTCTCTCTCTCTCTCTCTCTCTCTCTCACACACACACACACACACACACACACACACAGAGAGAGAGAGAGAGAGAGAGACAGACAGAGAGACAGAGACAGAGAGAGACAGAGAGACTAAAAAGCAATGCAATTCTGATCACTTACTTGCACAATATGAACACACCTACAGTCTCAACCACGATGCTCAACTAGTCAGCTGCTGTAGGGCTTGTAGCCTACATCTGTCCATCCCAAACTCAGTCACCCACCCAGGAAGAAAGTGCTCTCCTCTTCTCCACATTTGATCCATGGGAGACAGAGATCAGCTCTTATGGTGACCGTGGGTTTCACTTTATGCTCCAGTTATATGCTCTTTTAGAAGAGCCCATTATTTATGTTTGGACACCGACACTCAAGAGGATATAATTATCTCCCCGTAATTAAGCACCTTATATCTTGCAGATATCATTACACTTCCCAGGATGGGGTTTCAGGACTATCCACATGGAAAGAAACTGGATGGGGAAGACCCTTTCAAGTTAAACATGCTGGTTCTTGACACGAATAGTCTTCTCTCACAGTCTTCAAAACAGAATCATCGAGAATTATCATTCCATTGATGGTCTACTCTGTTTGGGCACATGACCTCCTTTTAGCTCTAACACTAACCAGGGTATATTAGATCTATTCATCAGAGAGAAAACATGGGGGGGGGGGGCTGAGGAAGTAAAGTTCTGTTTTTAATGAACTTTATGAATATGTATATGTGCCACATGTGTACAGGTGCCCTTGGAAGCCAGGAGAAGGCACGGATGCCCTGGAGCTAGAATGAATACTGTGAACTGAACCCAGATCCTCACTCAGCAAAAGCAGCTGACTAAACATAATGGCAAAGGGAGCTCTCAGCAGAGGGTTTCAGAGGTGGGCAGCAGGAGGGCTGTGAAGGACCCAGTACATCAGTCTGAAGAAACTGGACTGTGTTCTGTTGGCAAGACTATAATGAACTGGGCTCCCATTTCAACAGGACACCGTCATCTACAAAGCTCATGCTCAAGAACCATGCAACTGAGTTAAAAGGAAAAAAAAATCTATCTCAGTGTTGGTATTGGACCCATTCACAGCTGTCTTGAGCTGCGTGCAGCCAGTGGATGGCAGGTTGGACATGCGTACAAGTAAAGAGCCTTTGTAAAGTGTATTTGTGACCATGACTTAGACCCAGTCAGACTCAGCCTTCCATGCTTCAGTCTATGACACTCTACAAGGCCCTTACCATGCTTTTTAGCCACCGGAACCATAAATAAAAACAGTTTTCTTTAAACTTGAAAAGCAATAATAAAGTATCAGTTCCACTGAGGGAAAACTGGAAGACCTCTACAGGGAAAGAAGGAACACAAGAGAAAAGGGTACACAGCACCGGGGTGAAGCAGGGACCCAAAATGGATGTGTTGGGAAGGGAACACTTATAGAGAGGAAGCGTCAAGTTCAGGAGTTTACAGAGCACAATTGACAGGACATGGCACTTGGTTCAAGAGAAAAGAGAAATACATAGACAGGGTAAAGGAGAATATAATTTCTAACCTGCTTACAGTTGTGAACAGTAACACCAGGAAAGGATACAAAGTCAGGAAGGAATCTCTCTTGTGGCCAGCAAAAGCTACCAGCAAGAGAAAAGATTACTTCTCTGAGAGACAGAGATACACCGCAGGTCATGTCACAACCTTAAAACAGCCTCTGTCATCCACTCCAGGAGAAAGTCTACAATCATTAAAAAAAAAAAAAAAAAAAAAAATACTCGCGTGTTTGCCTCCAAGACACCAACGCTTCATCAAGCCAAAGACCAGAGCTTGGCTGATGTATCTTCAGTAAATTTGCTGACCTCTTCCAAAACTTCAATTTGCCTCCCTCCGCTTTCTGTTTTTAATTAGGCATCTTCTTTGAAAGGCCTAAGTCAGAGCTGTTGCCTTGGTCCAAATATTTATGTAACATCAGGTCTCTGATGGCCAGCGCAGGCTAATGGCACATCGGGTTGGAAAATGTTCCTAGGAGCTAGTTCAGCTAAGCTGCCACTAAGACTTTAATGGAAGCTGTGTCTTCTGGGGGATTGTTTTTCATCTTGGCTGTCCTGGAATCCCACGGTGACAGAACCGTTTCTTGACACTACAGGCATATAAGGGTGTCATAATCGGGGCCTGTAATCCACCTCCCCGATCTCTCCCTAGTGACCTTTCTAAAGCACACAATCACCCACGATGTCCATAGTCCCACCACATCCTTCTGCTTTGTCCTTTCTGCATTTTCTCTAGTCCACACTGGTGAAGGAAAGGTCCATCATAAAGTCCATCCGTCTGCTCCACAGAGTCTCATCATAAAAGCAACACACATCATAAAGCCAAAGATCTCATTAGGGGACTTTTGAAAAAAAAGAGACAAAAGAAAGCATTTCTGGATGAGATCCAACACTGCAGCTCTAAAGACAAGTTTGGATGTGCAGAGTCGGGACTGGATTCCTTGATGGCAATCGGACCCACAGCACCCCACTTGGAGCAGGGGAGACGAGGTTTCTACCTTTACAAAATGCATTAAGAGTCCCTATATGCAGACAATCTTTTTTACAATTATGGTATATCCTTATATGTTTGTCTGTTTTTTCTCATCCTGGGAATTGACAGATAGAGGAACAAACAATCTGAGACAAGGAATGGAGGCAGAGGTCTAAACTGGGAGCTTGGTACTCTGCATGCTTCCGCATTCCAGCTCACATGCTCAAGATCACATGGATGAAGCATGCTACTGTACATCATCACTTCCAAGGATGCTGCATTCAGGCCAGCATTTTTTTTCCTTTTTTTAAATTAACTTTTTTTTTCCTTTATTTTACATACCAACCACAGTTTCCCCTCCCACCACCTCCCATTCCTTCCCACGACTGCCATCTACCACCCCCCCATCCACCCACTCCTCCTCCATCTCCATTCAGAAAGGGCCGGCCTCCCATGGGCTTGAACATAGCATGGCACATCAAGTTAAGGTATGACCGAGCTCGTCCCCCTGTATTAAGGCTGGGCAAGAAAATCCAGCATGGGGAACAGGTTCCCAAAAGTCAGCCAAGCGCCAGGGACAGGTCCTGGTCTCACTGCTAGGAGCCTGCCAAACAGACCAAGCTAAACATTTGTCACACACATGCAGAGGGCCTAGGTCGGTCTCATACAGGCTCCCTAATTGTTAGTCAAGAGTCCATGTGCTTCCATAAGCTCAGGTTCTGTGGGTTCCGCTGTCATGACCTTGACCCCCCCCCCCCTGGCTCGCACAATCCCTCCTCCCTTTCTTCAGGAGGACTCCCAGAGCTTGGCCCAGTGCTTGGCTGTGGATCTCTGCATCTGCTTCCATCAGTTACTGGATAAAGGCTCTGTGATGACAATTAGGGTAGTCACCAATCTGGTTATAATGGAAGGCCAGTTCAGGCACCCTCTCCACCACAGCTAGGGGTCTTAGCTGGGGTCATCCTTGTGGATTCCTGGGACGTGGGAGTTTCCCTGGCATCAGGTTTCTCCCTAGCCCCCCATCTACCCCCAAACCATCTCCTTCACCCAGCCCACCGAACCTGCTCCCTCAAGTTCCCATACCTGCACTCCACCCCCACCCCCAGTTTACCTAGGAGATCTCTTCTATTTCCCCTTCCCAGGGAAATCCACGCCATCCCTCTTGGGCCATCTTTGTTATCTCAGGCTATCGTGTATTAAAATCCATTCATTTGTTCCTTTCAGGGACATTTAGTGAGTCAAAGGTACACATCTGTACTACGTGATATAGCCCGTGTTTATATACACAGGCAGTTACATGCACTTGGCTCTCCATGTCTATGCAGGTCCACACTGGAGGATTCTAGCAACTACAAACCAGTGGGTACAAGTACTTGATGCTGTGACTGACAATGTAATTTAATCCTGGGGACCCACAAGATGAAGAGAATCAGCTCCCACAAAGTTGTCTTCTGACCTCCACCCACAAACAATGGCATGTTTGTGTATACACACTAAATAAATAAGCCTTTGCAATTCAGAAAAAATGCATGTATTGCAGTGATATACACACTGAAAGATGATTTAACTTTAAGATCAATATAAATTACATAAATACAAAAATGAATTCAAATATATCGACTTGAACACATTTGCATTTTCTTTAATATTGGCACAGTAAAATGTCAAGAAATACGTTCGATCATGTAAGAGTTGTACTTTATGCCCCACTAGCAACATCTGTTTTCTTAACAGATGACATGACCATGTCATCAAGAGGATGGATTTTAAGACTGAGGAGACGGTAATGCACCTGGCTCAAAAACATGAGTCCTCAAGTTCAGATCCCAGCACCCACACAAAAGCCATGTGGGTGTGGCAGCCCATCTGTAACCCCAACTGCATGGAAAGTAGACATGGGGGATTCCCCAGAGCAAGATGGCTAGCCGGACTGTGTAAAACAGTGGTCTGAGAGGTCAGCAGGAGATCCTGACTCCATATATAACGGTGAGACTCCACAGAGGAAGACACTTGGCATCATCCTTGGGCCTCCATGCACACACAAGGGCACATGCACCTGCCAATATGTACCACACACATGAACATGTATATACACGTGCATACACACCCACACATACATAAAAATACATGTGAAAGAAAGAAGGAAGGCAGAAAGAAAAGAGGGAGGGAGGGAAAGAGGGAAGAAGGAACAAAGGGATGAAGGAATTCAGGAAGGAAGCAAGCAAGCAAGCAGCTGGCTTTTTGGTTGGTTTGGTTTGGATTTTGAGACAAGGTCTCACTATGTGGCCTTGGCTGACTTGAACTTGCTCTGTAGACCAAGCTGGCCTTGAACTCATAGAGATCCACCTGCCTCTACCTCTTGAGTGCTCAGATTAAAGGCCTGGCCTAGAAGGTAAATTTTATCCATTGCAGAGTAGTCATATCTTAGAACTAAGAAAGTGTGAATGTTGACGTATGGTTGGGGGAAAAAACACAGACTAAGAAACTTGAAAAATGCATGTACTGAACATGTGCACAGCTTCCCTTGTCATTGTTCTCTGAACAATAGGGCATCACACCTACTGGCACAGCAACTGCACTATAGGAGGTGCCACCCATTACCTCAAGACCATTCAAAGCCTGCAGGAGAGCATGCCTGGGCTTTATGCAAATGTTACACCATTGTTGAGCACCTGAGGGTTTGGGTATCTGGCAGGGTCCTAGAAACCAAGGGATGACTGTCATTATACAGCATGTATGTGCACGTGTAGATATACAGTGAATCATACATCTACTAAATCCAAATGCAGATCCACTAACTTATGAGCCATAAATGGGTAAGTTTTTCTGACTCAAGAAATTCTGGTTATGAGAAAGTAATCTTGTATGGGGAAACCATAGCAACATAAAAATGAATTATAGAAAAGACTGCCACATATATCACTCGGAGGAGATTTAGTGCACTTAATACATGAAGAGGGTTAATTTTAAGAAGAAAATGAACTAGGGCATTGTGGGAAATGGACAAGAGATGGGAACCGACAGCTCATAAGAGGAAACCACAACAGGGAACAAAGTCAGGGGAAAACATGTTCAACCTTCCTCAAGAGCACATGTGAAAACCACACTGTCGTATTACATCTAATGCACCAAATCGGAGCAAGAGCCAGAAGAACGTCTGCATGGAGTGCTGGCCAGTCTGTGGAGAAGCAGGCCTCGCCTCTCCACGTGGTGCTGGAAATACAAAATGAAGGGAAGCCCTCAGGGAGGGGAACTTGGCAATGTTTGATGGACTGGCATAGGCTTTTACCCTCTGACCCGGTAATCTCTCTTCTAGAACTCTTTTCCCAAAGTTAGACAAGCAAAGCCCTCTTGTGTGTAGCTGGAAACAATCCAAATGTCCATCAATAGAGGAGTGACTGGAAATAAATTACAGTCTACTTCTACATGCATACAGAGAGAGAGAGAGAGAGAGAGAGAGAGAGAGAGAGAGAGAGAGAGTAATGGAATGGTTTCCAGAATGTTTGTCTTAGGTGAGAGGGGTGAAAGCAAAGCATAAAAAAGTGTCAGTAATATGCAACAGTTTTTCTAAGAAAGAAAGTGAAACTGGCCTGAGAGATGGCTCAGCCAGGGAAGCCACCTGTCACCAAGCCTTACAACCTGACTTTGATCCCTGGGATACACATTGTAGAAACAAAGATACAGCTCCCTCAAGTTGTCCTCTGACTACACACACACACACACACACACACACACACACACACACACATCATGCACATACAATTAAACAAATAAATGGCCAGATAGACATACAGTCAACAGACAGATAGATGATAAATATTTTAATAAAGAAATCAAGGGAAATTATGAATGTAATTATATACATACATGCATGTGTGTATTTACATATGTGTGCTTATAAAAAGGAAACAGTAGTAATATAAGCAAAAGAAAACCATAAAATATCTATAGGGCACAATATCAGAAAGTGAACTCGGGACCATGCTAATGTTTGCCTAATTATGGGACAAAATTAAATTAAATTAAAACAGACATTTCTTAAAAACCATTACTCTATATCAAGTTGGTAGCTCAACCTCACATGGATGAATGATGTCAACAAACTGACTATACATCCTACCAGTGTATAGCCTAGGACCAAAATAAATAGCAATATTAAAATATTTTTAGTAATTACAGTTATGTACTTATTCTTTTAAAAATATTATATATACTTATATAAAATATATTTAAATATATATTTATATAGGTATGTTGCTTCCATGTATGTCTGTGTACCCAGTGCATGCCTGGTGCTTCCAGAAACCAGAAGTTTCTTGGAACTGGAGTTTTGTGAGTTCTGGGAATTGAACCCAGGTCCTCTGGAAGAGTAGCTAAAGCTCTTAACCATTGAGCCATCTCTCCAGCCCTATCTACTTATTCTCAAATGTTTGTATACACATAGGATCAAGCACAGGGAGTGTTATGTTAATGTCCCTAAGCACCCCAAGATTTTAGGTACAAAATAAAAATAAACATGAATATAAGAATCAAAGAAATTCAATAAAAGCTCTCTGATCCTGAGTTTGAATTGGAAATGACAGCATAAACATACAATTTACTTTTTGCACGTGAAGAGTCTTATTTCCTAGCTCTGTCTACCAAAATAAAAACAAAAACAAAAAACAAGAAAACATCCTGAAACAGATGATCATATTACAGATGCTACTTGGCCACTCATCTCTCTCCTTAAAAGTGAGGTACTGGTTCCCACCTCTGCTAGGAGTGCTAACAGCTAGGAGTTCTCAGCTAAGTCAGTCTCCACTTGGGGATCACCTTTATCCAAAAGAGAGCCGCTTCCCAAGGTCAGAAACACGGCCAGTGACTTGTCTGTAAGAGGCTTGTAATAACCCAGCATCTTATTATATAAAGGTGGGCCACCCAGCTCCAGAGCTCTGTGACAGCCAAGTGAGGTCCATGTTTAAATCCCATCAAAGTTCAACACCTCGCTTTACTGAAGCCTCCTCTCCTCGATCTTCACAGGCACCAACCCCAAGGACACCCAACACGTTCTTGTACATATCTGCCTCTGTCTATTTTAGAGAGCCCATCCAGAAACAACTTAGAAGTATCCTAATTTAGTGAGACGGAACCAAGTCAATATACAATTTCTCCCTAAAAGAGCAAGGGTTCCTTTGGATGAACAGCCAATTCCCAGTCTGGGAACAGAAATGCACAAGAGGAGCCTGGGATTTCCTTCTCTACCAGAACCCAAGGGAGGCTGTCAAAGACAAGGGATAGTCAGAAAGATTCAAAGAAAGCTAAGGCGACTTCCACCTGCTGAAGAGAAGAAGCATGTGTCTCACAGGAAAAACGCAGAGATCTGCAACAGATTGTAACATATCAAATATGATAAAATTCCTAAGGTCATGGCAATAATTTCCCTGCCAATGCATGTGTGCATGTTTTGTATGTACACAGCTGCATGTGTGCCCAAGAGTGTGAAAGCCAGAAGGCGACCTTACTGTCATTACTCAGTACCATCCACCTTGTCTTCTGAGACAGGGTCTGGCACCTGGGCCTAGAACTCGCAGACATAGCCCGGCTGGCTGGCCAGAGCCCCAAGGATCTGTCTGTGTCTGCGTTCCCAACACTGGGATTACAAACACACACCACCACGTCTGACCTTTTAAAATAGGTTCTCGGGATTGAAGCTGGCTCCTCCTACTTGTACAGTATGCCCATCATTGATCACCTCCTCAGCCCCCACAGTAACCATTTTTCAAAAGGAAAGCAGGTCTTAGGTCACTTTTGGAGACTACTCAAGCACCAACTCATAATCCTGTGAAAGCAAAGAGGAAAAATCTAATACTTTATCCTGCTTTCCTGTGAGAATTATACTTTAGAAAAAAATAATACAAGAGTTAATGAGGAAAATTTTTCTTTATAAAAATATCCCAATAATTTGAAAACGCAGCAGTGGAAATAATCAAATGGCCTAATAGAAAGTAATTATTTACATTTAAAAACAAGTTGAGATGTTAAAAGTTGAAAATAATAACTGAAAAGGTTTTGGTGTGACTATACTGAATGTCACAAAAATAAAATGTAAGATAGAAATTGTTACCAGAATCAAAGAACATTTCAGTAATAAAAAAAAATGCCAATCTATCAAAGGAAGACACAAGCTCTATAAACATACTTAGCAATGGAGCCAAAAAAAAAAAAATTACATGTTTTAAAAATAATGGCAGAACTAGAGGGGGAAGTCATTGGAATTTCTATATCCCACTTTCGATAACATATGGAACAATTATACAAATATCTACAGGGAAATAAAGAAGATTCAAACATCATGATAAACCACAAGATCTGACAGAGACAGAGCACTCCAGCTAGCAAGAGCTCTCTCTCTCTCTCTCTCTCTCTCTCTCTCTCTCTCTCTCTCTCTCTCTCTAATGGACACAGAACACTCTCTAGTACAGACCAAAGCTAAGTCATCGAACAGCCTGGATAGATGCTAAAGTGAGCTAGCCATCTCTCGTCACTTTGACAAATGGCTTGAAGTAATCAACTTAAAAAGAGAACAGGGCCGGGCGTGGTGGCGCACGCCTTTAATCCCAGCACTCGGGAGGCAGAGCCAGGCGGATCTTTGTGAGTTCGAGGCCAGCCTGGGCTACCAAGTGAGCTCCAGGAAAGGCGCAAAGCTACACAGAGAAACCCTGTCTCGAAAAAACCAAAAAAAAAAAAAAAAAAAAAAAAAAAAAAAAAAAAAAAAAAAAAGAGAACAGGTTTGCCTGGCTCACTGTGCCAGACGTTTCAGTACATCATCACTTGGCCCTGATGTCTTGGGCCTATGGAGAGATAGAGAGCACAGCATTGTGGGATTACATGGGTCAACCTCAAGGCAACCAGGAAGCAAAGCCAGTAAAAATGGAGGGCAGGTAATATCATATCCTCATCAATGGCACATCCCCAGTGAACTAACCTCCTACTACCATATCACTTCTTAACAATTACATCACCTCTCAATGATGCCATAACCAAGGACCCAGCCTCTGTCTAACATACCCGGGCATTTGGAGATATTTGAGATTTAAATTACAGCCAAAAAAAAAAAAAAAGCAAACAAACAACACAAGAACAACAAAATGAAAAGGATTTAAATTGCAAAGTACACCAACCACAACTGAATGAAATATACATCAATAACACAAGAAAATCTGGGAGTAATTTTTCAGTGTGGAAGCTAAACAACACTTCTCAAGGATCCAGAGTCAAAGGGAAATTTTTTTAAAATGCAATAAACAAAGACAAAAATTTAACAAACTTTACAGGGTTCTATAAAACAGTGACTCGGAAAAACATATAGATTTATATACCTATATTTAAAGAAAGAAGGTCTTCAAAATTAAGAACTCTCTTCCTTAAAACCAGGAAAAGAGGAAAGTCAGGGCCAAATTTAGCTTAAGTAAGAAAAAATGATGGTTACACTTAAAATGAATGAAACAGAAAATAAGAATATGAACACAGAAAATTCAGAAGGCCGAAAACTGGACATTTTTTTTTTTAAAAAATCAATGAAACTGATCAATCTTTAGCCACATTAACCAAGAAGGAATGGAAGAAAATCCCAATTAGCAAAATCAGCAGCGGAAGGGGGTATGTCACTACTGACCTCACAGAAGTGGGAAGAACCGGAAGAGCGTTCTGTGAACAAACTTGTATGCCCACATTAGATAGCCTATAACCTAGATAAAGCAGTTAAATTGCTAGAAATACACAACTTACAGAATATAACTCAAGATGGGAAAGAGAATCTAAATGAACTTGCAAGACACTTAATTGGCAGGGAAAGTCAGGCATCCACAGCTAGTCTCACCACTCCTTAGCACAGATCCTTCACAGATCACAAACCTTTCCAAAACCATGAAGAGGAAGACGCCCCTCCCAATTCTATGAAGCCAGTATTCCCTTCATACCAAACCTACAAACAGACACGAGAAGGAAAGTCAAGACCATTGTCCCTACGAGTACAGATGCACACATAATGAGCAAATCACTAGCAGACCAACTCCATTAACATGTCCTAGTTAGGGTTATACTGTTGTGATGAAACACTATGACCCAAAGCAACTTGCAGCAGAAAGGGTTAATTTCACTCACAGGTCTTATGACAGTTCATGTCAAATGCAGTATGAGGGCAGGAACTTGGAGGCAGGAATTGATGATGCAGAGGCCATGAAGGCATGCTGCTTACTGCCTTGCTCCTTGTGGCTTGCTCAGCCTGCTTTCTTAGAGAACCCAGGACCACCAGCCCAGGGATGGCACCACCCACAATGGGCTGGGCCCTCCCATGTCAATCACTAATGCCTTACAGGCTTGCTTACAGCCCAATCTTATGGAGGTATTTTCTCAACTGAGGCTCCTTTCTCTCTGATGACTCTAGCTTATATCAAGTTAACATAAAACTAGCCAGGACAAAATATAAAAAGGATTCTATACTTTGACTATTCAGGCTTACCTCAAGAACGGAGGACTGGTTTATATATGTAAATCAGTCAGGACATTAAATCATACTGCCATGTATATAGGCCATTGTCCACAGAAATACCATGATACATTGCATCATCATACATGAAATATCCCCCACCAAATAAACATATACAAACAGAAAATGCATTGGTGGTCACTTGGGGCTGAAAGGAGGGAAGAGAACTGGCATTGCTAATGGGTATGGATTTCTTTTAGGAGTGGTAAGAATATTCTAGAATAAAAGAGCTATACAACCTTATGAATATAGTAAAAACAGAACTATACATTTTTAAAGAGCAAATTTTGTTATATGAAATATATCTCAGTAAAACTGCTTTTAATAAGTTTCACCTAATGAATGAAGAATTGATAGGTCTTATTGGTCGGTACCTTATAATGAAAGACCTGGGCAAAATTTAAAATGTAGTAAGGAATTCTGTTGGTCCAATAATCTTATCTTTATCCTTAGACCCAAAGGTAAATGTGGCTGCTACCCCTCATCAAGGGAGCCTTTCTTTACAGGAACTGGAGACCATCACAGGAAACCACTGCTAGAGACAATGAAAAGATCCACATCATGGGGAACCCAGCCCTAATACATCACACTCCTGCATCTATGGCTGGGGGAACATTGTGGAAGATGGGGTGGAAAGATTGTAAGAGCCAGAACACAGGAGGGCTGCTGTGGAACAGTCTCTCCTAGAAATGGCTGCATAAGCAGGACTGGAACAAGGGCAATATCAGTGGACTTGTTAACATGGGCAAGGGGAATTTTATGGGATCCTTCCCCTAGACAAAGAACTACAGGCAACTACTGTCTGCTGGGAAGAGGAGAATTAATCTCTCCCAGAGATGAGCCCCTTGTTTGTTGTACAATACAGAGCGGTTAGCTTGCAACCATATACACATCAACAATGAAAGTGGACTCAGCAGGTTATGTGTGTGTGTATGTGTGTGTGTGTGCACATCTGAGCTCATACACATACGCGCATGCACGCACACACATATATGTATATGTGTATAATAATAATCAAAGAGAAAGAAGCTATCAACTCGAGGGTGGCGGGGGAACATGGGAGGGATACAAGGGAGGATAGTTGGGAAGGGCTAGAGGGTGGAAAGGAAGGCGCAAAATGATATAATGATATAATTCTATTTCTACTGAAATTTTTTTAAAGACCCGGACAGTGGTCATCAATGACTGCCAGATAACTCATCAATGAGATATTTCCTAACATAGATCAGAGTTACATCATCTGTCCCCTTAGCAATGCCCAATCTAACAAAAGAGACACAAGGTAAAACATCTCCTGATGGACGTCTATAAACAGTCCCACAGACCTAGATTCAATTGAGCCTGGTCTAGATAGAACTCCTAATTAAAATAAAATAAGAGATTTCAGAATCACATGTTCAGTGACATCAAAAGGGATGCTAGTAGCAAAATTGAGATTATCGGAGCCCACGCAGAAAAAAATGACATAGTCCACTAAGAAACAGAAAACAGAATCAATCTACACATTTTGTATGGATCTTGGTTCTAACAAATCAAATGCATATATGCATATTGTTTCATTATAGATTTATCTGCATTGTATTTGCATATGTATTATATCTGCATTACACATATATGTAAACAGGCACGTCAAGTAGCAATCAGATGTGTGATATTATAAAAGACAGCTAACTCTCCAATGTCCTAATGGTATTCCAAATACACACTAACATACTTATAGATAATCTCATACAGCATTTAGGATTGATTTCTAAAAATGGATATGGAAGACAATAACGTTATAATCATCCCCACCACCAGGAAACAGAAACTCCACAATGGAATCAGAACTAGAAAAACAATTAGCTTACCATACTCTTTCATAACTTGTACCCATTACCCTAATATTTAGCCTTTCTTCTTTTCTTTCCTTCATGTTTCCTCGTACCCACTTGCATACTTGTTTACGTATACACATACACTAGTACCTAGAATCTGCTCATGAAAATCACTTCTCCGCCTGAGTTGTCTTGCATGGACGGACACTCATACAGATGTCTGTAACAGTAGAGTTCTGACATGTCAGGGAAGGAGTTCTGGAGAATTTGAATGTACTGGGTCAAGCTCACAGTTACCTCCTCCTGGACTCTTGCTCTGTTCCACTTCAACAGCCCTTTGTGTCCACTTTATGTCAGCATTTGTCACGCGGTAGTATCAAGCTTTCTGTACTTGATCCTTACTCTGCACAAATACGGAATGTCTAGCCTGTCCGTAGCATTCATCTGTCCTCTCTACACTATAGTCTCTTTTGTTAATGACTTGTCCTTGTCTGGTAAAAGACACTCATTTTTATTTGAAAGAATTAGCAAATGCTATTGCTGTTCTCAGGAAAAAGAAAAAAAAAAGTGAAAGCAGATCTAGACCAGGCATGGCAAAATTCAGTGGCTCTGATGGCCAAATGGTGAAGTCAAGCAAGTAAAGGGGCAGGGTTGGAGAGATGGTTCAGCTGTTAAGAGCACTGACTGTTCTTCCAGAGGTCCTGAGTTCAATTCCCAGCAACCACATGGTGGCTCACAACCATCTGTAATGAGATACAGTGCCCTCTTCTGGCCTGCAGGAATATATGCAGACAGAACACTGTGTATATATAATAAATCTTTTAAAAAAATAACAAAGGGACAATTGGGGGACTGCAATGACTTCTCCACAGTTAAACAGGGAGAGACTCCACAGCACTTCAGTACTTTGGGGGATAAAGGATAGACTTATCAGTGTTCATGGAGAAACAACACTGATTTATATGTAGGAGATCTGAGCTGAAGCACTGGGCATTAAACATTATACGGCTCCAAAGAAATGTGCTTCTGGGCACACTGTGTCCTGAGCCAGACTGCTGACAATTCCAGTTCTGTGGCATCCATGTCAAGCTAAACATAAAAGGACTCTTACTGCAAGAGCAGCGGTGACCTTTCTTCAAGTCTGAACTGCAAATGTTCAAAGAAAAAAGAAAGAGAGGAGAGAGAGAGAGAGAGAGAGAGAGAGAGAGAGAGAGAGAGAACGAACAAAAGAAAGAAAGAAAGAAAGAAAGAAAGAAAGAAAGAAAGAAAGAAAGAAAGAAAGGAAGGAAGGAAGGAAGGAAGGAAGGAAGGAAGGAAGGAAGGAAGGAAGAAAGAAAAGCGGAGAGAAGAGGGAAGGAATGTGTATAAGTCACTAATTTGCGCCTTTTATTTTTTTCTGATGTAAGACACTGAGGCAGGGCCTCATATAGGCCACCCTGACTTCTGACTCACTAAACACCCAGGGATAACTCAACTTCTCACCTTCTTGCCTCTGTTCTCAGGCACTGGGAGCACAGGAATGTGCCACCATGCCCGATGTTTATGCTGTGCTGGGGATCAAACCCAGGGCTCCCACGAATGCTAGGCAAGCACCTTAAGCTATCTCCAAAACTTTTAAAGCTGGCTTGTGGTATGATCACAAGCTGATCTAACCTTCCCAGGCCTATACCCTGTTTATTTCAACTGCCCATCAGATTTTACCATGAGAAGAACGCTCCCATCTGTTGATGTCCTCTTTTTCACTATACCGTAAAATACTTTCCTCTTTCTCTGAGGATAACAGCTGTCAGAGAGACTGATACGGAAAGACAACTCACCCTTGTGGTGGCGATGTCACACACTCTGCCCTCATCCTGCACCGTGGAACATCCATCGTCATCCAAGAAGCTTCTCCCATCTTCCCTGGCTGGAGTATGGGGTGCGCACAGGCATTTAGCGACTCAAGGGAGAAGAATGTGGTCCTCTGGTCGTACAAGCCAAAGCAGATGCTGGGAAGTCAAGCCCACCTGCAGAGGAAAGCACCAGGAAGCTGTCACTCCAAGGTGGAGACAAAACCAAGGCATTCTGTCATCAACTCAGTGCTCGAGCACGTTTTCCTGATGAGACACAAACCTTCAAGCCCCATGGAACTTTGGTGGAGGAACTGGTCTTTTCCCACGATAGAACCATTGCTCCACCTGAACTCATAGATAGAACTAAGGACTCCTAGAACTTGACTACAGCGGAACATCTGGAGCATCACATCTGTCACAGGCCATGAAACATCCAAGATAAACTGGGCATTGGAGTTTGGACCTCACTCACTTCCTACATAGTTGCTTATAAGAGAATTACTGTTCTCCTAGCCGATCCATTGAGGATATATTGTAAAGTTCAAAATGAATATACTTCAATCCATTTCGGAGGCAAATTTATAGGGGTTACTGCTCTAATAGAGTTAATCCCACTGCTACAGTTTGAAATCAATAGATTTCAAGGGCCGGCCAAATTCAATTCCTCTTTATTGCCACAATGCTATATGTGACAGATCAAAGATGATTTTGGATCCTAGTGCAGAGTTCTCCACAAACATGAGGATGTTCCTGCATGGACTGGGGGGTTAAGTTTACTTCAAAACAAACAAAAGATAACACTGCGCTCTCTCTCTATCTATCTATCTATCTATCTATCTATCTATCTATCTCTCTCTCTCTCTCAAGTTAAAAAAGGCAAAAACAAAAAAATCCCAACCAAGTAAGTCTTGCCTGATGTTGACATATTCCCATAGGTCTATGCCAGCATTCAAACATCTCTCCCTTTATTTTTATTTTTATTTTTTTCATGTTTTCCAGTCAACACCAGCCAAAAGGAGGAGGGGGTAGTCATGGAGAAGAAGAAAATATCGATGTTGAGCAGAAGACAGGCAGGAAGTGCCTGTGGCGGCTACACCAGCCATTAAGCAAACACTCAGTGTGGTTGAAGACCTTCTAAGGCCCTGGGACCTCACATAGCACACAGCAGCTGCTCTAACACCCCAAGAGCTCACAAGCCCTAACCCAAGCAAACATGTGAAAACAAACATGTCTGAACAATGTTCTGGGAACAGTGCAGGCAGAGCCCGGGAAGAACATGGTGTACAAGTTGGCCCAAACAGGGACGGAGCACATCCTGACACTCCATGGGGGCAAATTTCCATTCCTAACAGACGGTCATGAGAATGATCCAGAAGGGAAATGAGGCTCCATGCAAGCTCAACGTCTCAGGTGAGTGGAACTCTTGATAGAAAAGCAGAGAAGTCTCTTTATAAGGATGGAGAACAGGATTTCAGACATTAAAGGCTCCTGTGTCCTCCTCCGGCCCCTCAGTCTCCGATTTTTCCTCTCCCTCCTCCTCTTCAGTGCCTCCCGGCTGTACCTTAGACATTCGCCTCCCAAGCACAGGCAGAAATGCTACAGTGCCTCTCATCTTTCCGCTCAGATACCTTTCAAACTGCAACATCCTTTAAGAGACAGTGAACCTGGAGATAATTAACCCTGAACAGCTTTGATATCACTGTGCTCATTACTGAAGGAAGAACATAAAGAGTACTGAGGCTCTTGAAGTTCACTGCTTTGGCTCAGCACAGAATGGTCAGGGCTGACCCAGGGACACAGGGTGAGGCTACACCAAAGTGTCCTCTGAACACAAAACTGTACCCAGGGAGGCCTGCAGTCGATGTGTCATGAATAAATGACATCCCAAACAGCCACTTCCTCCCTGCCACCTAAACTCAAAATTCCTGGGCCTTACTAGATTTTCCATCACCTTGATGACTGCCGAATGATGGAAACTAGGGAGATGGCCCGGTGGGTAAAGTCACTTCCGTCAAAAGCCTGAGGACCCGAGTCTGATCTCCAGAGACCACATAAAAATGCAGGCTGTGGCATCACGTCTTTGTAATCCCAGCAGGCTGAGACGGAAAGATCCCTGGGGACCAACGGCCAGCCAGCCAATAAGAGACTCTGCCTCGAAGGAAGTAGACTACATTTCTCTAGATGATACCCCAAGTGGTCGGAGAAGGAAGTGTGGACCTCCAAAGTGCTCTCCTCTTCCTGTTTCGCAGCCCCATCCGACGTTTGTTTCTACAGGTGCCTACCAAGGTCGTCAGGGTTGATCAGTTCAAACAGAGGGGTCGTCAGCAGTGGCTTAGCACTGAACAGGTTTCTGACTTTGTGATCCAGCTTAATCCTGGCAGAAACCTACCACGCTCCCTCGAGGCCTCCGTCTCTCTGCAGAATTCCTCTTTTTGCAATAACTGAATTATCTTCGCCAGTTCCTCCAGCCTGGCTGTCTTTCCCGGTGAGTTCACCACGGCATTCAAAAAACGTACACAATGACAGCCTCCATGACTGAGGGAAAAGGTGAAGGGTAAGTGAGGTAGCAGATGCTTCCCTCATCCAGACACACCTGACGTTCAATCTTGGAACCGAGGCCAGGGGAAAGGAAATGGATTGCAAACAGTACACAGGAATGGCTATGGCTTCCCTGGCCCTGGCCATCGGTATGGGGTGACCTTTAAAACTGTAAAATTGTGCCAGGTAAATCAAAGAAGATTCTCCTGACGGCATTACAGTCCTGGCCCGTGTCCTCTGTACCCACACACGATTCTGTATGTCCCCATCACTGTCACACCACATTCTTCTGAAGTGTTACCTAGACGGAGGACACTGCCACTTAGGTGCAGGGCCCCCGCCAGCCATCTTCGTATTAATCATCGCTGTCTGAGCCGGGCGGTGGTGGCGCACACCTTTAATCCCAGCACTCGGGAGGCAGAGCCAGGCGGATCTCTGTGAGTTCAAGGCCAGCCTGGGCTACCAAGTGAGCTCCAGGAAAGGCACAAAGCTACCTGGCAGAGAACACTGGGAGGGACCAAGCAGCTGCCAAGACCTATCCAGGCCCAGGAAACGCAAATGAAATCGTCTTATCCTGGGCAGTCCCCAACAGTGGAGCATCTTAAGGCCAGATCAAAGGTCAAAGGTCAAACCCTCAGAGGTTCTGTATTTTTAGACACTCCCAAAACCTCCCTTGCACTGACTCCAGGCTCCAAGGGGGCACTTCCTCGTGACTAGAGACCCGGGTACCTTGCCAACAGGTAACACACAAGGTACGCCGCCAATAGCATCTCTACCCTTGTGATTCATCAATGCATAGAACTTAGTAAAGTGGAAAGAGGCTTATTCACAGTTTCCTGTGAGTTTTGATGTAAGTCTGTGTCTTAGTTAGGGTTTCTGTTGGTGTGATTAAACATCATGACCGTGAGCAATTCAGAGAGGAAAGGGTTTATTTGGCTTACAGTTCCACATCATAATCTATCCACTGCGGGAAGTCATGACAGGAACTCAAACAGGGCAGGAACTTGGAGACAGGAGCTGATGCAGAGGCCAAGGAGGGGTGTTGCTTACTGGCTTGTTCAACATGACTTGTTCAGCCTGCTTTCCTTCTTTCTTTCTTTTTTTCATTTGTTTTGTTTTTTGAGATAGGGTTTCCCCTTGTAGTTTTTGGTGCCTGTTCTGGATCTCGCTCTGTAGACCAGGCTGGCCTCGAACTCACAGAGATCTGCCTGGCTCTGCCTCCCGAGTGCTGTGATTAAAGGTGTGCGCCACCGCCGTCAGGCTTTCAACCAGCTTTCTTTCTTTTTTTTTTTTTTTTAAAGATTTTATTTATTTATTATGTATACAGAAGAGGGCCCCAGATCACATTACAGGTGGTTGTGAGCCACCATGTGGTTGCTGGGAATTGAACTCAGGACTCCTGGAAGAGCAGTCAGTGCTCTTAACCTCTGAGCCATCTCTCCAGCCCTCAACCAGCTTTCTTAAAGAACCCAGGACCACCTGCTCAGGGATGGCACTACCCATAATGGACTGGGCCCTCCCCCATCAATCACTAATTAAGAAAATGCCCTGCAGCTGGATCTTAAGGAGGCATTTTCATTTTTCCTCATTTCAGAGGACTCTAGCTTATTTCAAGTTAACATAAAACTAGCCAGCAGAGTTTGATCAGTTTTTTGATACCAGGAAATGAGTTTCTGAAATTACACAGCTCACCTTAATCTGTGATGAGGACCTGGGAAATGGTACCTACTCCTGGTCCCAACAACTTCCCTGGAGACATCTTGATCTTACAAACTTCCACAGTAGACGTCTCCACCTTGGAACTGCTGCTACTACAGGGCAGGGTGATTGCTTCTTTGGGAGTGCCCCACAGATTTGGGGTATTTAGTGGTATCAAGAGGCCCTAGCAACTACGTACCAAGGTTATGACAATCAGAAATCTCTCCAGAGCTGGCAAGATATTCGTAGCAGCAAAAGGCATTTGTCATCAAGGCCAAAGGCCTGAGTTCAATTCCTGGCGACCACACAAGGAGAGAACCAATTCCCACGAGTTGTCCTCTGACCACAAGCACACCATGGCATATGCATGTACACACACACACACACACACACACAAATAAATAAGCAAACAAACAAACAAACAAATAAATAAATTAGTTTTTAAAAACCCATTAAGAAGCCGGGCGGTGGTGGCGCACACCTTTAATCCCAGCACTCGGGAGGCAGAGACAGGCAGATCTCTGTGAGTTCGAGGCCAGCCTGGGCTACCAAGTGAGTTCCAGGAAAGGTGCAAAGCTACACAGAGAAACCCTGTCTCAAAAAACCAAAATAAATAAATAAATAAATAAAAACCCATTAAGAGATTCTTTTAAATGTCTCCAGCCCCTGTCAAGTGGTCAGGTTAGGAAGCAAAAATTATCTCCAGTTGAGACCAGAGCTCTACAAATGAATACAGGTTCAGACTCCTGTTTGCAGCTGAGCACGCAGTGATGCTTCCCTGAGGACATGATCCATGGATTGTCCTCCAATACTTATTCCTTTAGAATCAGTCACATCATTTCATACCATGATGCCACTCAACAAAAACCTTAAAAATAAGGAAAGATTAGGGGCTGGGAAGATGGCTTAGTAGGTAAAGTACTTACCACACAAGCATGAGGGCCTAAGTTTGGATCCCAAACCTGCACATAAGAGCCAGTCATGAATGACATATACCTATAATCCCAGTCATGGAGAGGCAGAGACAGGCAGATTCCTGGACGTCACAGGCCAGTCAGCCTAGCCAAATAGGTGAGTTCCAGGTTCCATGAGAGACCCAATCTCAAAAAACTAAGGTGATAACACAACCAGGATCTGAATTGATGTCCATGGCTCCTGCTACCACTGAGGGCTGTGTGGATACCCTGGTCTGGTCAGCCACCTGAGACCAAGTTGGTGTCATGGCGTCATGCTGCTGCTGCTGCTGCTGGAGCCATACTGATCTGGGTGGCCAGCACTGCCACCAGGGCCATGGTGACATCCTGGCTTGAGCTGCAGCCGAGGGCTCTGTGTGTTCCTGAGGTCCTGCTGCAGCTGGGGTCTGTGTTGACCTCCATTGCCCATGTTACTACGGAGGACCATAGGAACCATGCATGTTGAAATCCGAGGGTCGTGATGAGCTGGCACTGCCCTTCAATGGCCCTGGAAACGAAGCCCTGCCCCTCACTGGCCAATACAGCTGAAGAGCTGGCCCCACCCCTCACCACAGGAACAGGAGAGCTGGCTCTGATGGATGCCACATGTGTAGAAGAGCTGGCTCCGCCTCTCGCTTTGGTGGGGGGGGTGCAGTCCCAGTAGCCTGGAATGACCCAATCAGCTATCACCCAGACCCACATCCAGGACTTTGACCTTCGGGAGCACATGAAGAAACTGGCCCTGTGGAACTACAGCTACAGGATCTCCACAACTCAGGGCAACAGCAGGCTGTCTGAGAAGAGTTCGGTGAGGATCTGGTATTGATGGTGTACCAGAAGCCAGAGGCCTGGAACCTGATCAAGAGTACCTTACACAATGAACGTTTGCAAGTGAAGCTGAATGGACAGGGGGATATACTGCACGACACACTGCAACTCCCAGTGCCGCTAAGACAGTGAAGAGGTGTAGGAAAGGTAGTAAAGATGGAGTAAAGTGTTTTTTGTCTGTCTGGTTGGTTGGTTTGCTTTTAATTAAATGTTTTATTTTCTTTGCGGGGGATGCTATGGGGGTAAAGGGAGGATATGGAGGGACTGGGAAATGAGGAGGATTGGAGTGCACGAAGTGAAATTCCCCAATAAAGAAATTATGTTTAAAAAAATAATAAGGTGGTGAAAGGTTAAGAAAAACATCTAACATTGGCTTCCGCCCTCTATCATGTATTCATACAAGTGCTTGTGCTCCCACAAACAAGCATATATGTATACATGAGTGTGCGTGCACGAATGCACATATACACATACCAAGCATACACATGCACAAAGCAAATCTAACCTTCTCTTAACTCTCAAAGTATGTGTCATGTGACTTGAGTATAAGGATAGAGGTTCTTCACTATGATAATCTGTCTTGTGTTTCCTAGGATGATATACCATGCACATATATTTGTGTGGCTTCATGTATATAATCTGCTTTCTGCAATAATACTGCTCCTGCTGAATACATCCACACCTGACCAAAGCTCTCACCCTGTAGAAACTCAATGAATATCTTGGAGGAGAAAAAAAATGCAAATGCATGTCAGTTTTGTGGCCTTGCCACTACCCATCAATCTCACATACCAATTTTTAATAAAATCTGAGGGTAATAAAATTATAGGAATAATAATGGAAGATGAAATTCCATCCTGCCTGTGTCTTGCTTAACTAATGAGAATTTTCATCCAGTGTTTTGCTCCAATAATATTAAAATATCACAATCAGGCTTCCATAATTGGATTTACTGTGCTAGGAGAATTGTACTGATATTTAAATCCTATAATCCAAAGCCATCAGAAGAATACACCTTCCAGTCGATGCTGACAGTGGATTGCCATTAATAACCCTGAACTACATACTTCCTGCAAATTATCAAATTTCAACAAGTACTTTAATACAAAAAAAAAATCCTTGAATTCACATGATTTTTTTTAAAACTTCAATCGGCCCCAGAAGGAAAATGAAAGCTTCTCAGGTTCTAATATATGCAAGGATTAAAAATAAATTTATAGACGTTCCGGTTCTCAGTGAGTAGCCTGGTTAGTGCTTCCTAAAGCGAAGTCTCTAAATTGTACTTGAGAGATCAGTCAAAGTTCTGTTTCTCTCTCGAGTATCTGGAAAGCGTGGATGTGAGAGCATCTCCATCAGTCCCCAAGGCCTGGAGCATGCGTAACTAAACACCGCCTTCCCCTCCTCGGGTTCTGTTTCCAGACAACCTCCCCTGTGGGATAGAAGAGCAGCAGGCACACAGCTGAGTCACCTTCCCAAGACAACCTGTGACAGAAAAGCAGAGACAAGCAGGCCAGAAGCTGCCTGGGGAGGTATGCCCACATAGATAAGAGCATCACACAGTCACTGACCCCAGTCAGTCACCGCTGAGTATTAACAGGGCTCTCAAGTCACTCGGAGTGGTCCACGTGACTGCCACCCTTCCACCAGCCCCAGGAAGGAACTCTCCTAGCTTGATGTAATCAACCTTGCCCAGGGTGACTGATAAAAAAAAAAAGGTTCCCACTGCAGGCAGGAAGGTAAAACGGCCCATTTGGGGAGCTGAGATCTTGCATAGTCTTATCTCTCTCCCTTTCCGTGATATGAATGACAAGCAACTGAGCTGAAGCTCCAATGAACAGAGGAAGCGGCTTTGCAGGATGCAGAGGAACGGTTTCACACAAAGGTGATAGCAGTGTGTGAACCGGTCCTAGGAAAACTTCCTGAGGGCACTGTAGCTAGAAGGCCCACCGTTCACATTTCCACAGTATCCTAAGGAAATAAATTATAAAAGTGTTAAAGACGCATGCAAGAAGATGTCCAATGCATCATTAATTATTCATAAGTTTGTACCAAGAGCCACCAAACGGGGAGACCCTATACATCCTAGAGGTAGCCACAGAGTGGAGCTCTCTGCACCAGTTAAACTCACGGAAGGAAGCAAAGCAGCAGCCTGCTGTGGGATGGTCTGTATGTCAAGTTGCTCTGATTGGTCAATAAATAAAACACTGATTGGCCAGTGGCCAGGCAGGAAGTATAGGAGGCACTAACAGAGAGGAGAAAAGAGAGAACAGGAAGGTGGGAGGAGTCACTGCCAGCCACCGCCATGACAAGCAGCATGTGAAGACGCCAGTAAGCCACGAGCCACGTGGCAAGGTATAGATTTATGGAAATGGATTAATTTAAGATGTAAGAACAGTTAGCAAGAAGCCTGCCACAGCCATACAGTTTATAAGCAATATAAGTCTCTGTGTTTACTTGATTGGGTCTGAGCGGCTGTGGGACTGGCGGGTGACAGAGATTTGTCCTGACTGTGGGCCAGGCAGGAAAACTCTAGCTACAGCAGCCTCTGGGATCAGGTGGGCCCTGCTATCTGGCCTTCCATTCTGGGCTCATTTACTCTCTATCATGTTCCTATCTTGTTTTTGAGTTTCAGTTTCTTAGTTTCCTAAGACAGGATCTCAATATCTAACCCTGGCTGGTCTTCAGCCCACTCTGAATTCCAGTCTGGCCTTGAACTTGTAATGTTCCTACCTCAACCTCCCAAATACTCTATAAGTATATGTGCACCAAGACACTCTATGAACGTGGGGTTTCTGCATTCATTTTACAGGTGGGGAAACGGTGAACAAAGAAACAACTGAGTCAGTGACTACTTAAGGGGAAAAAAGTGGGGGAGCGAGTGGTGATGGCGCACGCCTTTAATCCCAGCACTCAGGAGGCAGATGGCTCTCTGTGAGTTCGAGGCCAGCCTGGTCTACAGAGCAAGATCCAAGACAGGAACCAAAACTACACAGAGAAACCCATCTCAAAAAACCAAGAAGGAAGGAAGGAAGGAAGGAAGGAAGGAAGGAAGGAAGGAAGGAAGGAAGGAAGGAAGGAAGGAAGGAAGGAAGGAAGGAAGAAAGAAAGAAAAAGAAAAAAGGTCTCATGAAGGTTGAGGCTGGCCTTTAAACTCACTCTCTAGCTTCCAACTTCTGATCCTCCTGGCCTGCACTCGAGTGTCGATGTTCCAGACATGCACCACCATACCCCAGCTTATCACACGCTCAGCACTGAACCCAGGGCCGGTGCTGGCTGGGAAGTCACTCTACCAATGAAGCTACAAACCCAGCCCACGAGTCAACAACTACTCCGTCACGTCTCTGCGGTTTGAACTCAAGCAATGCTCTGAAGCCATTCTCCTACCCACTAATACAATAGGCCTGGTCAGAAACGTCAGGCAATGATGCATTGCATGGCAATGGTCCTGCTTTGTAAAAATATGCCTGAGTTGATAATAGAGTGGGGAAAAAAAAAGATCTGTAATAACATACACCAACATGACATGTGCATTTTTTCTGCATGATAGAATTACGCGTGACTCTCACTTTCGACTCTGCATTTGTCAATGTTGTGTAAATTTCTTGAAGTGTGTTAAGTCTTAGAAAATACTTAGGAGACAGTTCTATCAACATGGAAAGATAAAAGCGCACAAGCAGCCTGGGTCGGCAGTTGAGCAGGAGGGGAAAGAGACCCAGACATGAGAGGGATTTACAGCAGGAGGGGAACTTAGAGGCTCGCCTGTGGTGGAATCATCAGCTCGGGGTGTCCCTGTGTCCTGAGGTAGAATCTCTCGAGCTGCTTTAATTCACTGAAAGCTGCTTGACCCCAGGGGCTACCTGGGAGGACAGAGAGCAAAAGGCAATGTGGTGAGCTTGCCCTCGGAGCTCATTGGAGAAAATTACGAAGAAAACAGGTAAATAGGAACTGCCATAGAAGGTAGGTGCCTGTCTGTTCAGAAGGGGGATAGTCCCTGCTGGAGGAGGGTGAGAGCGTTGGAGCCAAACCTTGAGGGGCACAGCAGGTGTGATCACAGGACACAGGATGGAAGGCAGTTCCAAATAGCAGCGGAAGCTTATGCCAAATAGGGGCAGAGGAAAGCCTGGGGTGGGGATGAAGAGCAGGAAAGCATGGGGTTGAACCACAGTGGAGCCATGAACTAGAGACATTGACATAGTTTTTCTTCTTAAAATGTCGAAAGATCTCCACCTGTGTGGGTCACCCCTTTCCTGAGCTAGGGTAAGGGATGACCCAGGAAGAAGGAACTGGGTTACCTGTAGCCATACAGACTCCCTTGAAACAAGGAGTCCACAGTGCGGACCTCCAGAAATTTCTATAAGAAACTTGTTTCCATAAGAAACTTGTTTCCATAAGAAACTTGTTTCCATAAGAAACAAGTCAGAAATGGCAACAACAACAACAAAAAAAAATCTCCAGGCATAAGTGCTGTTCCTTAGATGTCTAGAACGGAAAGTGCCCTTGGGCACCTCAGTCCACAGGAATTCCTGGGAGCTGAGATGGCCAATATCGAATTCTAGGAGAGTCATCAAAAATGCATGCAGGAATAAAAACAGGAACTAGTTTCAGTAATTCATTCCTCTTTTCGAGTCTCCTCTCTCCACAAGAGGCAGCACGCGGGGCGGGGGGGGGGGGGACCTGCAGAGGAATCTTCAAAGGGGTGTACCCTGACTTTTACTAATACCAACTGCAACTGAGCAATTCCTTCCATTAAAACAGGGTTGGGGTAGCATCAACAGTATGGCGCTTGCATCAGTAGACACTCTGGATAATCCCCAGTCCCGCGAGAGTTGCTGCGAATTTCACGAAATACCACTTAGGCTCATAATTACTTTGAATCCGCAGTCATTACATACCGGCTCCTACGTCTTCTATAATGATTTCATAAAGAAGCACATATGTGACTTAATCATAAACTGGTTTTAGTATTTTGATAATAAACACATTTCAGTAGGGCCGTGAGTCCTTTACGCCCTGTGGACTTTCTATTTCGCATTTTAAAACACTGTTCCAGAAAATGGTCCGTGGCTTCTCTGGTGGCCACAAGGGCTTGTTCATGGCACAAAGAAGGGTTTGTGAGTTCCTTGACTCTGATGAGTAAGTCACATCTTGCTCTTGTGTCAACCTCCATTGGCTCCCATCTTAGAATTAAAGCCAAAGTTCCCTCTGCTGTTCTCTTTGTTTGCTTAGCTCCACCAGCTTTTACCCACAAGCCTCTTCCCCATCATCCTTAGTCACACCAGTGAGGTGTATGCCTGCCTCGGGGCCTTTGCACTAGCTGGTCTCTTCCCAGAATGCTCTAGTCACAGGTGCAATCTAGGCTTGCTTCCTTACTTCCTTCAGGTTGGTAGTTCAATGATGTGACCTTGGTGAGACTTCTTCAGCTTATCCTATCTAAAAATCTCACTACCTAAGGCTGGAGAGGTGGCCAAGAGTTAAGGGCACTGGCTACTCTTCCAGAGGACCCAGGTTTCATTCCTAACACCCACACGGCAGCTCACAACCGTCTGTAACTCCAGCTCCAGGGGATCCAATGCCCTGTTCTGGTATCCTTGGGCACCAGGCACATACCTGGTTGACAGGCGCACATGCAGGCAAAACACCCATACACACACACAACAACAACAACAACAAAAAAAAATTAAGTGAAAAAAAAATAGATAAATAAATAAAAATAAAATAAAACATCATTATCTCCTCAAAATCCTATTTCTCTTCCTGACTTATTTTTAATCATTAACATTTGTCAGTCCCTAAAATATACTTAGAAATCAGGCTGGCTCGAAGGCTCCATAGGTAAAGGTGCCTGCCGCCAAACATAAAAACCTGAATTCCATCCCTGGAGCCCATGTTGTAGGAAAAAGAACCAATTCCCACAAGTTGTCCTCTGATCTCCACACACAAGCCATGGCACACATGTGTGGGTATGTGTCAAATGCATGCATGCACACACACATGCATACACACACACTAAATAACTAAAAATGTAATGAAACAAAAATTATAATATATATACATACACTTAGAAATACGTGTTTTCTACTTCTTTATCTTGCTTATTAGAAGTCTTAGTCTCCTGTACACACCAGAGTACAAGTGCCTACACCCTTGACTGACACACAATAGGTTCTTACATTTTACTTGCTGAATCAATTGACAAAAAATATTGGTCAACCGGCACTTTTCACACAGCTTGGCCATAAGCTGCTGCCATTCCGTGTTAAAATTTTAAAGTTCTCTTGCCCATTCAGTTAAATGAGAGAAAAGAAGAAGAAAAAAAATCACCACCAATGTGCTTTTGAAATTATGGCCCCAACTTCAAGCAGAAAAACAGCTTACTTATCAGGTACTGCAAATGGGAAACACATTTTCCTTTCATCAAAGACAGGTCAACTGTAATACACACACACACATACACACACACACACACACACACACACACACACACACACACACACGCATATACGCACACATCATTGAATCAAGTGTGTTACAAAACAAATACAAACAAGTAAATGAAAAATCAATAATAGGGAATAAAACCAATGAAAACACACTGGGCATTTTGTAGTCAGGGAGAAACTGGTTGATAAAATCATCACACAGACTCTACCTGGCACGTGATAAATGGAAATAAGCAGTGCTTAGATTCGTGGCACTGGTGATAAATCACCACATGGTCACGGCTTCCCATAACCTGCAGATGATGAAAATGAAAGACAGTATTTTGAAGCGCACCACAGTGAACTGGCAGATCAGACACAGCGGAGCTGGCATCACAGGAACACAAAAGCACCACGTCCCACCCTGTCTCTGGAAGGGCTTTGTTTTAAGAGCAACCACGGCTCCTCTTCCACTGAAACCTCGCTAAGCCTGGACTCCTCCTTAGAAAACGCAGTCAAGGGCTGGAGGTGTGGATCAGTGGTGGAGTGCTAGCCTAGCACTCATCAGGGCCTGGACTCAGTCCTCTGGACTACCGCACTCCCAAAGAATTGTTACTCAAGGACAAATAACGTCCTAAGTGACACTAATCACATAGCTCCTGATGATGTTCTCAAGTCCTTCAGATATGAAACACTCATTCACTAAAACCTCCCTGAGTGACTCATGGCAACACAGCTATGTAGCTGTGTGTCTCCATGTGTGTGTATATATGTGGTCCGCGGTCAACCTTGGGTATCTTCTTCAGTGACTGTCTATCTTATGTTTTGTGACAGGGTCCCTTATTAAACAAGGAGCTCAACAATTCAGCTAGGCCTGCTAGCTAGTGAGCCCCCAAATCTGCCTGTTTCCCCCACACCACCCCACCCCCAATGCTGGGATTACAAGCGTGCACCACCAATGCCCACCTTTTTTAATGCACAGGTCGTGGAGTCGGAACTCATGTTCTCATGCCTGCTCAGCAAACACTTGACCAACTACACCATGCCCTTAGCTCTGCAGCACAGCTCTCTGAGGTTACTGTCTCTACTCTTCTCCTGCCTCTCCATACGTGTTTTTGTTGAGGGCGTCTCTAAGCAGCCAGACCCCAAAGATGCTTCCCAGTCTGCATGGTTTACAGGACAGTGGCATTGGTCACTCGGGAACTCCCTAGGCCCTGCCGTTCCCTACCGCTGACAACATTCTTAACTGTTCCTCCCACGTCTCTAATGGCATTTCTAAGTCCCTAGGGAATCCTCTGCTCAAATTTTAAATTTAAGGCCGCCAATGAAATACCTTCAGAGACCACAAGCAGCGTGCCCAAGATAAGAGGAGGAGGCTCCCTGGCCACTATGAAAAGCATGCTTGTGCTAGCTCGTCCAAAAGGCTGAGCTCACTCCAGCTCACCACTGTCTCTCACCCATGGGTCTCAGGAGGCCACATCATCCAATTTGTCAGGAACACTCACAAATCTTATTTTTACAAATTTTTTAAACATTGGAAACTCTTGATGTTCATGCTTTAAGATTGTGAGCCAAACCAAAAATATTCATGGCCTGAGACAACCTCCAGACCACTGCATTGTCTTCTCTACACCCTACTCATGCCCAATGACCCTGTTCTTCTCCCTGTCCAGTTTTATCTAACCCGCATCTAAAGACAAAGTGTAGATTTGTAACTTCTGTGTTCTCTCTCTCTCTCTCTCTCTCTCTCTCTCTCTCTCTCTTTCTGTTTCTCTCTCCTTTCTTCCCTCCCCCTCTTCCTTTCTCCTCCCTACTCCCTCTCATACAACACACATACACACACACACACACACACACACACACACACACACACATATTCTGGGCCTCTAAAATTGCCCCTACTGGACTTCTCTATTTAATATTTTATAGCCTACCAGAGCTTTAAACACATCCAAACCTTCTTCCATTCATTTTCTGAGCCCACCACTCAAGTTAGACATTCAGAAATCATGCCGGCCAGACGAAGACCTTCCCCTCACCACCCACACCACTGATACCAAGCCAATGCCGAGGATAAGCACAGCCATGTTCCTGGACTCTCTCTTCCTGCCTCTGCTCTCCTTCAGATAGTCTGTGTCTTTCTACCAGTTGGCCACAGTACAGTCTAACTGTGCCCCTTGTCCTCTGCCCATCTTCATTCCTCGCCCCCAGATTGAAACCAGGGTTGGATTTTGTTAGATCCATAAACAGTAGGCTCTTCAACCTTCAGGTTAGACACTAGATCCAGAATATTTCAGGGGAAATGCAGCTTCCCCACTCAGTGGATAAGTGGTATTGGGAAAGCTGGTTAAGCTGTCTCGGACTCAGTTTCCTGATTCTTTAAATACAGGTACTCAACACCAACCATAGCTCATGTGAAAGTTAGGAAGATGAAAGAGGGGGTGATAACTGTAGAGTCCTCTGTGCTTATGACATAATAAATGATCAACACAACGCTAGACATTTTCATCATTCCTCATCCATCATCCTTGCCTGCCACAACCCAACTCATACTCCAGGACTAATGAAGAATTGCTTGAAATTCGCCAGAACTTTCCTGGCTTCTAGTGACTCCAGATCTCCACACTTGCTTTGCCTGTTCAGAGTGCCCTCCAAGACTCAGCTCCATCCTGTTCTCCCTGACCTCAGGTTCCTCTACCTACCCCTACCATGCCTGCTTCACCCCTGCAGCTACCAGCCCCTGTCTCCTTCTGGTCAGAGTATTTAATTTACTCTCTGTAACAGAATAATCTGTTTACTGTTGCCACCCTGCATTGGAAGCTCCACAAAGGCGAGGGGGTCTCATTTTCCTCAATCTTTGTGTCCTTAATGCCCAACAAGAAATAATGAATGTATGAATAAAGTAATGGCCCATTTGAATTCCCAGATCATGCCGAAGAGGGCAGTACACTCACTGTTCACCGCTGATAGGTAAGGAAACTGAGGTTCAAAATGATTGAGTCCAGGGACTAGAGAATGCTTCACTCTGTGTGAAGCGTTTACCAAATAAACATGAGGATCTGAATCTGGTTTGTAGAACCCATGTAAAAATGGTGGCGGTGTGATGTGCTTGTAATCCCATCACTGGGAGGTGGAAACAAGAGGATGGGGGGAGGGTCTTGTCAGTCACAGTTGGTGAATCCCAGGCCAGTAAGAGACTCTATGTCAAAAACCAAGGAAGGCAGTGCCTGAGGAATGACACCCAAGGGTGACCTCTAACCTCCACACATGCACCCACATACAACTGTGCACCCATGCAAATGTTCATGCACACATACATACACACACAGGGCAGAGTGAGTGGGCCCAGAACCACTGAAGCCTTCTACTCAGGGAAATGAGTAGAAGGAGACATCATTCTGCCTCTCTAGCTGATGACTTACTTGTCTGTCCTTATAAACCAGGCTCTTGTCCCTAACAGGCTTTATCCCCCTAAACAAGCATGGGAATAATATGCAGGACTTTTTATCACCACACACTGTGTGAGAAGCTACAGAATGTCTACAAAGTACCAGAGGTCACCAAAGAGAACTAGTGCAGATAGCCTTCTAACAGGGCCTTTCTCTGAAAAGATTTTCTTAAAGGCCTATGTGTACATTGCTTACTTTTTGCCAAGCACTGCATGAATTACTTTACAGATGCTGCATTGTGCAAGATAAATGTTATTATTGTTATTCCCATTCTTTGAATGAGGAAACCAGGACTACAGAGGTTAAAAAGCATCCTCAACCAGAAGAGGTGGGGATTTGATTCAAAGCCACGGGAGCAAGGTGCTGTAACCAGTCTGCTGCCATGTGAACACCACGCTGCTGCTTCCTAGCAGTGTGACTTGAGCTTTTCATAGATAAACAGACAGACAGACAGATAGAGTCTTAGTTAGGGCTTCTATTGCTGAAATGGAACGCCAAGACTAAAAAGCAAATTGGGAGTAAAAGGCTTATTTAGCTAACACTTCCATAGCCCTGTTCATCACTGAAGGAAGTCAGGACAGTGCTGTGGATATCACTCTATGTAAATAAAACACTGATGGCCAATGACCAGGCAGGAGGTAGGTGGGACAAGGAGAGAGGAGAATTCTGGGAAGCGGAAGGCTGAGGAGAGGGACACTGCAGCCACCACCAGGAGAGGAGCATGTAGAGACGCCGGTAAGCCACCAGCCACGTGGCAAGCTATAGATTTATAGAAATGGGTTAATTTAAGATAAAAGAGCAGTTAGCAAGAAGCCTGCCACGGCCATACAGTTTATAAGTGATATAAGCGTCTGAGTGATTATTTTATACGTGGATTGTGGGACTGCGGGGCTTGGGGAACCTGGAGAGAAGCCCTCCAGCTACAAATGGCGCCCAACGGCTCGAGTTTCCACCTTAAACCTGAAAATATTTAATAACCAATTCTAAACAGAGCCAAAACCAGGTTCCTGCTTCTTGTCTCATATGAGCAGCTAGACGCCGCAAAACGCAGGTTTAAACACTGGCGGGTTCCTAGCGTGTGCGTTTGACCGGCAGTATGGCGGGAATGAGGGGTCTGCCAGAGGCACATTATGCTGTGTAGTAGATTTAGTCTTTACTAGTATTTTTTTTTTTAAAAAAAGGTTTCTGGGCTACATGCTGCTTTGATAAAAGCTTAGACCCACTATTTCTGAGACTTGATGACTCCCAGAGCTGGCGGAAAACGTACCACTGCCATGTTGGGAAGCTGAAGTGGGCGGAGCCAGCAGCCACAGCGCTGTTTCAGGCTTAGAAGGATGCAGTTTAAAGCAATAGGCTCACAAAAAGACTGATTCAGATAACATCGTTTACAATGTGTGTAAAATATACGTAGGCTTGAAAGAGACAAAAAATTAATGTAAAAAGACACGTAAAGATGAATATTACACAGACAATCTGGATTGTGTTGTCTTTGGTATTTTTAACTGCAAAAAAACATTTGATCAAAAAAGAAGTTGAATTAAACCAATATGTATATTTTAAAGGTACCTTGACTTCAAAATTTGGATATAAGGATATGTTACTTTCGAAAAGAGGTTCTGCTTTTGTTTCCACAGAAAGCCAGAGGCTATGGATTTGTTCCAGATTAAGATACATCAGGTTTCACCAGCCAAGACCCCCTGAAAGGTCTCCGATGACACCATGGCCCAGATGATCCAACATCCAGAGCGGTTTCAAGGCAACTGGTTCAAACAATACAGCCTCACGGACTACCCCATAGGTCTAAAATTTTCTTTGCATCCCCATAAGATACAGCGCCCCCCTCCAGCAGGAAGTAGTAAGACATGCTACGCCCAAATTCCCAAATATACCAAGCTGGCTTTAGAGGTGGAATTGGCTCACTCCCCCTCTAAACCCAGACATATTGCTTTAAAAAAAAAAAAATGGTTAAGAGATTCTTGTGTCCCAAATCAGAAGAGCCCTCTGGTGTGGGACAGAGAGAAACCAATATTTTTATTTAAAACAGGTTGATTATAAATGTGATCTCTTTCTAAAAAAGAAAAGGGGATATGATAGATAGGAGGAAATGGAGATGATAAGATAAAAGGGTAGATTAATGAACCTACTTTTAAAGAACAACTTGTTTAAAATGTTTTACATTGGTATAGATTTTAGTTTATGTTTAAAAGGTTTTACGTTGGTATAAATTTTAGTTCGTTGATACAAACTTGAAGTTAATTTTGTTATACTCTCTCTCTATATATATATATTTCTATTCTTGTTTGAGGTATTATGTTTATGTAACTCATTTAAAATTGTAATGGATAATTAAAAATAGATTGATAATTAGTCATCTATGATAATCATATCTGTAGCCATGTTAGTTAAGTCTTCTAGGTATACATAGATATATTTCAGATAGATAGGTAATCTTCAAACACTTCATAGACCTGGAGAATATGGCATTTAAATAACTTAGAATTCTGTTGACGTGAGACACAATTGCTCCTGGCTGCACCAATTTGATCCCGAGAGAATGTTGGGCTTCTAAGACATTTCCATTTGGAAGTTTGTCTTTTTGGCACAAAATGGCCTACTGGGCAAAGAACTGCCCTTGCCTTGATGGCTGACAGTACAAATGCAATGCTGTCCTTTCTGGACAAGCGGGACACAAGGAAAGCGACCACTGTACTCTGCCAAGACAGGGTAAGATGGTCTCTTAAAATTCCTGCTTCTAAAAATGGTCTGTCAGATACTCTAGGCCTGTAGCCAATTTGAATGCACCAACAATGTTGAGAAACATTAGGTGACTGTCCAGGCTGCCAGCTGTCTTGGTCTACTCTTACAAGATTCCCGAAAGTTGCTTGCATCCATCTACCATTTCTCAGGTACCATTATGTTCCTTCTCAGGTCTTTGATGTGGTTGAAAACTAGATAGTTGTAATTTCCTCAGTTATGATAAAAGATAAGTTAGATATAAAACCTTAAACTCACAAATATAAGATAGATAGGACATCTTCTTTAATATTGTAACTATAATTCTTGCTCGGTAATTGTTTTGTTATATGTAATTTTACCATGTTAAAGTTAAAACCTTCCTTTTTAAAAAAAGAAGAAAGGGGAAGTGCTGTGGATATTGTTCTATATAAATAAAACACTGATGGCCAATGACCAGGCAGGAGGTAGGTGGGACAAGGAGAGAGGAGAATTCTGGGAAGCGGAAGGCTGAGGAGAGGGACACTGCAGCCACCACCAGGAGAGGAGCATGTAGAGACGCCGGTAAGCCACCAGCCACGTGGCAAGCTATAGATTTATAGAAATGGGTTAATTTAAGATAAAAGAGCAGTTAGCAAGAAGCCTGCCACGGCCATACAGTTTATAAGTGATATAAGCGTCTGAGTGATTATTTTATACGTGGATTGTGGGACTGCGGGGCTTGGGGAACCTGGAGAGAAGCCCTCCAGCTACAGGACAGGAACTCAAAACTCTGGACACAAGAGCTGATACAGAAGCCACGGAGTGTTACTGCTTACGGGCTTGCTTTCCCTGGCTTGCTCAGCCTGCTTTCTTGTAGAATGCCAGCCCAGGGATGGCACCACCCACAATGGGTTGGGCTCTCCCCCATCGATCACTAATTAAGAAAATGTCTTACAGCTAGATCTCATGGACACATTTCCTCAACTCAGGCTCCTTTTTCTCTAATGATTCTAGCTTGTGCCAAATTACCATAAGACTAGTCAGCACATATGGATACATAGCAAATAGACAGATGATAGATAGATAGATAGATAGATAGATAGATAGATAGATAGATAGATAGATAGATAGACAGCCAACCCTAGTTACTTCTCTCATTGCTGCAATGAATTTCCTGTACAAAGCTACTTAAGGAAAGAAGAGATGGTTTGCATTACAGTTTAAAGAGAAGTCCTTCATGATGGAGAAGGCACAGGGGCGGGTGTGAAAGGCAGCAAGCTAAGTCCACAGGCAGAAAGCAGAGGGTGATGAATACTAGTGCTCAGCTCCCTTTCTCCTTGTTTTTTCCAGTTCAGGACCCCAGCCCACTGAACAGTGCCACTCAAAGTTACAATGGGTCTTGTCACCTCAATTAACCTCCTCTAGGTCATCCATCATAGGCTTTTCTCCTAGATCAGCATCACAGATAGTAGATACATAGGTACACAGATAATTAACAGATCGATAATAAAAAACATTCTAATACAGACACACAGATACCTGATGGGTGATAGACAACAGTGACTAATAGTACCTACCATCAAGCATGTCTCAATAGGCTAAAATGAACATCATATTGATATCAGCGTCTGGTGTGCTGTAAGTTCTTTATCAACGTTTATTATTTTTTATCACTGAGTACTATAAGAACCCTAAGAGTCGTCTAAATAAGAACTGGAGTTCTAACAACATAAGAGTTTCCCCCACGTATCTGATGCAAATCCTTTCAGCTCTGGGCACACACAGGAGAACTCCCTGAGGACTAGGCCTGGGGAATAGCAGTGTTGGTCCTTAGGGACCTTGTTTTCTCAGTACATATCAGGCATCCCTGGCTCCACTTCTGCAAATAATCATCTCGAGTTTCATCCCATTCCCTTTTAACTCAGTGGGAAAGACTAAAGTGAGCCTTTAGAACGGTGTGATATAGGCCTTGGGCATCTCTTACATCCTTTGAGGATCCTTGGACAGATACATTAGGAACTGGTTGTGATGAGCCAACACAAACATGATTTTCTGTTTTTCAAATGCTTCCAGGATGCTCCTAGAATCAAAGAAGAAGGTACAGTGCCCCACCTGGAATAAGCAGAAGCCAGGACCCTCCTGAAAAAGCTGGAAGTCACTTAGTTGATGGAGCATGTAACTAGCTAAGCCCATTCCACCTGCCCACCCAGTGGCTTCACTGTAGGAAAGAACTGGAAGACACTCCATTGACAGAGCATGTAACTAGCTAAGCCCATTCCACCTGCCCACCCAATGGCTTCACTGTAAGAAAGAACTGGAAGACACTCCATTGACAGAGCATGTAACTAGCTAAGCCCATTCCACCTGCCCACACTATGGCACAAACAAGAAACTGGCAGCAGGAACTTCCAGGGACACCCCAGGCTTCATCATCCACCCAGATAACATCCAAATGAGGACAAATAACTACCCCCGAGAAAATGTGTCTAAAGGAAGCAGATATGCAGCAAAAAAAATTCCACTCAACCCTCTCCAAGAATCTTCCATTCCTTTCCTTAGAGAAAAAGCTGTATAAGGAGGAGGAGGGTGTGTGTGTGTGTGTGTGTGTGTGTGTGTGTGTGTGTGTGTCTGTGATTTTGTTATTTCAGACATCAAAGAACAGAGGCCCCTCTCCAATGCCTCTCAAATCACGCAGTAGGTAAGTGAATGATGTCATCATGTTCTCACTAATGCCCATACCCTGCGGCCAGAGGGACTTCCCTATACATAAGTCAAGATGTAGCCATTACCTATGTACACCTTCAGGGAAGAGCATGAACTCACTGAACATCAGGCAAGAGCTGCTTCCTACTTAGCTGGCCTCAGCATCCAACAGTCTACTTCAAGGCCACCCCCTGTTGCAGCCTTAGTAGACCACTTACCATCCCCAGTGATACAAATATTCTCCCATTGGTTCCAAATCATTGAACCAATTCCCTCTAAGGGAATCTTCTTTGTAGGTAAAGTTCTGTCTTCAGGAAATCAGCTGAAGGGGCTGGGGAGATGGCTCAGCAGCTTAAAAAAAAAGCACTGGCTGCTTTTCCAGAGGACTTGGATCTGATTCTCAGCACCCACAAGGTGACTCACAAACATCTATAACCGCAGTTCCAGGGGATCTGACACTCTCCTCTGGCACACAAGTGCACACAGACATGCAGACAGACAAAATAGACATCACACTTCCATGTACGTCCTGCTCCCTTCCCCCAACACACACAGATCCAGTATTAAACAGGTACCCCTACAAACCTGTGCCTGTAGAATTCATTTCCCAGCAACATGCCTGACATTTCATGATATCAGTGTCTGATTCACAGCAGACAAGTGGGAGAAGTCTGGTGGAAATATGACTAAAATGAATGTTGTACTTTAAAAGAAAAAAAAAAGGCAATGGAGGCAGGAGGCACGGCTCAGTCTGCAAAGCGCAGCTCTCACAAGCATAAGGACCAGCGTTCAGATCCTAACGCACACATAAAGAGCTGAGCCTGGCAGCGAGCACCTGTAATTACCACCCTGGGGAGGTAATGGTGAGAGAATTCCTGGAACTCAGAAGCCAGCTAGTCCTAGCAGAATCAGTGAGCTCCAGGTTCGCGAGAGACCCTGCCTCAAAAGACAAGGTGGAGAGTGATGGAGGAAGACATTGTCTTCAATATCTAGGTAGACACACACACACACACACACACACACACACACTCACACACACAAATTAGGATTTAAAAATGAGCTTCCCTGATCAAAATGGAGAGGAGTAGACAAGGCTACTAAATAAGTGTCTTCTTACCAAACTACCTTTCCTGGGACTCCGGTGAGCGTGTTAGGAAGCCATAATTAAGTGCGGTTCGCTTTCTGCTGCTATCGAAACACCTGAGACGAAGTAATTTATGAAGAATGGAGGATCTTTAGCTCAGAGTCCTTGAGGCTGGGAAGTCCAAGAGCATGGTGCAAAGTCTGACGAAGGCTTCTGTCTGCAGGACAGCCCGCAGGAGCTGCACGGAGTGAGCCACAGGAAGTGTGCAAGGTTGTGTATCTCCCTCCCTCCTTGCAAACACACCAATGCCGTGGCATGGGTTCCATCCACATGACTTCCTCGAATCCTAATGACCTTCCAAAGATGCCCCACACCCCCAAATACCCTCCACACTGGGAATTCCAGTCAGCTCCTCCGCACTCTTGATAGTGTCACAACTACAGCTGCAAGATGTGGATTTTGAGGGTCCTACGCAAGCCACCATGTAAGCTGCTGTCTCTCTGTACCCAGTCTGAGCCCCTGACATGTTATGGCATTTCCAGAGAGTTTCAGGAAGAAAAAAAAATGTTTATGGCTGCTAAACGAAAACAGAGCATGTTTGCCAAACCATAAATCCTCAGTATATTTACAATGAAATTCTCAGAGGGCCCAAGTGTCTTTTGCTGTAGCAAGTTGCCACGGTGACTACTCCGTGCAGTGAAAAACAAGTTTTACTTAACTTCTTAAGAGATACAATAAAGTTAATACGACGGCTTGTGTAAGTAGCCGCACCACTATTGAAAAAGAAAAGGGGAGGGAATGAGTTCACCCTTCAAAACATCCACATCCAGGTAGGTGCTGCAAGCCATCCTGGAAGGATGTTTTTGATGCTCTGCCCAGTCAGCTGCAACGAACTCTACACTTTATGAATATGGAAACAATTATAAAATAATGAGATCCCAGGCAATGCAAGTTGTAAAAAAAATCTTTTAATTTGGCTTATTAAAATTAATACTCATACTTCCTCTCTGCTAACTCATTCCCGATATGCAGCTACCTCTCTCTGGGTTTCCCCGAACAAGATATAAGGGAGCTAGAAGGCAAAACCAATCTGAAGAGTGCTGTGTTCGCCAGCCAGCGGGGGCATTGGTGGCTCAAGGGCTAAGCTTCAGAAGCCAGCTTTTACCCAGTACATCTGGTCAGGTGCCCACTTCCCTCCTGGGCCACCATATTGCAAGAAAATCTTCACCACACAGGAAACTGAATGCATCCTGAACAAACAAAACGCGGGTGCCCCAGAGTAAAATGGGGGCGGCTTTCTTAACCCGATTTGCACAAAGGTTCACGTCTGTCTGCCTCCTACTTAAAATAAGTAGGGAAATTCACAACCAATCTACACTCGCCCTTTAGAGAAGTTCCTAAAGAAATTCCTGCAGGCAGGGTGGTAAAGGAATGTTCATGAGGTAAATTTGGATAACAGGGCAGTACTCTCTAAGGTCATCTATTTGTGTCAAATCAGCTAAACAGTTGACACCCATGAGCACTGTTTAAAAATCTCTGCGTGGGGGGGGGGTCTGCAGCATGAGGTCATCCCTCTTATGGTGGTTCCAATGAGAACTGTCCCCCATCAGCTCAGGTATATGAACACTTGTAAACGGTTGGTGGCACTCTTTGGAGAAGCTGTACAGCCTTGCTAATAAATAAATAAATAAATAAATAAATAAATAAATAAATAAAATACATTACTGAAAGTGGGCTTTAAGATTTCATAGTCTCTAGGGGCTGGAGAGATGGCTCAGAGGTTAAGAGCACTGACTACTCTTCCAGAGGTCCCGAGTTCAATTCCCAGCAACCACATGGTGGCTCACAACCATCTGCAATGAAACCTGATGCCCTCTTCTGGCCTGCAGTCATACATGCTGTATACAAAATAAATAAATAAATCTTAAAAAAAAAAAAAAAAAAAAGATTTCATAGTCTCACCCACTTCTAATTCACTCTCTTTACAACACATTTATGGTTGAAAGTGTGATCTGTTAGCTTCACACTCCATCTACCTACATCTATGGCTCCCCTACTCTTATGGACTCCCCCTCTGAAACCATAGGCCAAATAAACTCTTCTTTATGTAAGTTGCTCTTGGTTATAGTGTTATACCACAGCAAAAAAAAAAAAAAAAAAAAAAAAAAAAAAAAAAAAAAAAAAAAAAAAACCATAACTGATGCTTTGTCTTACAAGAAAAAGTTCTTTCCTCCTTTCTATACCACAGAGTACCCAAGTCCCAGAACGGATGATCGTATGCTAAACAGCCTAAAGCTGGGCCCCCATGATCTAATGCCTGCATGAAAATGGATTCTGAGCTGTTCCCACTGAGGGACAGGTAAAGGCTAAATATGCGCTCCAGGGCTCTTAACTCTATTGATAAAAATGACTGATTAAAAAGCAATGGCCCCATTAACATTTAGGGCCATATAGCGAAACTGTACATACCATGCTTTTCATTTTTACCATCCCATATGAAAGGTCCTAGCTGATGAGGCAACATATGTAACACCTTCCAGAACGTAAGTCTAGAAGAGCTGGGGAAAACTCAGTGTTCATCACCAAAAAGACACAGCACACTGACATTCACTCTCAACAAGCATAAGACATCCATGTGTCTGCTTAAAGGGCAAAGTTCTCAAAGCATAGAAAGGAAGTTCCATGGGGCCTTCCCAACAAAGAAAAACACTGTCATCTAGTCCAGGAACTATCCTTAGAGTATTAAAGATTGTTTACCTTTGTATTTATTATACATACTCCACAAGTTTCAGAAGGTGGTGACAAAGGATAATGGGATTTGAGGAGATGGTAAAAGGATACGGGGGATATTGGTGGCTTTTTATGTTTGGGCAAAGACAGGGGTAAGCTAATAGACATGGATGGGTGGATGGATGGATGGATGGATGGATGGATGGATGGATGGATGGATGGATATGGAGATAGATAACTGACAGATGATAAAAATAAATACATTATTGATTGATAGAGATAGAAGATCGATAAGAGATGATAGATAGAGCCATAAATACATAGATAGGTAGATTGGTATATATATGCTAGATATATGTCAGATATATAGATGAATGGATGGATGCTAGGTAGATGCCAGAAAGATGATATATGACAGCTAGACAGACAGACAAGCAGACAGATGGACAGATAAATATGAGACAGAAAATAGATGATAAATTGACACTATCTTATGTGACATGTTCCTTTATACTTCTGTCGCAGAAGAAATCAATTTTAAAAAACAAAGTGGCTCAACCCCAGAACACAATCTCATAGCTGTTGATTAGTCAGGTAAAATCTAATCATCAAGGTGATCAGAAGTAACTGTTGTTCATACACATAGGCTAGCAGCATGTCCCTACTACAAACTCATTCACATCTTCCCCCTGCTCACTGACTAAGCCATGATACCTTGACCTTAGCTTAAAAGCCACAGTATGATCCAACTGCCAAGGCCCCAGGCTTCTCCCAAACATTCTTCTACAGCCTTCTCCCAAGGCTTAGCCCTCAATCCTCAACATGGGATTCTTTTGCCCAACCCTTCCTAAATGAATTCCTATTCATCCCTAAGAGTGAAATGTCTTCTCTTCAGTGGTCTCATGAAGTCCCTACACTTATAAAACTGGCATCATAAAAACCCACAAGACAACCACTGCCTGCTGTGTGTTATTTATTGACCTCAGAGACCAGAATGTAGAAACATCCTTGCCAAAACCCAGGCAGTTTCTCAATCCGATACACAAACCACAGCCTTTAACCACAAAGTCTGCCATCTCTTTGGCCAGTTATAACCTTTACCTCAAATAAATCATAGGGAATACTTTTATGTTTACCTTGGCACATGAATCAGAGTTTAAGAAAGCCTGACTTCTCCATAGCAGAAGTAAAAAAAAAAAAAAAAAAAAAAAAGAGGCAAGTGTATCCAAGCTCCCAGCTCCAGTCGGCTGGCTACTTACTAGGGAGACAGAGATGGGTACATCTCCGAGTTTGAAGCCAGCATGGTTTACATACCAGTTTCCAGGACAGCCAGGGCTACATAGAGAGACCCTGTTGAAGAAACAGAAGAAAAAAGATGAGGAACAGGAGGGAGAGCAAGAGGAGGAAGAGGGAGGAGGAGGAAGACCATTAGGAGGAAGAGATCTTAACACAGCAAATGGATTAAATGATTCTTTGTATCTATTTCAGTTCTATGGTCCTAGCTCATTCTTTTTTTTTTTTTTTTTTTTTTTTTTTTTTTTTTTTGGTTTTTCGAGACAGGGTTTCTCTTGTGTAGCTTTGCGCCTTTCCTGGGATCCTAGCTCATTCTTACTACCTATAACTTTAAAGGGAACACTGGGAGCTCTTTCTTTAAGGAACGGTGGGATAATGGTGACTTTCATGATGGACCTTCAGGTCAGTATACTTTGCTAACCCTGATGGGATGGTTAGTTTAGTCTTACATGTCAACTTGACTGGGTTACTGGGTACCCAGCAATTTAGTCAAACAGTATTTCCAGTGTTTCCATTGGAGATTTTGAATAAGATTAACATTCAAACTGATAACAAATTGCCATCCATTGTGTGTTGGCCTCATCAAATTACCTTAATGTCTGTCTCTCCCTATGCAGGTGCATGCACACACACACACACACACACACACACACACACACAAGCACACGCACACCTGCCTTCTCTCTTCCATATCTGTCACCTTTACTACAGTATACCCAGCTCCTAGCATAGTATACATCACCAGGCAGGTACTCAAATTCTTGTAGGTCAGATATCTGACCACATACATTAATCATTAGTTTTAATGAGCATCTAAGAGGTGCTCTGCTAACAGTAAACAGGACATTGCATTCATTTGGAAGGTCCCCAAGCTCACTGAAGCCAGCTGCTATAAACACTGATTGCTTAATTGTAGCGCTGTTGGCTAAAAGCAAGCAGACCATAAGCCTTTATCATTCAACACTTGTGCAATTAAAGACAATATTTACACAGTATGTCCTCCAAGAAAACCGTGATCTAAGGCTATGCAGGATTCCAAAGAAAGCGAGACAACCCTCACCCCAAACAAAGAAGAAAAACACTACAATCAAGATTAGTAACTATTTTTAAGTTATTAAAGATTACTTTTATAACGCGCTCATCCTGAGAAGTTTCAAAAGATGGTGAAGCTGGTGGAATATTCCACCTAACATACACAAAATCTGGCTTTGATTCCCCAGCTCTTCATAAATGGGGCACAATGGTGCATGCCTCTCATCCTAGCACTCAGGAGGTGGAGGCAGGAAGTTCAAGAGTTTAAAATTATGGCCAACTACATAATAAGTCTGAGGTCAACCTGGGATCCTTAAGACCCTGTCTTTAAAACGAAAGGAGAGGAAATGGAAAAAAAAAAAAGTTGGCTTCAGAATAAAATTCAAATTCAGCCACCTCTAAGGACTCTCCTTAGAGAGAAAGGACGAGAAAGAAGTGAGGCGGAAAGATACTGGGTTTGGAATGCAGAGAGACCAGGCTATGTCCACTGTAAGGCTTGTCCCCACCATCCCACCATCTCTATCCTGCTGTGACTTATCACAATCAAGATGCCGTGAGGACTTTGATGAGACAAGCCTGAGGAAGTTCATCTGAACCCTAGGGTAGGGAATGTGGCTGTCACAGTGACTCCCACCAGGTAGTACAGTTAGCATCCTGAGTTGTCCTACTTGTGGGCATATTTACCTTGAGTCTCCAGATCCACAGATATCACATCTCAGATGCCACCTGCCCTCAGTGCCCGAGGCTCTGAACTTAATGAATTTGACTCAGGGATGTCTATGATTTTTCTCGATGTCTCATATGTTATCTGGAAACAACCATGATGTGTGCCTAGCTGGTGATTTTTTAGGTCCTGCTTCCCTTCCGTCCAAGTCAGCCGGTCAGAAGTCCATTGAGAAGCTGACTCAGACAGACAAGAGCTTTTAAATTCTAAGCTTCAAGGTGCCTCTTAAGGTTGAGACACAGAACGTGAAGTCACTTGATAACTCCCGGCCTCCTCTACCAGTCACTTCGCCAAACTCAGTCTGAGATCCCACTACAGAGGAAGTACAGCGTGGAAGCCTGGGGACTAGATACAGGGTGCTGAACCTCACCGGTGGCTCCTCAGGCAGACTGCTGTGGACAGACCTGGGCTTTACATTTTCCTAGCTGGGTGGCGTGTCTCGTCCTTCTCATGTAAAACAGGGCAATGATTAAAGCCTACCTCCTGTGGTTGTCCTCAGAAGGAAAGGAGTTAATACATGTAAAAAAGCCTTTTAGCCTTTAGCGCTTAGTACGCTTAGTACGAGGTAACAATATTAGCAATCTAAATCTTTGGAGCTAAATAGAAAGGATGTGGACAAGTGACCTCTGTCAAGGAAGCCGCCAAAGAAGCATTTACCGGGGTCGGTAGTCTGTTCTCTTTGATTGATGTCTCCTTATACATATTTCACACAGAGGCCTGGGGATGTAGCCCAGTTGGTAGAGTGCCTGCCCAGCAGACAAGAAGCCCTGGGTAGATAGATCCCCAGCACCACATAAACCAGGCATGGTAGCAAGCATCTGAAATTCCAGTACTCAGAGCTCAGTCATAAATTCAAGGTCATCTTTGACTATATAATGAGTTTGAGACTAGCCTGGACTACATGAGATCCTGCCTCAAAATTTTAAAAGGGTTTTAGAAAAGATAGGTCTCACTCGTGACAGACATTCTAAGGACCCACTATGCTGGTGCCTGAGAAGCAGGAACAATAATACAACCCATCTTCCTCTCTGCCTGAACCTACCCTAGACAGCTATCCTTCCCTCCTAGTGAAACCTCAGGACACCATCTGGCTGGCCTCCATCAGACTTAGGAAGCACCTAGAGAAGCCCCCACCCCCTGCACTGCAAGGTCCCCCATCAAAACTGCAGGGAAATAAAGAACGCAAGCCTTGCATCTTCGCAGGAGACAATCCCCAGGAGAGCACCTAGCAGAGGATCCAGCCAATCTCTGTAGGCAGCCAATAAAGGTTATCTATTTAAAATGTTCTCTATTTGAAAAGGAAGAGGAAGAGAGCCCTATGGTACCTGCGTTTCCCCCAGGCGAACACACATCCCAATGCCACACGCCACGAGAGAGCAGAGGGAAATCTGTGGAAGAACAGAGAGATGCCACGCCATTTCTGTAAAGGGCTACAGTGCAGGGAAGACTTCATCAGACAGAAGGACAGGAATCTCTTTCTCTCCCCTTCCCAAGAAGAAAAGGGGGAGGAGAGAGAAGACCCTTTGGTGGGGCTTTGCTGGCAAACCTAAATGTGATACTCTCTTAACTATCAATTTGTCACAGTCTAAAATCACGTAGGAGACGGGCCTCTGAGAAGGTCTGTGAAAGGTCATCTCAGTTATATTCACTGATGTGGGATGACCTGTCCACAGTGGGCAGTGCCATTCCTTGGCCTTGGGGTCCTGAACTCAATGAAAAACCAAAAAGCTAGCCAAACACTGGTATACATGTACTGACCCATCTCTCTTTGCTCTTGACTGTGACTATAATGTGACTAGTTCTCTCAGTCTCAGGCTGCTGTGACTTCTCTGTCACAATGGACTAGAACTATAAGCCACAGACACGTTCAAGTTGTTTTTGTGGGAGTAATTAATCACAGTATCAGAAAAGAGCTAAGATAACCAATTCTGCACCTGGGTTTTTTTTTAGCATTTTAACATTGCTGAGCATATCCAAGACAGCTTTGGACTTCCCAACTCGCTCTCCTAGGCAAACCACACATCTAGGCTGCCTTCACTCGTGGCTGTGTTTAGTAGTGCGGGCTTCCACCCAAAATCCCATTAGCTTCCTTAGCATGTTCACAGTATGCTTTCGACTCAAGAGATCTTATCGCCTCAATATAACTTCGTCCTGCTCCTCCCAACACTGGCGACCTCTAGTCCTGAAACCACAGTGTAAGAGAAGGAAGGCAATACTGTGAGGAAGGAGAGAAGCAAGACTAACTCGGGCATCCATCCCTGCGGCTGGCCACGTGCACACTGAATGAATAGGCCTCCTCAAAGAGCTCAGGGCCCAGGGAAACAGTTCAAGTACACCATCAGCAGATATTCTGGCAAACCAGGACCTTTAGAGGGAGGCAAGGTGCAGGGGGGAAATGTTTGCTTCCTGTTTTACCTGGGCAGGTATTTGCAAGGAGTCCAGAGGAGTAACACACAGCCCCCCGAACCGGCGGTTATGCAAATAGGATATGCAAACACATGCAAAGCGTGCGAAGGTTCCTATCTCATTTCCCTCTTCACCTGTCTCGCTCCCTTCAACAAAGTGAAAGAGAAAACTCAACAGCTTGGAAGAACCACAGAGCCACTCTCCCAGTAGGACCAGAAGGAACACCCCCGCCCCTCTCCTTAAGCACCAGGGCTCCTCAAGTCACTCATGGGTGAAGGGAGTTCTTGGAGGAATTCTGTCCTTGCCAAAGGCCTCCCAAATCAATCTATCACCTTGGTCTCTCCAGACGAGACGGGTGTAAGGAAGGAGAAACCGAGGATGCAAAGGGTGCTCCTCTCCTAAATCGGACAGGAAAGGACGGGGTGGGGAAGAGAGGGGCACAAGGGGACATAAGCTCTGCAATGCGAAAGGCGCCCCAGCCAGGCTCGCCGCGGCCCCTGCCGGCGGGTCTGGCTAGTTCCAGGCACCTCCTGAGGAGGTGATGGGAGCCACCAGCAAGGATGAAAGAAATTAAGAGTTCCTGACCCTGCCGGCCCACCTCGCGCCACTACGGCAGATTCAATTGCGGAAACTCTGGAGACAACTCCACATGGGCCCAGTGACCCCCAAGCCGCCCCACCTAGAGCGAGCGCACTGACTGTCTCCCGGCGCAGCGCTGCACCAGGGCAAGAGCCCTGGGTACGCTTTTGCCTGCAACTGTCGTGGGGCGCCTTGCAACACTGCAGGGCAGAGGGGAGGGGGAGAAAAGGCAGAGAAGGCGGAGCAGGAGGCCCGGGAAACACTAACATTTGCCAGGAAAGCGCCTCCTCCCGAGAAAGGAAAGGAAGGGCTTCCCGGCTTAGGAAACGCCCCGGGGATGCCCCCTACGCGAGGTGCCGCCTTTCCCTGGCTCACCCATTCTCTAACCTCCAGTCGGTCCTCCACTTCACCTCTTACCCCAAAAGCTGGTCCTAGCTCCCTTCCGCGGGCGTCCAAAGAGACCCACACTGGGTTTGGGCAGTCTGCAGCTTGCGCAACAGGCAGAGCCCGGGCTCCAGCGACGGCGGGCTCCCAGCTCCGGGACTGGAGGATGGGGAGGAAGCCGCAAGCCAGGCGCCCAGCAGGATGCAAAGTCCCTAGTCAACACAGACCTGTGAGGTCATGCACCCCGCGACCTGAGCCACCAGGGACTGGAACAGCAAAAGGTGGGGGAAGGTGCAATAAAGTTGAGGGGTCGCATGGAGAAGTGTCACGGGCGCACGGGGGAGGTGGGAACCCGAGCAGGTACCTGCAGGAGTCTGGAGTCCTGGCGCGTCTGGCTGGCTGGGCTCTGCAACGTCGCCGGCCCGCGCTGCAGGGATCCGGCCTCGCCGCGCGGCCCCGCGCCCGCCGCCGCGGCGGCAGGAGAGCGGGTTAGCCCGCGCGGGTCGCTGAGTCCACGGATCCCGCCCGGCCGGAGCTGGGTGCCTAGAGAGGCGGGCGGGACCGGGCGGGGCCAGTGTCTCAGTCAACGCCCCGCTGCTCTGCGCTCCTCCCGCCGCCTGGCGTCCGGCTCTCCGCCAGGGTTCCCCCGGCCCAGGGCGCGGCGCGGCGCTCGCGGGCGGACAGATGTGGACTGGTGGAGTCCCACCACCAGCCCCATGCACCGATGGTTGGACCCAGACACAGCAGTGCAGGACTTGTATCGCGATTCAGGCCCAAGTGCAGAGTCACCTCGGGAGTGTCCCGCCCTGCCCCAAAGGGAGGTCAAGGTCACGTCCCACGCCTCCCACCTTGCGCGCGTCTGGGAAAGATCCGCAGTCCGGCCAAAGAAAAATGACCTCTCCCGTGGCCCGAGCAAAATGCCTCTCGAAAGTCGTGGCCAGAGCAACACTTTGCAAAATTTGCCGGGATTTTCTTGGGCTCTCACGAGGCCCCAACTTGTTTTACAACAAAGTGTGAAGGAGGAAACGACCCCGTTTCTGCCACTGTTTGCCACCACCCGCTCTCCCTGAAGACTCACACACAGTGTGGAACAAGATGATTTGTTCCTTTCCTCGACTTACCAAGTCAGAAGAGATGGCTGGACACATGCCCTAAGCATATGCACATCATATGGAGAAAGGAAAGAAGGGAACTGAGTGGAAAAGGGAGAATGGGAGACGGAGTCACCGGGAGATGGCTCCGGTCGGGGTTGAAATAACAACCAAGGACCTCAGCAAGGGCAGCGTGTGGTCCAGAAGACATGCCTGGCCTCCCCGCACTGGCACTGAGCGAAAACACAACCAACAGCCCGGAAGAGAAATGGGACGCGTGGGGACCCACCCCCGCGCTCCCCCTCCCGCCCCCAAACTGCAGATTTTTTAAGTTGTGCAGACATGCAGCCGTTCCTCAAAGCCAGCTGCTCAGAGTTGTAGGCGCCCAGTGTTCTCAGGGTTCCCACCAGACATCACAGGCTCTGCTTGCTGGCTGCTCACAGCCCAGTGCCCCTAACCCAGGCTTGGTGACAATCGCCTCAGACAGGCGCCTAGCAAAACCAGGCATCTTTACAGTGGAAATGAAGGATTCACACAAAAGAAGAAAGGTGCTTTTCTGACCTCATGTGGTGTCTGTGGGCTTTCTGTTAGTTCCTTGTTCATCAAAACCCACATTGAGAGTCAGAGGGTTTCCTGACTAGGAGAGAGAACTAGGTTTCCAAGAGGGGAAGCCTACATCTTATTTTTTTTTATTACATTGTATTTATCTTTATGCATATGCGTGGGTGCCTTCTCACCTTAGCATGTGGAAGGGGGACTCAGAGGACAGCTTTCAGGGATTGGTCCCTGCTCCCTGTGGATTGAATTCAGGCGTGGTGGCAAGTGCCTTTACCCACTGATCCACCACACTAGCCTCTAACACCGGTATCTTCAAAAGAGGTCTGGCCCAGAGGAGAGGGTCCTAAGAAGCCAGCCGAAGACACTGAAGATCCTGGAGACCTTGCTCAGAGAAGGCAAAATGAGGATACTGGCCACAATAGAGCCTATTTGGACCTCTGTCCCTAAGATCTTCGTTATTTGGTCCCCTCAAGCCTGCCCCTCTGGAGTCACAGAAAAACCCAAGGCAATTGTCTACTCTGCTCTTTGCATGTATCTGTGGAAGGTAATTTTCATAAACATTCATCATCTTTAATCTAAGATCTAAATTATTCTAAATGTTTGCAGTATATCAGCATTATAGAGTCAATGCTCCTGGATCTCCCCCCAGCAGTTAGCTACTTGAGCATTTTGAAAGCAGGAAGTTTATCCCCCAAGCCCAGCCTTGCTTGCCTCGGAAGGACAAGGGCAAATCATCAGTCTGCGGCCTGCAGAAGGCATCTGCAGGGCAGAGTAGGCAGTGAGTCCTTCTCCTGAGGTCTGGGTGGCACCCATGAATAGAAGAGGGGGTACAATCAGACATGGTCAGGGAAGGTCCCTTCGGGAGCCAGTCACAGAAATGGTGAGCATGCTAGAGCAGGGTGTGTGGAGCCACTGGTCTGAGTCAGTGGGTCTGCCACTGAATCCCACGGGGAGCCACGAGGTTCTTCAGTTCTCATTTGTCACCTATACGGGAAATTCCTTCCCCACCTGCTGCCCAAGTAAAGTACATGAAGCAGGAAAGCAGAAGGCAAATTTGCTTCAGAAAGTCTCTCTCTCTCTCTCTCTCTCTCTCTCTCTCTCTCTCTCTCTCTCTCTCTCTCTCTCTCTCTCTTTCTCCATACCATGAACTCATATACTCATATCCTTCCTCCACTCACCCAAACGTGTCCTTGATTTTTTTTCATTCTCCAAGTCCAAGTGGCAGAAAGCCAACTTGACCCCACTCCTGAAGGTAAGATAGTACCAGCTCATCTCTTGAATGGGGACGGGTCTACCCGTGAGAATGAAGATCTCAGGCATCGGGATAGGGAGTGAGTGTACATTGATAACAATGGCCAACATTTGTTGAGTTGGTGCCTCTGACAGATCCCCGCTCTTGACCCAGCAACATGAACTCACTATAGCCAACGTGAGTGCATAAAACACCTCCCCCAAACCACCAGGCTATTGGGGTCTGCCCAATTGCCCAGTCCTTCCCTCCACAGACAGCTGGTTGGACTCCATTAACCATTAAGATCCTCCAGGAGGTTGCTTCTCCTTCATGGGTTAAGACTCTCATCTCCACCAGACCTCAGCACCCTGTGCTTCCCCGTTGCACAACCCCTAACTTGCTGGCTTTTAACTGTTTATCTGCCACTAGGGAAGGAGCTCCTTGGTAACCACATCTCAGGGACCTTCTGCAGGCTCTTCATGTGTGTGCAGTGAATGACTGAAGGCTCTGTCACGGGGCCCGCAAGTCCCATCTGCTCCTCGTGGGTACTTAAATCTTTTGTTTCTATGCTGCCTTTTGCCAGGTAGAAAGAAAACACCAGCCATCACAACTCTCCTTTTGCTTCGTTGCTGGGAAGCTCGGAACTAAATTTATATAAATTAAATTTAGCTCTTAATTAGCTGAAGTGTTCTTGCTCCAGATTATTTCAATGATGATCATGCCTCTTTCACAAAACAATGGTACACTTACCTATTGCCTTATGATGTAGTATTTTGTTGTTGTTGTTGTTGTTTTAACAGACCTTAAAGTGTTATGTTCTTAAAGGTCCAAAGATTCAAATTCCAGTTCTCCTCTGCCTCTGATAAGCTCGGCAGTATTTCTTCCTTGGCTAGCTGTTTGGGTTTGGACCATATGATATTCATGGTCTTTGCCAGCTCTAAAAGCTTTATACTTCTGTAGATAAAAGAAGACAGTTTATAAATTGTTAATGAAAGAACCCTATGACAGAATATGGCTCAAGTCTCTAGGCACAAAGGAATGTACCCCTCAGGTACCTGGAGACACCCTCCCAGGGCCCCAGAGAGCCAGCCAAGGTGAGTCCTCCGGAGTATACAGAAAGCCTTGGTTAATATACTACACTGCATTCCCTGGGAGTATCCTTTGCTCACTTGGCCAAAACGAAGACTTTGACAAGTTAGGCCATGAGATGCCCTAAGGGAATGGCCTTTCAGATGGCTACCACTTGACTTCTCCCTACCTCTCCAGCTTTTCACATCTTTCTGTCTGCATTACTCAGCCCCTCATCAGACTTCCTGCTTCAGCCATCCTGACCTCTGAGTCTTGGCCTTGCCTCTGCCCTGATCCTTAATGCTTCCCTTCTGCGCTTAAAAAATAAAAATAATAATAATAATAAAAAAGCATACTTCCCCTGCAAAGTAAAGCCTAATGTCACTTCTCCGAAATGGCTTTCTCTCACTCACTCTTGGGGTGCAGATGCCAACTGTCCCCCACCGTTTTGAATGTTGAATGTTGTTGCTCAAGACCCTGCTGAGAGTTAAAGAACCTTATGGGATGGGTTCTAGGTCTTGGGGTAGGAAGGTGCCCCCCCAGTCCTTTCCTTTCTCTCTCCCTGTTTCCTGCTCCCATGTACACTCCAACCACCACGTTGTTCTACCTTGCCACAAACCCGGAAGCAATGTGGCCCAGAACACTGAATGTGAGCTAAAACCATCAGTCCCTTTAAAGTCATTTGTGCCAAAGTTTTGGTTGGTTGGTTGTTTGGTTGTTTGGTTGGTTGGTTTGTTTGTTTTCACAGAAATTAGAAAAGTAAGTGCTACTGAAAAATTAGTTCCAGGAGCAAGGTCACGGCTGCCACTAAACCGTGTAAATGGTCTGGGGGAGGGGATCATTTGGAAGAGTTTGGAGATAGGGGCTTAAAAATGTTCGAGACCATTGTAAACATAGCTTAACGTGACCTTGTGTGGAGGTTTGAGAATATCGGGACTCGGACAAAATGTGGATGGAGGGACCGGGGCTCTCCTGGAGCAGCTTTTGTAAACATCCACAATGCCACCGTCGTCAGGACATAGAGGTATCCACCCATATTTCAAGGATCCGTTAGGAGGCCAAACAATGTAGGGCAACGTCAGAGTCCCCAAAGGCAATCTGTTGAGAGGACAGTGTATAAGCTGCAATAGGGACGTCAGGATGTTAGAGATGCCGAGCACACGGAACAACTGTCAAGGAAAGGCAGAGGCAAGAATGGAGTGGGCCAAACATAAAGGTCTTGTGGGCTATAGCCATCAAGGCCATAGAAGGGGCTTTCTAGAAAATCCTCAGGGGCTCCTATCGTGACGCCATATACCCTGGATGCTAGACATGGAGCTGCAGGATTTAGTGTTTGCCTTGTTGGCTTTCGTTCTCACTTGGGTCTCACCCCTTGGTATTTTTATTCCTCCGTTTTACAATGAGCATGTCTACTCTGTGCTTGTGTGTCTGGGAATGAAAACTTTCTCTTTTACTCTACAGGGAGCCACAGCCAAAGGGTTTCTGTAGGTCTCAGCAAACACTTTGGACTTGGCCTTTTGAATAAATGCTGGAACTCTAGGAGGTGGACTAGATATATTTTGCATGATGAAAAGCAAATAATCCTTTGGGGGCCAGTGGTGGAATGTTACAGTTTGAATATGAGATTGTCTCCTGGGGGCCGTGTTTTGACCAGGTGGTCTCCAGCTTAGGGTGCTATTTTGGGAAGTGGTGGAAACATCAAAAATGGTTCCTGCATGGATAAAGAAAGTCACTGTGAGCATTGCATTGAAGGTTATATCTGATCCCTGATACCTTCTTTGCTCTGTGTATCCTATTCTCCATGAGATAAACAACCTGCTCCTTCATGGGCTGCAGCCACCATGATATTCCTCCTCACTGTGGGCCCAGAATCAAAGACCCCAAAGGCTATGGACTGAAGCCTTTGAAACCATGACCGCCTTGGTTAGGGTTTCTATTGCTGTGAAGAGACACCATGACCATGGCAACTTTTATAAAGGAAAACATTCAATGGGGGTGGCCTACATTTTCAGAAGTTTAGTCCATTGTCATCATGGTGTGACATGGTGGGATACAGGCAGACATGGTGCTGGAGAAGTAGCTGAGAGTCCTACATCTTGACTTGCAGGCAACCGGAAGTGGTCTCCAATACAGAGTGTGGTTTGAGCATGTATAAGATCTCAAAGTCCATATCCACAGTGACATTTCCTCCAACAAGGCCATATTTACTCCAACAAAGCCACACCTCCTAATAGTGCCACTCCTTTTGGGGGCCATTTTCCTTCAAACCGCCACAATGAGCTAAAATCAATCTTCCCGGGGCTGGATAAATGACTCAGCAATAAAGAGCACTTAGTGCTCTTGCAGAGGGCCCAGATTTGTTTGGTTGGTTTTCCAGCACCTTCTGTTGAACACACAACCATCTATAACTTCAGTTCCAGAAGATTCAACACCCATGCAGTGCACATTAACTAACATAGGCACACACACACACACACACACACACACACACACACACATCAATAAAGATAAACACTTTTAAAGACAAATCTTCCCCCCCCATATCATTTATGTTAGCATTCTGTCCCATCAATGAGAAAACTGATATCCTCATGGAACAAATGTCGTTGTTTTCTCTACTCCTCCCCATTATACTTCATGCAAAACTCATTAAAATTACCCTCTTGTATTACTATTCCAATTCATTGGGATTGAGTCTCTTGTGTTGAGTTATGAACTCCTTGAAGGTAGGGATGATGTGATGCCGTTCATGTCAGCACCTTCAGAATCTATTACAGATGCTCAGCAGACTACAAATGAAGCAGATGCAAATGATGGATGGTTGGTGGATAGATGGATCTTCCTGAACCTGCATAGAAAGATTCAGAAAATTGCATATACATTAAGGCTGTTAACTGGGTGTTTTTGTGGGACTCCGAGCAGTAGGGAGTTGGGGGTATCTCTGACTCTTTTGCCTGCTCTTGGAACCCTTTTACTCCTACTAGGTTGCCTCACCCAGCCTTAATATGAAGGTTTGTGCCTAGTCTTAGTGTATCTTGTTATGCTATGTTTGGTTGATATCCCTGAGCAACCTGCTCTTTTCTGAAGGGAAATGGAAAGGGAGTGGATCTGGAGGAGAGGAGAGAGGGGAAACTACAGTCTGGATGTATTATATGAGAAAAGAATAAATTTTAAAAAGAAAAAAAAATGATGCAAAAAATCAAGCCGGGGCTATCAAGGACCACTGATGTTAACTTCATAATCCCCCCCTCCCCCGCCCCCGTGAGTTCTGCATCTTTAATAACCTTCATTTGTGGGCTGGGACTTAAGGTCTAGCTCCTACTTCCAACTAGAAGTGTGAAGGGTATCTCCAGGGCAGAGAATGCTGCATGCATCCAATAGGGATTTCTGCTTTCTCAGTGGCAATATCTACAGTCAGCGCCTAAGTGACTGATTCTTCCCTCTTATCTGGAAAGATTCCAGTTTTAAACTGAAAGTCCAGCATCCCAGGAACACCACCGTCAGTCCAGGGCAAACCGGGACAGTTGGCCATCATCCTAGGTATCTTTCTGTGGAAGCTAAAATGTTCATATCCTGGCGTTTCCGTGAGCTGCAGGAAAGCATATAACTGAAGCCTTCACAGTGGGACATCAGTGGAAATGGTGCGTTCAGTTTCTTGAACATATATCCTCAGAGAAAGTGGGGGAAGTACCACCCCCCTTTTGACCTTCAGCCTCTCTGAAATGCAGAAAAGACGACAGCTGGACACAGACTTGCTATCTAGAGTCACAAGTAAAAGCCACATAATAAGGGAGGCAGAGCAAGGACACAGGCAGGAACTGGGTCACCTGAGCCCTGAACTTTTTCCGCTTGATCAAGGGGAATCAACTGGCATCTTATTTAAATTATTGCTACTTGAAGTTTTACGTTACCCGTGGATGAATTCCGTATGCTCGTGTATGTGTACGTGTTCACGTATGCATGCAGGTGTATGTGCATGTGTGCTCACGTTTATGTGGAGGTCAGAGGTCAACATCATGTGTCTTCTTATATTGCTCTCTGCCTCATTTTTTTTTTTTTTTAGGCAGATTCTATCATTGAGCCTAAAACCCACTGATTCAGCTAGACTAGCTGGCCTGCAAGCTGCATGGGTCCTCCTGTCTCTGGACTGGTTTTGGGGGTTTTTTTGGGGGAGGGGGGCTTGTGGTTTTTTTTTTTTTTTTTTGGTGCTTTTTTGTTTTTGTTTTGTTTTGTTTTGTTTTTGTTTGCTTGTTTTAGTTTTTCGAGACAGGGTTTCTCTGTGTAGTTTTTTGGTGGCTGTCCTGGATCTCACTCTGTAGACCAGGCTGGCCTCAAACTCACAGAGATCCGCCTGGCTCTGCCTCCCGAGTGCTGAGATTAAAGGCGTGCACTGGATTTGTTATACATAAGTGTTGGCATTTGAACTCAGCCCCTCATACTCACATGACAAGCACGGTACCTGCTGAGCCCGCTCCCCACTGCCCGAGAATACATAGATCTTAACTGATCAAAGTGGTAATCTGTCCTTCATCCGACTCTCCTCTTGGGTTCTATTCAACGTGCTGGGATGTTTCAGTTCTATCCCTCGTGCTCTGTGTACAATTACTCAGGCTCATTATTATCATGTGCATCCTCCACACGTAGCGTCTATTCTCTAGGGATGGATATAGAAAATTCCCTAAATTCTCCACCACAAGCAACCCTGGAACAGCCTTGGACACATTACCTTGTAGACCTATGGAGAATTTGGGAGAAATGCATCTGCAGAAAGGAGATTGTTGGTCACAGGGTAAGAGTGTGGCTGAGGTGGACAGTAAACCTGGCTGACCAATAGCCATGTGCTTCAACCTCTCAAGGATCCTCCTGAGTCTTCTACCATGCAGACACCATGAGGCTCATAGCTACACCAGCTAATGCTGAAGGTACCGTACTTAATATCGTGATATTTCACCCATGGGTATACGCCTTCTTAGTGTGGCCCTCTCAGGCTTTAGTTTGACCTACAACAACAGCCCAAAGTGAAAACCTCCCTGAAGACTTCAGTCTGGTTGCCTGCCTTGTATTTAAGAAATTCTCAGAAACAGAGACCCCCCCACACACACTGGTATTTCTATCTATATTACTAAGTTGTATTTTGCTCCATCTTACCCTGCGGTCAATCAACACGAGAGACAGGTGTCCTGGCATGTGAAGAGCTCTGAGATAAGCACCTTGGGGTTCAGCTTAGTTCTGTCCCCGACTAGTTCTGTGAGGATCTTTCTTTCTCTCTCTCTCTCTCTCTCTCTCTCTCTCTCTCTCTCTCTCTCTCTCTCTCTGCCATCACTAGCCTCATCTACAGACATTCTTCCATGGAGTAAAAATGGGATTCAAATCAGATAACAATGCTTTGCAGAGAAATTTAGAGCCACGAAAATGTCTTTTGACATCGAACTCCACACCACACCCATGTTGCCTTGGTGCTTTCATTGTCCCCTTCCTTCCAATATAAAATGAAGATGGCTGCGTTCTACTATAACATCTGACATTCTACATGCTGCACTGAGCGCTACAGGGACCCAGAGGCTTAGCTGCAGGTCCTTTGCCTACACCCAGGGGGAAAGGCAGTCCCCTGCTAGTTCTCCTGAAAGCTGGGGAAACTGTATTTCACTTTGTCTTAAACCTAATGGGTTTGACCTCCCTGCCAGACAACAGAACTACTTGACCAGTCCATCACATCTTCACCAAAGATGAGAGAAAGTAGCCTACTTACTCATCACTATAAAGCCTGTTTCCCAAGTCCCTGTCGGGTCCAGTCTGCTCCTGAGTACCACCCTATGCAGACTCCTGCAATACGTAGCATCCTCTTCTCCAGGACTGTGAGAATAAGTGACTAGCAGATTGCCATCAGTATCATATGTCCAAAGTCCAGTGTTCTGTGCTCATCTCCACTTCATACTGTTAAGGCAGAGGAGCACTAACTGGTGGAGTGGGTGGGAAGTGATCAGAACACATGCTTCAATAGTTGGTCTTGGTTGTCAACTTAACTGAATTAAGAGATGTTTAGAACTGCCCGAATGTACCTGTAAGTATCTATCAGGTGTTTCCAGAAAGGATTAGCATGTGAGACAGTGAGTGGAGGAGAAGGGATATAGACAGCACCCTCCAAAGGTTGGGAGCCCAGATGGAAGGAAATTGGAGAAGGAAGAAGCTGCCATGCACAAGGCAACCTCGCTTTACTTCCTAAAGGTGTGATGATATCCCTGCCAACGTCCTCCTCAGACTTCGACTCTCAGACCCCTGCTTCTTTAGCCTTTCCAGGGTGAACTCAACACCAGTGATGCCCCAAAGAACTCCTAGGTCTTCACCACTAGATTGGGACTTTAGAGGTGACCAGCTTCTTGGATTGGAGCATCTGCCATGTGCTCTGCCTCTCTGGCAGGTAGGTGGTTACTATTGACTATCTAGCTGCCTGACACCAGCTCTGTTCCTCTTGAGATCTCTAAAGCAGATGCCTATCTCTGATGTATTGTGAAGTTAAAGGGGGTGATAAGGATGGAGAACTGAGCCCTAGCTGGAGCTCTTGCAAACCAAAGGAAACATAAATAACTGGGTCACAGGCAGAATGTGGGTGTTAGCCAGAGGGTGAGGGTGTGCTGGACTCTGGCTGGGAATCTTCCAGGCGCTTTCTTAATAGGAAAAAAAAAAACTACTTCCAGTGTTGGTACATACCTATTAATATCAGCACCCAAAAAGTGGAGGTGGGAAGATCAGGAGTTCAAGGTCATCCTCGGCTATATAGTGAGCGTGAAGCAGCCTGGACTAGATAAGATCCTGTCTAAAACAAACAAAATAGCTGAATAACTTTCTTGCCATGTTAAAAATATGATTTCTCTTTTTCTTGGCACAATGAGAAATGTTGTTCATCACTGAAACGGCAACAATTCAGACAGACTACATTGTTGCACTCCCAGAACCTGAAAGATGTCAATATAATATAATGACTGCTTCCCATCCCTACAGTCCTCACAATCTGAGGAAGATGCTGGGTCTCTGGAAGTCAGGGCAGCTTCAGAAGATAAATGGTCAGGTGCCGGGTGGTGATGAAGTGGCCGCCTTTCGGTACTAGCATTAATCTTCACCGTAAGTCACCTCATCTCCCTTTGCTCCCCTTGACTTACAAAATGTGAGTTTGGAATTTACTAACATACCACATGCCAAGCTGAAGATGGGAGCTCAAGACTCGGGAAGGAAGAGCCCTTCCTATAAAGAGCTCAGGGTTCAATGGGCTGATACCACGAGCCACCGCCCTGAGCCACAGGGCTCAGATGGCCTTCAGGGCTTCAGTGTTGAGAGATAAGAACACTGTGTAATATGACAGGGAGTGCACACGCCACTCAATTTCCATTCTCCTCAGCTGTCTTAGTAAGAGAACACTGCTGTTCATGGGTAATCACATGTCCAACTAAACACATTATGTTTCCTAACCTCTCCTGCAACCAGTGTGGCCACATCAGCTCTTACAGTCATATGTAATCTCTTATACTTTGTGATGCTTCTAAGAAGCCCCTTTTGAAGGAGAAGGTATAATCTTTCCTCCAACCAGCTAGCATTTAACAGCCGTTGGGGTCCATGAGAACAAAGGGCACTCCCTGAAGGTGACATGGTATGAACCACAGGAATCTGGGGACCTTCCCAATCACAAGGCTATTACATCAATGCTGCCTGCTTCTTTAAATAGGGACCACACTCATGATGTAGTTATGACTCTCTCTCTCTCTCTCTCTCTCTCTCTCTCTCTCTCTCTCTCTCTCTCTCTCTCTCTCTCTGTGTGTGTGTGTGTGTGTGTGTGTGTGCGCGTGCGCGCGCGCGCGTGCATGTGCGCACATAAATGCAGTAGGTCCCAATCTCAATTAATACAGACAATATTTAGCACTAGCATTACAAAAAGCCACTATTTTAGCTTCTAATGTTAAGACTTTTTAAATGAAAAACACTTTTAAGATTTGTATGATTTGTATTTATGTGGCTGTATGTGCATCTCTGTGTGGACATATGCAAATGAGCACAAGTGCCTGAAGAGGTCAAAAGAAGAGTTTAGATCCCCTGAAGCTGGAGTTACAGGCTGCCATGAGCCCCCAACATGGGTGTTAGGAACATGGGAACTGAACTAGAGTCCTCTTCAAGACCAGTACTCATTCTTAACTGCTAAACAAGCTCTCCGATCCCAAGTTTGTTTGTGTTTGTTTGTTTGTTTGCTTGTTTGTTTGTTTGTTTGTTTTTAAGCTAAGACTCCAAGGATGTTTTGAACTTCTAAGATGTCTGGTGCTGTGGTGATGTTGAGCAATGAAGGTATTTCCAAAACTGCCTTTGGTGGATCCAATCAATAGATAGGTTCAGGTCATTTTATGACAGAGAAATCTGAAGAATTCGACCTTCTTCTGAAATAGCAGGTAAATTTCTAGAACAGTAAATCAGTCATATGAGACTTAGGCCCGTATATAGCCTTGTGGATACACACATCATGTGCTCCTCAACTTATAATGGGTCGTAATCCTAATACAGACACCATATATTGAAAATAGCATGTCCAAACTGCACTTGCAAGCCAGTGAGATGGCTCCGTGAATAAAAGCCCTTACTGCAGAAGCCTAATGGCCTGATCAGTCCATCAGTCACAAGAGCCATTTAACACTGCATCCTGACTCAGGCTATGTGTTAGACCAGTGGTTCTCAAGGAGTCTCGATAGGTTCCAGAACCCATGAGAAGGAGCGAACCAACCCCTGAAAGTTCTTGTCTGACCTCCACACATGTGCTTGGAATGCATGTGCCTGCACACATGATAATAAAAATAAAATTAAATAGATTAAGCCGGGTGGCAGTGGCGCACGCCTTTAATCCCAGCACTCGGGAAGCAGAGCCAGCCTGGCCTACAGAGCAAGATCCAGGACAGGCACCAAAAGTACACGGAGAAACCCTGTCTCAAAAAACCAAAATAAATAAATAAATAAATAATTTTAAATTCATTCAATGCTACTAACCCACTAAATGTCAAAACTTCACCTAGTTTAACTAAACTTAGAGCATTTCCACTGCCTATAGTTGGGCAGAAATCATCCAACACAGCAATTCTCAACCTGTGGGTCAATACTCCTTTTACAGGGGTCACCTAAGAACATTGGAAAATACAGATATTTACATGAGGATTCATTACAGTAGCAAAAATTACAGTTATGAAGTAACAATGAAAATAATTTTATGGTTGTGGGTCGCCACAACATGAAGAACTATATTAAATGGTCACAGCATTCGGAAAGTTGAGAATCACTGGTGTAACACATAGCCTAAGTCATAACGCAGTGTTGAAAAGCTCTTGTAACTCATTGACTACAATAGAAATGGAAAAGAAAACAGGTTCATATAAATTCGCTCTGCATCATCATAAAGCTAAAAAGAAGCCATAAGTTGAGTGCTCTCAGGTAGCTACACATATACACCACCACATCCTTATATCCATACCCAGGAGGTTCTGGTAGATTTCCCACAATGGCAACCACATCCTAGTATCCATACTCAGGAGAAGGCTCTGGTAGATTTCCCACAATGGCAAAGGCCCCAGATTGTTCTTTGATCAGAACTCTAAACTCCACTGAGTTATTGTTTTCAATAACCTTGTATATAAGTCTGCAATCATTAAAAGCAAGAGCAAGAAAGCTTGCTGGCTGATTTTGACTGTAGAGGTGGATATATAGAGAGGGACCAACAGAAAAACAGGAGAATGATGACACCCTCCCACACATGAATTCCAAAGATTTGGACATCATGAGGACCCATCTTTAGGGTGAATACTTCCTTAAGAGTAAATTAAGTTCCTACTTGAGTCCATCTTCTTACCAGGTCTCCTCCTTCAGAGAGCTCATGGATGGGTTCAGTTCTGAGGACACCATGGTCTCTGCTCTCAAGAAAGCATTCTCACCAATAATCTATGGAGGAATAAATATTGAGAGATAACTTTCTAAAAATGTTAAGGATGATTACCAGAGCTGATGCAAATCTAAAGTGCCACTTAGTGCCTATTAGAACTGTGGAGGAAATCTCAGATTTCTCACCCACTATTTGGAAATAACACTTTCTATCCTCAGAACTTACAGGCAGACAATTCTTAATACTATCTTGATAGTATTAAAGGGATATTAAAGGTATGCTAAGTAAGAATTTGTATCATGAATAGAATCAAACCCCTTTAAAAAGAACTTAAAGGGATAGACTCTTTCTCTTCTGCTCCACCATGAAGATACTATATAGAAGATACCATCTTGGAAGCAGAAACAGGACCCAGTGGGATTTGGCCTTTACAACCTCCAGAACCACAAAAACAAATTCATGTTATTTATAAATTGATCAGAGCTATATACTTTGTTATATCCAAAGAATGAAACAGTTACCAAGCAACTAGTTTACAATTGTAGCTTGCTATTCATAGAAGAGCAGAAACCCATAGTCTTCAGGATCATTTCCCAGCTCAACCATATACAGCCTGAGGAGTCATGAGCGTATGACCCGGCTTTCACTCATTAATTCACTCTACCAATATTGGAGGGCTTATTATTGAGTAGTGAGTATACTGATTAACACCACAATTTAGCCATGACAAAATGGAGAGATGCTAATTCTAACTTACAAGATTTTTTTGTGACTTCCATGTCCAGCTAAGCACAACAGAGAGTAATAAACATGGGTTATCCTCCACTTTCCTTCGGAGCCCTTCATAATCAAACTCCTTTTCTGTATATAAGGAGTAATTCCCCATAAACAAAACAAATTCCTACTTGGAAAATGAAAATCATCAATATAAGTCCTAAATAAACTTCAAGGCATACCCATCCGCTTCTGTAATGAAGCCCTGAGATCTGAGCGGCCTTGCTCAACTACATTTTCATTATGTATAAACCATTCCGGAACACACTTGGCAAGTACTGTCATATGATGACAAACCGGACCAGCTGTGAGGTTTCCAAACAGGCTTCCCACCCAGACAGAGGAGCTACATTTTCATTGACGTTTTCCTCCAGTCAACAAATGTTTTCTGATGTTAACATAGCATCGGGCTGGGTGCAAAAACCTGGGACTGTTGAATGTGAATTTCAAGGTACAAATTTGTGATTGTTTTTTCTCCTACCAATGGCCTTAGAGCAACAGATAACAGCCTTAACAATTCCAGCAAATGTAGCAATTATATTATAGAGTTCAGTTCCGTGAACTTACAACCTTCCTCTCCTCCCCACATTCTGTTGCTTCTCCTTTGAACTCTGTACGACCCACAGAGGGATGTATGTCACTGACAGTAGAGGAGAACGGAGCGAAGTCTCCACCATGGGCCTTTCTGTGTCCACTGTGGCTTGGGCTCAGAAGGGCTTCCTGCTGCTTGACCCTCCTCCGGCACCATGGCCCAATAGTGATGACATCTACAAGCCCTCTGGACCCTCAGAAGGAATTTTCTGGTCCTTCCCAGCTCTGACTTCTCTGCTTTTGGCCCTATCAACTCACATACAGCACTGAAGTGCCATTGCAGGATTCAGAAACTCTCAGCTCCTTCCTTGCTGCTGCATGGGGTGCAAAGCACGCCGTGAGGGAAATACATTCATCACCAGGTCTAGTACTGGACTCCCCTCCACTTTGCAGACCATGTGATCTCCTTGAAAAGAATTAAGACAAGGTGCGTGGAACGCCGTACACAGACAGGCTAAGTCTATTGTGCAGACAAGGAGGGCACAATCTCAAGGGGTAAGAGTCAACCACAGTCCAAGAGACAGTCACATCAATCTACATTTCAGATCCATCCCATATTATTTCTAAGCTTTTACTGAAAGTGTTTTCTTTCACCAGTGATTGGCAGCCCCAGTTGAAGTGGTTTTCATTGGAAGGGGACACTGGTAGATACTAATTCTTTGCCAGCCTCCAACTGGACTTCAATCTCATGGCCTTCCAGACAATTCAGACTATCGGAGACAGATACTGTCAATGGGTGGGTCTGAGCCTCAAAGCACCTGTGGAGGTTTTCCAGGTTCTCACGTCTCTTGATGGACTGTACAGATGGGCACAGTGACTGCACAGGAGGCAGGGGATTAAGAAAGGGGAAGAACTGAGTCCGGCAGTGGGCCAGTGAGCCTAGGGAACGGCAAGCCCCCCAAAGCCATTGCTTATACTGGAAAGAGACCCGTGGCATTTATTCCGCACCTATCTCCTCCAAGTTTGTGTGTCCTGGGCTTTTTGCAAGCATGCCCTATTTGTTATACAAAGTTCAGGTGAAGAAGGGTTTCCAGTCTGTCTCTAGAACCTGGCTTCTTTTGTATGTTAATTTTATTTATTTATCAGTTTGGGGTTTTTTTTTTAATTAACCTTTTTTTTAAAGATTTATTTATTTATTATGTATATAATGTTCTGTTTTCATGTATCCCCGCAGGCCAGAAGGAGGAGTCAGATCTCATTTACAGATGATTGAGAACCACCATGTGGGTGCTGGGAATTGAACTCAGGACCTCTGGAAGAACAGCCAGTGTTCTTAACCTCTGAGCCATCTCTCCAGCCCGTCAGTTTGTTTTTTGAGACAGGATTTCTCTGTACACCCGGCTGTTCTGGAACTCGCTCTATAGTCCAGGCTGACCTTGAACCCAGAGATCTACCTGCCTGTCTCCTGAGTGCTAGGATAAAAGGTGTATGCTAATGTTGGTAGGTTTTATCCAGTCACAACTCTCCTGCCATAATAAGACTCAGGTCCCAATTCTTCTAAGCATTAGTCAGTCTTGAAGGTTTCACTTCCTGATCATTTTTTTAATATTTTTAATTTTTATATGGATAGATGCTTGCCTGCATTTACGCCTGCGCACCCTTTGCATGTCTGGTGCTTCCAGAGGCCAGAAGAGGATGTCAGTGAGATCCCCTAGAACGTGAGTCACAGAAGTTGTGAGCCATCCTATGAGTTCTGGGAATTGAACCCAGCTCCTCTGGAAAAATGCTCTTCACAGAACCATCTCTCCAATCCCTATCCTTGGTTTTAACTTGGTTGATACTGAGGGAGGAGTCCATCCCCAACGACCTCCAAGCCTGTTCTTATCTGACTAGCTAACACTCTCAGTCTCTCATTGAGGAAAACTCACTCAGCCACTCCTCAGCTCAAAGGCTATGCTAGACACAGATGTCTCCACATGGAGATGGAATCTTTCCCATGTAACCTGTGATTTCCATCTTCCTAGTGTTTGAGATTATGTGTTGACTTAGAAGTTCTATGGACTAGAAGGCTGTATAAATATAAACACCCCATCATGAAAATAGGACAAAATTATCCTATCAGAATACAAACTAAAATATTGTCCTGGCATTTGGGGTAAAGGCCCTGGCTCCAGGAGTCCCAGCAGATGAGCTTTGACAACTCAGGTCAATATACCAGCTACAAAGGCAATTGTTGGGGAGAGGCAGAGAAAGAAAATCTAGTCAACGTGGCCACACTGAGAAAAGGAACCCGTAAAGGGCTTCGGTAGTCCCAAGTCCAAGCTTTAGGATTAAGAAGACTCAACTCAGAGAGTGAGGAGTGTATGTCACTCGGCAGTCACGGTCGAATCGTGCTCTGATTGATCTCTACCTTCGTCTCAGTGCTGCAAAGGGATTCAAGAAGCCCTGACTGCTTGAGGAGACACTGTTTAGGAGATAGTGGTTCCCAGGAGATGATTGCTCTTTCGGGGGGGGGGGGCATGGGGCGGGCTGATCTGATCATGGGGTGATCTGTCTATGAAGCTCTGCTATTCCTGGAGTGTTGTGGAAGGGGAAATAGATGAGATCTCCATGAATAAACAGGGAACGAGGCAGGGCAATAGAGGGGAGGGGATGGGAGAATGAGAACATGAGGGAACAGGATAGTCAAGTTGGGGGAGGGACGGTGTAGGAGAGCAATGAAAGAGGTATCTTGATAGAGAGGGACATGGGGATGCGGAGAAATCGGGTACTAGGGAAATTCCCAGGAATCCACAAGGAAGACCCCAGATTAGATTACTAGCAACAGTGAAGAGGGTGCTTGAACTGGCCTACCCCGCTAATCAGATTGGTGAATACCCTGTCATCATAGAGCCTTTCTCCAGTAACTGATGGAAGCAGATGCAGAGATCCAGAGCCAAGCACCAGGTGGAGCTCCAGGAGTCCAGTCGAAGAGAGGGAAGAGGGAATATATGACCAAGGTGGGAGTCAAGATCATGATGGGGAAATCTACAGAGACAACTGATCCAAGCTCATAGGAAGTCATGAACTTTAGACCGACAGCTGTGGAACCTGCATGGGACCAGAATAGGCCCTCTGCATACGGGAAACAGTTGTGTAGCTTGGTCTGTTTGAGGGGCCCCAGGCATTGGAATCAGAGTCTACCCCTGGTGCATGAGCTGGCTTTTTGGAGCCCATTACCTATGGTGGGATGCCTTGCTCAGCCTAGATGCAGGGGGGGAGGGGCTTGGTCCTGCCTCAACTAAATGTACCAGACTTTGCTGACTCCCCATGGAAGCCCTTTCCCTTTTGGAGGAGGGGATGTGAGGTGGGGAGGGGGGAGAGAAGCCTGGAGGGGAGCAGGAGGAGGGATGAGTGGGGGAACTGTGGTTGGTATGTAAAAATGAATTTGAAAAAATTCTTAATTAAAAAAGAAAAGAAAAGCTGGTTAGAAACAAGCCAAGCTAAGGCAGGGAATTTATAAGATAATAAGCCTCTGTGTGTGTTTATTTGGGAGTTGGGTGGCGGGCCTCCAAAAGACCATAGAGTAAAAAAAACAACCAACAACACTAGAGTTCAAGGTAACCACTGGTTTAGGACAGTGACTGGACTCTCATGTGCCTTTGGAGGAAGTCTGCAAGAAAACTGTGTAAGGCTGACAAGTGAGACATCTCAGTTATCCTTTCTTTGTTCCTTCTGCCTTGAAGGGGGGCGTGAGTTGGGTTAGGAATCGCTCGTGTTTAGGTAGACGCTCCTTGAATGGTTAATATAGTTACCCGCAGAATAAAGCAGGTGGCTGACCCAAAGTAAATGATACAGGTTGAAAACGAAGGCAGAGATGTCAGCCTTTTATCCTGGTTTTAGCTGCCACCTGGCCCTGAAGGAGAAGTCAGAACTGCCCAGCAAAAGCAGTTTCTAGCTGCCTCTTATAATATAAAATAACAGGACAAGGGTTTGTTTTGTCTTGACAGCTCTTTTTTTTTTTTTTAACTATTTAGTACAAGCTTCCAACAATAACGGTAACTGGACTGGTGGGATGACTTGACGGGTGATAGAATTGCCTCCAAGCCTGCGGACTTGAGTTCCATCCTTGGGATCAACATTATGAAGTGAGAGAACCACCCCTTCCTGTAAGTTACCCTCTGTCATGCACATGCACGATGTGGCACATAAACACATACTCAAGTAAATAAATGGGGGGGGGAGGTAATTACTTCCCTAGTCATTAAGTCTATAAGGTTGGCCAGAGCAAAGCAGAGGCAGCAGGAGGAGGAGGAGGAGGAAGAGGAGGAGGAGAAGGAGAAGGAGAAGGAAGGAGAAGAAGGAGAAGGAGAAGGAGAAGGAGAAGGAGAAGGAGAAGGAGAAGGAGAAGGAGAAGGAGAAGGAGAAGGAGAAGGAGAAGGAGAAGGAGAAGGAGAAGGAGAAGGAGAAGAAGAAGAAGAAGAAGAAGAAGAAGAAGAAGAAGAAGAAGAAGAAGAAGAAGAAGAAGAAGAAGAAGAAGAAGAAGAAGAAGAAGAAAGGAAAGGCTGGAGAATTAAAAGGAAGCAATTTAGCCTCTAAGGATGGAGGCACAGATTTGGACCATAAGCCATTTTCTCCCAGCCCTTTGTGTTACTAATGAGAAGCAGACATGGGCATATGATGGTCACTGTTGTTGAGAAGGACAGTGGTGACATCTGGGGACAGATTCTATACAGTCACTCTTTGTGATCTTTACTTCGTAACCATCCAGACTGATTTTTGATTCTCGTGAACTCTGTCAGCTCCCAAGAAATGATCCTCTGATTGAATTAAGCAGTCATTTCTTCAATTACTTGCAACCAGGAAATTGATCAAATTGGACACCAGAGAGACCTATTTCTCTCTTTGTACAGCTAACCACACCCCAGAGTCTGGAAGACCCTTTGGCAAGCTTTATTTCCTTTCTGCCTTGGCAGGTTGGAACAAAAAGTGAGGATTATAAATCTAACCTCCTTGCCTGCCATTCCTGAGGTTCCATCCTCTTTGTTTTCTGAGACAGTGTCTCCCACTGGCCTGGAACTCACCTAGTAGGCTACCCTAGCTGGCCCATAAACCCCAAGTGTCTGCCTGCCTCTGCATCCCAGTGATGAGATTACAAATGCATGCTACCGTGCCCAGATTATTTTCATATAGGTTGTGAGGATCAAAATCAGGTCCTCACGTTTTCAAGCCAAGGGTTTTTCCGGTGGATCTATTTGCCCACCCCCACCTCTATACTAGTTTGCTTTCTGTTGCAGTGAGAAACACCATGGAAAAGGCAGCCTGGGGAGGAAAGGGTTGATGGTGTATTACAGGTTAAAGTCCATCATGAAGGGAAGTCAGGGCAGGAACCTGGAGGCAGGAACCTCAGAGGAATACTTGCTAGATCACTTCTCTGGCTTACTCTGGTACTTTCCCTTATATGTAATCCTGACCCAAATACCTAGGGATCATACTACCTATGCTGGGTTGAGCTTTGCTATATCAATTAGTAATTAAGAACATGCCCCCATTGACCAATGTAAAGGAGGCAATTCCTCCATTGAGGTGCCCTCTACCCAGGTGGCTCTGGTGTGTGTCAAGTTGAAAAAAAACTAGTCAGCACACCACTACCCCCTAAATACTTTTTCATATCTTTGGATAGAATGCCATGCCCAAGCCTTTAAAATCGGTGCTAATATATCATACGAAAGGCTTTTTAAAGCCACCTAACACTGCGGTAGAATCCTTCCCTAGCCGTTCTGTCAAAGTTCATACTGCTGGAGTTGGAGAGCCGGCTCTGCTGGTACAGGCGCTCGCTGCTCTTGCAGAGGAACTAGACTCGGCTCCCAGCACCCACATGGCACCTCACCACCATCTGTAACTCCAGTTCTAGGAGATGTCATGCCCTATTCTGGCTTCTACAAACAGTAGGCACCCCACATAGTGCATGTGGATGCATGCAAGCATACACACAAACACATAAAATAAAAATAGATTTAAAAAAATAAAAATAATTGAGCATGGTAGGTTATTTTTAATGACAATAGAGAAGCAGAGGCAGGAAATTTTCTGAATTTGAGACTAGCCTACTCTACATAATGAGTACCAGGCCGGACAGGACTACACAGTGAGACCCTGTCTCAAAATAAGTAAATCCAGACTACTTCCTACAGGTCTAAGTTAATCTCTCTCCAAAGTGAGTCCAAAGGCTCATGCCTCCACCCACCCAACCCATCCACCCACCCACCATCCCTCTCAACATCTGACCTGGGTGAGATAGAGATAAATCTGTAAATGCAAGTTCATTTAGATCTTCATCCAGATTTGATTCCTGTGCACTGCTGAGGGAGAAAACCTTTCAGATGAAGACTCCCTCCTACCCTAAAGGCATCTGCCATTGATTTGTTGGGAGGCTGTTGAATTCTCACTTGTCAGAGGAGTGCCAGCCCTGCCTCCTGGGAAGATGAACACACAGAAAATGACTTCTAATAGCCCTCCAACTTCTTATCCATAAAATGCACAAATACTTCGTATTCTCAAGCTTTCCCTCAGCCAGATGTTTGAACGAGGCTGGCTCTCTGAAGGAGACCAAAATAACCGTGCCTGGAAGAAACTACAGTGTCCCGTTTTTTTTTTTTCCTTCAGCCACAGATTTATCTAGTAATGTGCCTAAAAACCAAGCCTGAGAACCAGTGAGTCACCACTCAGCAGATCAACTAGTGTCCATTTGCTAATTGACAAGTATTTTAATTTTTCACACCTTTTATATGGGGATGTGAATTCATATAAATACAGAACATACATACATACCGCCCTTTATTTGTTACCACCCTCCTTCTAAGCATTTTCTTAATCGTGTTTATACTCATGTATCTGTATTGTGGGTTTGGGCATAAGCATGCAGTCACCCATGGAGGCCAGGGCTTCAGATCCCCCGGAGCTAGAGTCACAGGAGATTGTGAGCCCCCTGACATGGGTGCTGGGAACTGAACTAGGGTCCTCTGGAGAAGCAGACTGTGCTGAGCCACCTGTCTTAGGGTCAAGCTATCTGTCCAGCTCCTTTGTCTTCCCTTTCATCATTGCTCTGACAGAGAGAGACTTTCAAAGGATTCTCCACACTTTGCACTGTATATACTTACACTAAAAATTGTGACTGTGCATCACATATCCAGACCCATAAGTACATACATACATGTATCATATATTATATATATATACATATATATATATATTATATATATATATATTTGGCAACTTATCTCCTGCCTTTGCATATACTTATGCCCTGCCCTCCATCATCACCATAGGCATATAAATACCTAGCCTTAAATAACTACAGTGCTGCTTGGTGTCACTCTAGCCAAGGAATCTCAGGGCAGCTCATACATATCCTTCCACCAATTCTGCCACATTGCAAAAGGTCTCTCATCTCTCCTCAACAAATCTAACTCTCTCTAAAGACCCCATATGGAAGGATGCCCACTTCTAAAGGCATCTATATGAGTCACTCCCCCCACAGGAGATCACATGCACATAGCTGCCAGATAATTCACACAGGAAAACCCAAGTCCAGGCTCCTAATAGAAACACCCATTCTCAACAAGGCTCTGATGCTGACGTGTGAGCCTTGCTCAGGGTGAGGTCCTTGATTTTCAGACTCCCGGGCTGCTAGAAGTTATCATAGTAAGCCTCTCCATACTCCTGTTGTACGGTACCGGTACCCTTAGATTCGGGGATCTGGGGACACTGCCAGCCTTCCTGCGGTCACCTGTAAGCTCCTATAATGCAGGCTTTTAGCTTTAGACAGGCATTTTACGGTTCAGCATAAAGAGAAAAATACCTTCAATAAATCAAAGAGGCAGGCTACTGAGGAAAGCAAGAAGAAACAGGGATACACAGATAGGTAAGACAGTTTCTACCCTTGGTGTGCTCCCGGTGACGCAGGGAAGCAAATGTCTTTTAGATATGCAACATGAGTCACTTCTCACTTCCCAAGTCCCCTTCTTGAGATGTGTTATAGGACCCTTTCCTCCTGGGGAAAGGCCAGACACACTTAGGGTTGGGATAGCTGAAAGAGGGCATTGGAATAATAATAGTAACTAACCTTAGGGAGCACTTACTAAGCTACATTCTATTCTTTCAGCATCTGATAACTGTTAGGTACCATCATAGCCTCGGACAACACAGGGCAGAATTCCAGGGACAAAGACACGCTTGAGACTGTTCCTAGGATGAAAAAACAAGTATTTCTCCATGGGGAAAACTCTGGCCCTCCAACCACCGCTCCCCATTTTGGAATTCTAAGACAAGCTGGTATCTAGCTTACACGAAGAGGTATGTAGCCTAAGCTGACCTTGAATTTGATATGTAGGAGAGAATGGCCATGATCCTCCTGCCTCCGTCTCTCAAGTGCTGGGACTACAGACTCGTACCACCATCCTAATACTGGGGACAGAACCCAGGGCTTCCTGTGGGCTAAGCAGACACTCTGCTGAATGAGCTCCCTCTCCAGCAACACTCCCCTAGCCCCTGCTCCCTCATTCCCCACCCCCACCCACATCCTCCCTTACTCGGGAGCATCTCCAAGAGACAGAATAGTAGCTTATTCCCTGGCTTGGCTTCCCCCGACATGCTAGATTTATTGACCTGTTCTGGGCTTATCTAAAGAGAACGAAGAATACAGGGGAGAGGAGAAGGCTTGTCTTGTCCAGCAGCTGCTATGACAAACTACCACGAACCGGATAGTTCATAAACAAGAGAAACTCATTTCTCATGGCTCCAGAGGCTGGGAAGTCCAAAATGAAGGTCCTGGTAGACTCAATGCTGCGGGAGGTCCCACTTCTTGACTCACAGATGACCCTCTCCCTTTTCCCATGGGGCAGAAGGGGCAAAGCAGCTCCCTGGGTCCCTTCCTAAGACACTAATGCCATCCGCGACCTGACCACTCCCCACCGCTTCACTCTCGAACGTCCCATCGGTTGGGATTTCAACTAATGAGTTTGGGGAAGACACAAGCACTTTTAGCTGAACCAGGTACACTTGTGTTGTTGACCATTTACCAGTATACCTTTATTGTTGTGCCCTGGGAACGAGACACCGCCCCCCCCAAGAGACCACAGAGACACGAACTCACCAAAATGCAAAAGCAAGGTTTATTGAAGCAGTTCAAGCCATCCGACACAGTAGAGGCTGGAGGAGGTGCCCGCCCCTCTGCAAGCTCTTGTTTTAAAGACAAAAACCATAAGGTTACATCATTTAGGGGTGCTAGTACGGGTACAATTCTGATTGGCTCAAGTTTTAGGGACTTTTCAGAATTTCTGTGTTATCTTTGTAGTTTTAACCAGTTGTTTGTCAAACTTTATAGACTACCTCCGGCATTGGGGCATTCAGTGGTTAATCAATTGTTACCAGATAGTCCTTCAGACATCCTGACTTTGTACTTTTGACCATCTCCGGCATTGGGGCATTCTATGGTTAATCAGTTGCTACCAGATGGCTCTTCAAACATCCTGACTTTGTCCTGGGACCTATGTCAGCAGCTCTGAGAGTTCTGAAACTCGAGTCTGTTTCAAGCTGGGGTGAGGGACTTACTTGAAATGGGGGCGCTTTGGTTCTTCACTACCCCACCCCGTACCAGAGGAAAAGCTGTACTCAAGAAAGCAAGCAGAGGAGGAGACAGAGACAGGGTGCACGGAGTGTTGGTGACTGAGGAGAGCGGTTCTGGACCCCGTAAGAGGTTGGCATTATACACAGCCTAGTTGAGCTGATTTGAATAAATGAATGAAATCTGCATGGGCACAGAACTGGAATTGACGGTGCCCTGGCTAAGGACAATGACTGTAAAGAATATCCCTTGTTACACGCGATGAATAGGAGGAGCCTTGGGATGCTTCCTCTGTCTTCCAGTAGGGCCTGGCAGGACGCCAAGCCAGGGGCTCAGGAAGGCATGCTCGTTTCCATCCTAGCCCGGCCTTTGCCTTGGCTTGGCTAATGATTCCCTTCACACACACACACACACACACACACACACACACACACACACAGCTGTCTTACCTTGCTGTGGCAAGGTGACTGGTTCAGATGAGTTCTTCTCACTCCAGCGTGTGAAACCTGTGGGGGTCTCACAGCACGTCCCTTCAGGACACCACTGTAGCAGAAGTTGCTCTGGTCCCACCCGGTCCTGTAGCTGCTTATGAAATAATCACTCAGAGGCTTATATTAATTACCAACTGTATGGCCTATGGCAGACTTCTTGCTAGCTAGCTCTTTCATCTTAAATTAACCCATTTCTGGCGCCTTATCTCAGCTGGTCTGCCCGAGACCTCCTGAGCACGAACCCTAGTCCCCCGCGGGGCCCCATTTCCACTCCGACAAGATGAAAGAAACGATCATGAACCAGGAGAACCTGGCCAAACTTCAGGCCCAAGTGTGCATTGGTGGAAAAGGAACCGCTCGCAGAAAGAAGGTGGTTCACAGAACAGCCACAGCAGATGATAAAAAAAACTGCAGTTCTCCTTAAAGAAGTCAGGAGTGAACAATATCTCTGGTATTGAAGAGCTGAACATGTTTACAAACCAAGGAACAGTGATCCGTTTTAACAACCCTAAAGTTCAGGCGTCTCTGGCAGCAAACACCTTCACCCTTACAGGCCACGCTGAGACAAAGCAGCTGACGGAAATGCTTCCCAGCATCCTCAACCAGCTCGGAGCGGACAGTCTGACTAGTTTAAGGAGACTGGCTGAAGCTCTGGCCAAACAATCTGCGGATGGAAAAGCACCACTTGCTACTGGAGAGGAGGATGATGATGATGAAGTCCCAGATCTGGTGGAGAATATTGATGAGGCTTCTAAGAACGAGGCAAACTAAACTGAAGCGACTTCTGAAGACGGTGACACCTGCAGAAGTTACAGGAGCTGCTATTTTATATCATGGCTGCTTATTAAAATTCTTTTGTTTATGGATCTGATAAAATCTAGATCACAAATATGTTTAAGCCCGAGCCCCTTGGACACCGCAGCTCTTTCAGTTTTTGCTTAAAACACAATTCATTCTTTGCAGCAAATTAAGCTGAATACGCCTGGGAATAAAGTTTGGAAAAGGGTTAATAAAATTCTTTGCCTAGTAAAAAAATAAATAAATAAATAAATAAATAAATAAATATATAAATAAATAAAAATAAATTAGCCCATTTCTATTTTTCTATGTTATCACCACATGTCCTGTGTCCTATTAAAATGTTGCTCCTTGGACAGCAGTTTGGTGTCTTCCCTAACTCTCCTTTCTTCTCTCATTGTCTCTCTTGGATTTTCCCGCCTGGCTCCATCCTACCCTGCCATAGGCCAATGCAGCTTTATTTACTAACCAGTGGGAACAGCATATATTCACAGCACGCAGAAAGACATCCCACCGCACACCTCTGTAGTCCTCACCGAGGCTCCCAGCCACTACACTATGAGAATTTCACAACCAGGAGGAACACCACCACTGAGAGCAAATGCCTGGGGGGCGGGGGGAGGATATTTACACCCATCTCCGCCCTGCAGCATTTGACTTTACCCAGTCAAATGATTCCTTTCTGCCCTTTGGGGTGTGCTGGGAAAACTTTGCAAGCTCTCAGGTACACTGCTTTGTTGGGCTGCTAACGAAGTTTCATAGTTCAAGTTTCATAGTTCATATATGGCTTCTCTCAGCTTCTCCTTGTGGGAGAGGCCCTCAAGCTGGGAGATGGGTGTGGAGCTGACCTGTGGACCTCCTTGGTAGCAGCCTGAGGTATCTAAGGTGGCTTGTGTTTTTCCTGCTCTCAGCCTCCCACCCCCAGGACCCAGACCTCCAGCACACTGTGGCTGGGAGAAGGGTCAGAAAACACAAGTATTTGTGGTGAGGGTAGGGGGTCCTTTACCTGACGACTTTTCTTCGTTTTTATAGAATTGGTCACTCTTCCCTGGGCGTCCCCAGCAGGTCATGGTTGCTTCTGTGTGACAAGTATCTTCTCCAGAGATTAAAGGACAGGAAAGATGCTGGCTTCCAGCTGTTGCAAACTTCAGGGAAGCCAGCTGTCGCTACCCTTCTCTTCTGACTGTGGCGGGACCTTCAGGTCTAGATTCTTTACTCCTCTCCCCCCATTTCCCCTTGCCTCTTATTATCTTCCTGCCTTCCCATGACACACACACCCAAAGTCCCCTTGGGGGAAACCCACCTGCCAAGAGTGTCCGGTGGTTCCCAGCATGCCCTGGAGAAGTCATCTTTCTCCTCACACCAAAGGTCTAGGTGGAGCATGGCTCCCTGCCTCTTCCCCTTTGGCAGACCCCACCAGACCTTTGGCGCTTTCTCTAGTAATTGGGCTCCCGGAAGGATCTACAAAGTCACAGACTAGCAGCTGCATACTCTAGCCACCAGGTGCCAGGGTCTCCTTCCTCTCACCTCCTGGCTTAGAGCCTATAAAAGTGCTTTCCTTCTGATGTATTATTTCCCCCTCACTCTCCTTCTTTTTTCTTTTCCTTTTTCCCTTTTTTTTTTTGAGACAGGATTTCACTGTGTAGTCCTGGCTGTCCTGGAATTCACTCTACAGACCAGGCTGGTCTCCAACTCACAGAGATCCCTCCCAAGTATGGGATTAAAGGTGTACATCACCACCACTCAGCTGCATTATATATATATAATTTAGTTTTATATATTATATATAGTTTATTTATTCTCATGTGCATTGGTGTTTGGCCTGCATGTACGTCTGTCCGAGAGAATCAGATTCCCCTGGAACTGGAGTTACAGACAGCTGTGAGCTGCCATGTGGGTGTTGGGAATTACGGCCAGTGCTCTTAACTGCTGAGCCATCTCTCCAGCCCCCTCAGCAAAGGAAAAAACCCCGATCACTCAAGAAGGTAAGCCAGAAGCCTGGTGGCTTGCCACCGGACCACACCACAAGGTGGAGGAGATTCACGTACAACCCTGGATGAGCCATATCGTACTATAAAGATGGGCGTGAGCTTGAGGCCTTTTCAGATCTGAAGTCCACCCACTCAGGTAGCATGAGCATAGCGGTTGTGCTCCAGCCTCTGCGTGGAGCCTGGTAAATGCCATTAGAGAGCCACATGCGCCACCTGGTGGCCAGATTCTGCCATTGTATCTGCGCCGGATTGCAGTATTTGGTTAAAGGACTCGTGATACTACTAGAAGTCACACTGTCACTCCGTCATATTTACTTCCAGGAGCCTTCCCGTGAGCATCAGCTCAGTCAAAACGCAGAAAATGCCAGCATATTTTTTTTGTTTTTCGAGACTGGGTTTCTCTGTGTAGCCCTGGCTGTCCTGGAACTTGCTCTGTAGACCAGGCCTACACATCAGCCTGCCTCTGCCTCCTAAATGCTGGCATTAAAGGCTGCTACAGTCATAGACACATAAGACTGAGATACCATATCGGTTCGTATCAACTCTAGCACTAAGTATTCTGAAACATTTGGTTTTCTTTTCTGGTTTACAAGGCAGCAACTCGCATGAAATGAGATGCTCCTTCTCAAGACCAGTCCCAACAGATTCACTTTCTTTACATAATGAAATTATTCTCTAAGATTTCACTATTTTTTTAAGGTTTATTTATTTTACTTTATGTGTATGGGTGTCTTGCCTGCATATATGTACATGTATCATGTGTGTGCCTCCTGTCCATGGAGGCCAGAAGAGGGAGTCGCACCCTCTGGAACTGGTGTTGTAGATGGTTATGAACTACCATAGCAGTGCTAGGAACCAAACCCAGACCCTCCGCAAGAGCAATAAGTACTCTGAACCACTGAACCATCTCTTTAGCCCCAAGACTTGACTATTTTTAAAAATTATGTCCAGTCAGGCTGTGGTGACACACACCTTTAATCCCAGCACTGGGGAGGCAGAGGCAGGTAGGTCTCTGTGAGATTAAGGCCAGCCTGGTCTACAGAGTGAGATCCAGGACAACCAGAGCTGTTACACAGGGAAACCCTGTATCGAGAAATCAGTGTGTGTGTGTGTGTGTGTGTGTGTGTGTGTGTGTGTGTGTGTGTGTGTGAAGGTGCCCACAGAGGCCAGCAGAGGATCTTGAATGCCCTGGAACTGGAGTTAAAAATGACTATGAGTCACCGCAGCATGAAAGCAGGGAACTGAACTCAGGTTCTCTGCAAGAATAGCATCCACTCTTAACCACCGAGCTGTCTGTCTCTCCAGCCCCAAAGGTCATGAAAATAGAACGTATCTGTCTTAGCTAGGGTTTCTATTGCAGTGAAGAGACACTATGGCCGCAACTCTTATAAAGGAAAACATTTAACTGGGGCTGGCTTACAGTTCAGGAGATTCAGTCTATTATCGTCACGGCAAGAAGTATGATAGCATGAAGTCAGACATGGTGGTGGAGAAGGAGCTGAGAGTTCTACATCTTGATCCACAGGCAGCAGAAGGAGACTGTGTGCCACACTAGGCCTAGCATAAACATATGAGACCTCAAAGCCCACCTCCACAGTGACACACTTCCTCCAACAAGGCTGCACCTACTCCAATAAAGTCACACCTAATAGTGTCACTCCCTATGGGTCAAACATTCACACATGTGAGTCTATGGGGGCCGTTTCTATTCAAACCACCACAATATCTTAGAGATAAGAATCCACTCATTCCCACACATTGAACCCAGTATACCAAGTACCAGGAAGAAAGCTATGACCAAAACGAAGTTTCTGCCCTCAATGCCTACTTTTATTTAGAGAAGTGATTTTCAACCTTCCTAATGCTGCAACCCTTTAATACAGTTCCTCATGTTATGGTGACCCCCCCCATCATAAAATTATTTTCATCACTACTTCACAACTGTAATTTTGCTGTTATGAATCATAATGTAAATATATGATATGCCGGATATCTGTTTGTTTGTTTGGTGGTGGTGATGGTGATGGTGGTGGTGGTGGTGGTGGTGTGTGTGTGCGCGCGTGCGTGCGTGTGCGTGCGTGCGTGCGTGCGTGCGTGTGTGTGTGTGTGTGTGTGTGTGTGTGTGTTTCAAGGTTTCAAGACAGGGTTTCTCTGTGTAGCCCTGGCTGTCCTGGAACTCACTCTGTGAACAGGCTGGCCTCGAACTCACAGAGATCCACTTGCCTCTGCCCCCCAAGTGCTGGGATTAAAGGCGTGCGCCACCACTGTCTGGCACATGCCAGATGTCTGATATGCAACCACTGTGAAAGGATCCTTCTACCTCCAAAGGGGTCACAACCCACAAGTTGAGAACTGCTAAGTTAGAGACAGCCAGCAGAAGTAATGTTCGTCTGTGAAAAACAGGATGCTCGGGAAAGGGTTGCCGCCATGGGCAAGACCTGAAAAGAGAAGCTTATCACAACATTGTCTGTATTGACTTTCTCAAAGAGGCAAGATTTTTTAAATTGCGATGTTAAAACTTTTGATTTCAGCTTCAGTAGAAAACTTAACCAACTGAACCGAGTTGCCGTACCTATGCATTTCCGTGGGGTAAATTACCTTGTGTCATTGACTGGCATTGAGAATCAGTGTGAAACATCACATCTCTGCATCTTCTGGGACCCTAATCTTGAAGATGGCGGAATATGACGACTGACCTTTGAAAGACCAGTTCTGTTTAGTAGCGAAGGCCATAGTATTCCCTCTGTATTTCCTCTTCATTGATTCCTCCTCTGCTGTGAGGACACTTCAAAGTGAACATTAGATCTGCCTGAGATTTAATCTGTGCTCTCCCTTCACTTTTACTTTTCCATTTTTATTTCAATCTTTTTTTATTTGTCTTGGTTCATAAATATTTATAAGTATTTTTTAATTCCACAGTTACCCTTGATAGTCATTTCCACAGAAGAACTAATGTTTTCAGGCTATTCTATCCCTGTAGTGCACGAAGGACCCACTGTCTGGATAATAAGAAAGCCAGCCAAAGAGAGACCCTAAGGCTGTGCACTTTGGATTGACATCTAGACTTCTTTGGGGGCAGATGGTCATGGATGATCTCTAACACTGAGGTCTGAAGATCTCCACTTTTCCCACCAACTTTTTTTTTTTTTTTTTTTTTTTTTGGTGCTTTAAACAAGTATTTTAATTGACCCAAAAGGCTTGAGTATGAAGAACGTCCTCTACCTTGCTTCTTAAAGCATTTATCAAACCTTGTGCTAAAAGCATTAGATCTTTATTTACAAGAATGTGACAAACCAATATAATCATGTGTAAAGCAGAATTTAATTTCAATACTCCAACAAAAATGATAGTTCTAATTTCTCTGTTTCCCGGGGGGGGGGGGGGGGGGGACGGACAACGACAAAGTAACCTGACCTGCAGAAATGCCTGCTATGAAAAGCCAGGTTTGTGGAATTATTGTTCCCAGGCTGCAATGTGTCTTTGTTTTTTTTTTAAAAAAATATGGAAACTATGAAGCTGCTGGCAATCAGAACTTACTAGTGGTATATCCCGGTGATCTGTTTTGATGAAAATCTAGAACCCAGATCTTCTATTCCTAGGCCGATTTATTCATTTATGTCCCTTTAGGCATAACTATTGGTGAAATTATTAAGGCCACTCCACGTAGTTAAAAGGATATTTATTTTTGGTTGTGAGCTTAGCCTTTAACGGCTGAGCCATCTCACCTTTAATCCCAGCACTCGGGAGGCAGAGGCAGGCGGATCTCTGTGAATTCGAGGCCAGCCTGGGCTACCAAGTGAGTTCCAGGAAAGGCGCAAAGCTACACAGAGAAACCCTGTCTTGAAAAACAAAAAAACAAAAAAAACAAAAAACAAAAAAAAAAAAGGATATTTATTTAATGGCGTAACTCACAAATGAAGGGATAGGTAGGTAGCAGGGTCTGGGGAATGTGTATCACAGTCCAGCGGTGTTCTCTGGAGCTCTGCTCGGTCCATCTCCACCGTCCAGGGTCTAGGAACAGAGAGAGAGCCAGCCCATCCGGATCTCGGTCTCCAGGGTCCTCCCTTGGCCCCGCCTTGTAGGCGTGACAGTTACCAAAGCCTCAATGGGGGTTGGAACTTCCAGATCAAAGCTGGAATGGCTACCCACTACACATAACTTTGGGGTTTGGAGCGGTGAATACATGAGATGAAGGTCCTGTTTCTTATTACTTGTGTTTCAGTGGCCGGGGGTGGGGTGGGATGGGGGTGGGGGGAATACACAACACTGCATCTGATAAAGCCACAAAAAGGAGAGAAGTTATGTAGGTCAGGAGGACAAGGCCCTGTGGAGCCACATGTGAGCAGGGATCTGAGGAGAGGGAGGCATGCTGGTGCCTTGGAGAACACTGAAGCATGATGGGTATGTTCCTGAGGCAGCAAGATGCTGTTCGAGCTGGAGGAGGATGGGGTGAAAGATGAGACCTGCAGCAACCTGTCCCTCGTTCTTCGTCATGGCTGTCCTGCTTCTTGGAGGATCTGGGCTGTTTCTTTGTGTATGACTAGAACTCATTCGAACTGTCTGTCCCCACAGCTCAGATTCTTCAACTGCGTCTTCAGTCAGGACTGCTGCTGTTACCGGAATTGGGGACCCCACTGTGGTGGCCACCTGCCGTTTCTGTCTAGAATCATACAAGCATTTCTCTAAGTGGCATGGCATATAACACAGTGTCCTAGACGTTACCTGCCAATTGACATCCTATTTTAATCACACAGCCACATGTTATGAGTATCCATACTTGGTGCATAAAAACATGGAGTTTCAATATTAGGTGCTGCCTTGGTTACTTTTCCCGTGGCTGTGGTGAAATACCCTTCATAGTTTGATGGTACAGCCCATCATGGCAGGGGACCCAGGTGACAAGAACTTGAAGTGGCTGGTCACATTCTATCTGTAGTCATGAAGAAAGAGATGCATGCTGCTACCTAACCGGCTTTCTCCTTTTATTGTCTAGGGCTCCATCCCATGGAATGGTGCCACCCACATTGAGAGCGGATCTTCCGGCCTCTGTCAATCAAATCAGCATAGTCCCTCATAGACACACCCAGAGGCTCACTTCTTCAGTGATACGAGATCCTGTCAAGCTGATGATCACTTAACCATCACAGACACTGTCTAACCACCATCTATCAGTTTGGAAATTGGTGATCAGCCTGCCCAAAATGCAGCTGCCTGTTTTGCAATAAACAATAAACAGCTTTGCTCAGGTCTGCCATTCACTCTGGTTCCTGGGCTTCAGGCACATAATAGCATATTACACTTTTCAGCAAGCTTAGGTGACCTGGAAGAGCCAACTTTCCGATTTGCATCTTCTCTCAGTGTTTGGATTTCCTGCTCTACTGGAGGAGACCTAAAGCAAATTACAAGAAATGGAATTCAGAGCAAAACATCCTTCACTCATTTTTACAAACTCATGTGGTACAGTTTGCAAGTAATGCTTTGCGGTGCATATATCAGAACAATCATTGTTGTCTGAGCTAATCTTGTGACTGGTGGTTTTCTTGTTTTATTAAAACCAAGGAACAAATTCTTCCGCTGAACACATCCGAGAGATACATCGTTCAATCCATCGCTCTTCCATCCTGCCATTTATGAGTAAGCTTCGTCAGTGTGCTGATAGTAATGACGCGAAGCATGGAGTCCACGGTCCTCCTTCAAACACATCACTGTCTATTGTCACCAGGAAGCTAAGGCTTGGAGGCACCGCGTGGCTGCCTGGCTCCTTCAGAACTGTAACCATCAGAAAGCAATACTGTCTGCTTTGAAACTTCGGTCCCATTTATTCCCGGCAGCTTCTATCTACCACCCCATTTATCTCTCCTCCTGAAAGAAAATTCCCATTTTGAGTCTTCTGTGGCAGTCGAGGAGGCTACCATCCCTACCCCACCCCCACCCCCAAACAAGGGTGCTAAGAACTGAACTCCGAGTCCTCCGGAAGATCAGCAAGTGCTCTTAGCCTCTGAGCCCTCTCTGCAGCTACATTTATTATCTTTTTACTTCCAAGATTTCACAATAGTTTATGAGCAGCACATGAAGTCTTTTCTCTATAACCATATATGTGTGCTTGCACATCAAACTATGTAATCTCTTCTAAATGGTTACCATCTTCCAAAACTTTAGAACCACCGGACCTTGTCAATTGCATCTTTAACCTCACACGCTTTTGTTTCAGACTTTTGACTAACTCTAGTGTGCCTAGCCGATATTATACAAGGAGGGCGCTTAAGTGAGCAAGCATGTTAAAACGGCAGAAGTACGAGCTGAGGACCTAGCCCCGTGGTAAAACCTCTGCCTAGAATATGTGAGGCTCTGGGTAAAACTCAGTGAATAAAAATAAACAAGTAAGTAAATAAATGCAGTGGTCTGTACTTGATATTGTAAAAACAACCAATGGGAAGTACAATAAGTATAAACAATAAGGCATGGTGGCACATACCTGTGGTCTCAACATTCAGGATGGGAAGGCAGGGGATTGGGAGTATTGCAAGTTTGAGATCATCCCGTGCAAGGCCCTATTTTTTTATTTTAATTTTTATAGGAATTATCTATAGGGTGAGACAGAGCGTTTATAAAGGTATAAATGTAAAGTTATGTTCTAAATCATTTAAAACTCAAAAGTGACTGGGGTTGCTGCTCTAGAGGTCATGGGCTGTCCTGAGCTATTTCAGCCTCACAAACAAGGCCATTCTTGCCTCACAACAGGCTGAGCCCTGTCTGGCGGGGGAGGAGGGGGTGCACACACCATGGACGGACGGACACAGGCTGAGCTCAGAGCAAGGCCACTGTTGCCTCACAACAGGACCATTGCCTAGAAGGAAAGTTAAGCGTGACAAGCCCCAGCTGCGATTGCTCCAGGGCACAGTGACACCAGAACTCTCTGCTCCAGAAGAAACCCTCATTAAAGCTGCCTCCAGGATGCCTCTGCAGTGACGTCTTCCCTCCAACCATCTCCCCCACCCCCAAGGCACTATATCCTATACCACAGGGTATCTAATAAACTCTCAACTAATGCCCTTTTCTCTCTTAGTGAAGAATTCACCAGGCTAGTAACTGGCCTTCTAGCCCCCTGCCATCTCCCAAATCGGCAACCTCGAGAAGTAAAGTATGGTTGCTGTCTGGGTGAAGATGCAGAGGAAAGTTTGGTTTTGTTTTCCATTTTTCCGAACAGTTTGAAACTTTTATTTTTGATATCTACTCCATTGAATAGATTTTTTTTATGATGTCACGATCTCTAGACTGGAGAAAGGATGACAGCTTTTTATTGGCATCGATCCTGGGCCTCTCTTCCTCCGTTGTGACTCTTACAGGGACCCATCTCTGAAATCTTAGCATTTCCCTACACATCCCATTGGGCAAGAAATCATACGCCACCCACTAACCTCCGCTAAGCATGCTGATGAAACTTTTGGAGGAAAAACTAAAGTAAGACAATTTCTGAGAGCCCCTAAATGTGAACGGAAGAAAATTGCATTTAGTCTATCAGTCACTGAGCAAGGGGCTTAATGCTCACACCCCGCCCGTGGGAAGACAATCTTGGTTTCTCTGTTTTGCAGAAACTTACCTGGACTTTATAAACAGTGTGGGTTTGGGAGACTCGCTAAGTAGCTCCATCTTTTCTCTGAATCCTGCGAGTTTTCATTGTTTCTGTTTCTCAGTAAGGGCCTTAAAACTGATGCTTTAATTTGATACACATCTTTTTCCCCCGGGGGACAGGCTGGATGCAGCCCACCTGTCCCTCCAAAACCTCAATTGAGCCCAGGAGCGCCAGGCACGAGAGGCTCATGCTGGTTGCACTATACGCATTCCTCCACTCTCTGCTCTTTGCGTTCTGTAGTCCTGAGCCGGGCCTGAATAATGCAACCTGACCCCCCACCCCACCCCACCCCCCACCCCGGAAATCAACTGCTGAGCAAGTTCTTGCCTCTTTATTGCCCTGGCAGCTCACTCTCTGCCGCTGGAACCTGCAGTTCCGGTGATGTTCAGGAGGGGGCGCTCAAGCCGCGCAAGCCTAGACGGCTACTGATGCGAAGTCAATGAACCCAGGCTTCCCAAAGTGGGGTTAAGGCTTACTGCCTCCAGGAGCTCTGCAGCCGGAAGAAAAACACAAAAGGAGGGCAAGGAGAGACAGAGCAGACACCTCCCACTCCCACTGGTAAGGCGTCCTCGGTGTTGTCAAATCAACCTGGGGCTGAAAAGTGGGGGCCTCAGTTATTCCTCCCCTCCTTTTAATGCACACAACAAAGAAACAAAAACACACCTCTACCCTTGATTCCCTAGCACCCGGTGTGTTGTGTTTTGTTTTTTAAAGTAGAGCCCGCCCAGTCCCTCTTGCCCCCAAGGGCGCCCTTTGGCTCCTCCAGCCTCTTTAATAGGGAGAAAAAGCTGGCCCTGGGGACCTCAAACTCTCACTTGTGACAGAGAACGGTGGGCAAGGTAGGATAGACTCCAAGGGCCTGCTTGGTGAGGGTGGGCATTTTATTAGATCGAGTGAACGGCTGTGGCATCCATATGTAAATCTTTGGAGAGGGTCACCAATGCAGATAAGGAGGTGTGGGCACCGTCTTGTGAGAGCTGGACATAGAGACGGGTTCCTCCCCCCACTCCCACGCTCCCCTCTCCGCCACACTCCCACACGCCCCGCTCCCCCACCCATCCCCATCTGCGCCCGGGTGCAGGACTAACACCGGGCAATACCTGAGCTTGCAAGCCCTCCCTCCCACGAAGCCATCAGCCTGCGGTTCTGCTCTAAAGAGTTCATCTAAGTTAGGGGCAATGCTTCTGATAAAGTAACCCGTTTTTGCTTTGTGAGAATGTGTGTTTTACTTAAAAAAAAAAAAAAAAAAAAAAAAAAAACTTTTTAATTAAGGTTTGAAAACTTCATATATTCATATAATGTATCTTGATAGTATCTATTCACTGCTACTTCCCTCCAACTCCTCCTAACGCCCCTTACCCCATCTCCCTCCTTACTTCACACACACACACACACACACACACACACGCACACACGCACGCACGCACGCACGCACGCACACACGCACAGCCACCCACTGGAAAATGGGTGACCTATGGCCACATCCCCAGGGTCATCAACTGCCAGTAGCTTTGCAGATAAGGGTGGAATGGGGAAGGGGTTACCCATTCTTGCTGACAATTTGACAGGCTTAATCTTATACAGGCCTCTTAACTAGCCAAGGCCTCCCCTCCCCCCGCCAGGAAGCTTTCTTCTCCCTCAGACAGGGTTTGCTCCTCTGTGAAGTGGGGGTAACTGTGGCTACCTCTCAGCTTTGGTGGAAGCGTGAAACTAGAGCAGGAGGCACACTGTTGTTGCCTCTCCATGCCCCACAGGAACAGCTTTCTGTTTCTAGCTAAGAATAACTTTCTGTTTCCTAAACCTGAGGGATCCTGCCCAACGTGTTTTGAACCCGCCCTGAACTTGTGACCCTGTGATGTATTGACTACCCTTTGCCTTGCTGAACTCATGACCCCATGATGTACGATTTGCCCCTGGCCTTGCAAAATACGTTTTCGGGATACCTTGATCTATACCCGCAACCACCCACCCTGTAATATATGACTCCCTGTCCACATGACGTATTCTCCTGCTTTGACTCTTACCTTTCATGGCATTCTTTTTTTTTCTAGCAACCAATTATCCCGCCTCTCTAAACACACTTACAGCTGTTTTCCATTAACTTTAGCTCTTCCCCGACAAAAGGGTCCTCAAAAAGCCACTGGGGATTTAAAAAAAAAAAAAAAAAAAGCTCTCTAAAATTCCTGCCTGCCTCTGCAGTGGGCATCTGCTCTTCTGATGCTCATCACAATTTTCTTGTTTCTGCTATGGGCATTCACTCCTCCAGTGGCCCAACCGTCTACAATAGGCACATTGGTTTCTTTGTAGTGGGATTTCTCTTGAGAGCAGCTAGATTATACAGTGCCGCCGCCACCATGGCTTGTCCCACTTTTTTGCTCTTTGGTCTTCTTTACCGTCTGGATTGTCAAATACCTTCTGGGCTATTTCTAACAGCTCTGACCTATTCATTCCTGAGAATCCATCTAGCCTTTGAATTTTCTTACCTAGGTCCGGGGCCGACTGGGTTGCAAAGGCCAACTTTAATCGCCTTGAGATTTGCTGTGTTCTTCCAGACCTATGGGTGTGTGCAGGAGAGAAGCCTCCAGGAGGCGCTCTAGGAAAGCTGAAAGTGACCCTTGCTTCACTTCAGCTGCTTTAGACACATTATTAGGCAAGCATACATCATGGGGTCACGAGTTCCGCCAGGCAAAGAGCAGCCATACATCACTGGAGGTAATGGTGCCCACCTCCCAGCCTCGGTGGAAAAGTCAAAACTCCAGGTCAAGAGAATAGGCTCTGGTCTGGGGAAGAGCTCACGTTCCGGTCAGGTTGACACAGTCACTTTAGCTAAGATACCCCCCTCTAGGAAGGTGGGCTCACCTTAAGTCACATTTTTATTATTATTATTTTATTAGCGTTTTGCCTGAATGTATGTCTGCATGCGGGTGCTGGATCCCGAAGTTACAGACAGTTGTGAGCTGCCATGTGGGTGCTGGGAATTGAACCCCGGGTCCTCGGGAAGAGCAGTCGGTGCCCTTAATTGCAGAGCCATCTCTCCAGCCCTGATCATTCATTCTTTCATGAGACACTGTACTTTTCCTTCCTAGAATCCTTTCCCCTGGTGCAGAAGGAAACTGGCCACCGCCACAAAAGGGCCCCACGTCTGCCCGCTTTTCCAAATTATTCAGAGAAGCAGAGCTTGCTCTTTTCTTCTAGTTTCTTTTCTAAGCATGCTTTCCTTAACACTTTGGGCCCACCCCCGGCCCCAACCCCACGCAACAGTTTGGGTTTCCTTACTCTCTCTCTAAGGCCTCCCTGCCTGCCGTATGGCTGCTTGTTAAAATGCCACATGCCACGGATGGTCCCTTCTCTCCCCCACTCTCCTCTTCTGGGTGAAAGCTAACATTTCAGTTTGCCCACCCTGGGGTTTTTTCTTTCAAACGCTAATAAAATTATCTCTGCACTCCCACTGGTGCCCATTCTTACGTTATTTTGTTAATGAGACTAGGGACCCCAAAAGTTGGCCCCCATGTCCCCAGGGTCACTGAAAATGTTCGGTGTGTTGCTGCCACCCCTCCTCAGCCCAGCCCTCTCTTTCTGTCTCCGGAAACCACTATTGTGCTTCTGATCCCAAGGATGTCCCTCTGCCTCCCCAAGTGTGGGATTAAAGGCGTGCACTACCAAACCCAGCTTGAGGATGTAGTTTTCAAACCACCATCTTGGAGCAGAGATGTTCCTTCGCCAGAGGCTTGCCCGGCTGTGTGGGATCTGGAAATGGCAGCCTCCACAATTGTGAGCAATCAGTTTATGATTCTTCCAAATTGCTCAGTCTGTGGTATTTCTGTAGCAGCTGGAACAGGCTAAGACAGAGAGGGGACAGTTCTGTTTGATGGGTCACATGCTTCCTGAATGAAGTGTGCTTGAACCTAGAGGCGGGTGTGGCCTTTGTGCTGGGGAAGAGGAGCATTCAGGCCAGATAGTAAGGACAAAGGTGCAGCTTCAGGAATCAGAAGGAGGCCTGTTGTGGTGTAGATAAGAGCTGCAGCGGAAGGCAGGTACAGATTACAAAAGACTGAGATTCAAGCTATGGGAGTCACCGTCACTTTGAAGGTGTGCAAAGAGGACATATGTACTAACTGAAGACACATTCATAAACTGTTACTGTGTCTCAGCCTGCTTAAGTTCTCAGGAGAGATACAGAGTCCCCGACCTTGGGACACTGATGCCTTAGCCATGAGGAGCTGGATTCTATAACTGAAGAGTGTCTCTCTGAGAGTGAGGCTGCTAAGAGCTTGCACCAGAGGGACATCTGGCTGTCCTGGAACTCACTGCAAGTTCAAAGCCAGTCTGGTCTACATAGTGAGTTCCAGGACAGCCAGAGCTACATAGTGAGACTGTCTCAAAAACAAACAAATGTAGAGGTATAAGCTAAACCTTCAGTGTAGACACATAGAAGATAAAGCCTTTAGAAGAACACTAAGCCAAAGGGACGCTGTCCTAGTGGGGGGGGGGGTGTTAGTAACTGGCGGAAGAGACCACACACAGCTTCCGCCCCTTTTTGCTCTTTCCCCTGTCTTGATCTCGGCCTTCTCGGCATTCAGAATTGTGAGAAGTGAACTGCTGAGAGCCGGGCGGTGGTGGCGCACGTCTTTAACCCCAGCACTGGGGAGGCAGAGCCAGGCAGATCTCTGTGAGTCCGAGGCCAGTCTGGTCTACAGAGCGAGATCCAGGACAGGCACCAAAACTACACAGAGAAACCCTGTCTCGAAAAACCAAAGCAAACAAACAAACAAACAAAAAACCATAAAGGATGCAAAAAGTGAAACTAGAAAATCAGCACTTCGTGGACCGCAGCGTCAGTACTCAAGACTCGTGTACTGTCACATCCTGAGCCAAGTGTTTTGATAGTGACATCAATCAATAACCACCTAAGTCAGCCAGTGGGTGAGGCTTCTCTGAGGCCAAAGGTCAGCTTGCCCCCCCCCCCCCCCCCCCCCGCCGCAGCTTGATGGTTGCTCAAGCCTCACCCCGTCCATTCTTGCTTGCTCATACATTCTCTGTCCTCCACCCCTCCAATCTCTGCTCCAGCTGAACCAGTCCAGGTGATTCCTCCTGAGTGCTGGAGTTTTTCCAGACCTTTAAGCATTTTGAGACATGGTTTACCCTGAGGAAGATGCCCTTGGCGCCATCAAGTGCCCAGACACAACCTCAAGAGCCTCTTCCTATGTGAAGCCTTCCAGGTGTCCTACAAGGAGCACTGGCCTGGTAGCATCTTGTCAAGTCTCTCTCTCTCTCTCTCTCTCTCTCTCTCTCTCTCTCTCTCTCTCTCTCTGTCCCTTCATGCCCTTTATCAAGCACATGTAGGGCATGGTGGCAGCTCTTACCATCATTAGCATCCTCCCCTCTCTGACCTCTGATTGGATCCTCAACCCTCCCTCTAAACACAGGCCTTTTGGTACCTACCAGTATCCTTGGAACCTCATCTCCTTTTGTGTTTGCTTGCCCGGGTAGGAAGCAAGTAAGGCATACAGTAAAAGGAGAGGTAGCAGTCTTCGGAGAGCATAAATTCTTAAATTGTGGGAAAGAGTAAATCCTGTTCAAGAGTTTAAAAGTGAGCCCTTCCACGGAGTGGCTGATGGACCTATCTGTCCGTGTGTATTGGTTAACTTAAAAATTCAGAAAGGGTGAACGAATACAAAGCTCAGCTCGAATTAACGCACCATGGGACACATTCTGAGGGTGCCTTTGAGGACAGTTTCAGCCTCATTGGATGTCTAACTTAGGGTTTCTATTGCTGTGATGAAACACCACAACCAAAAAGCAAGTTGGGGAGGGAAGGGTTTATTTGGCTTACGCTTCCACATCACTTTTCACCCTCAAAGAAAGTCAGGATAGGAACTCAAACAGGACGAGAACCTGGAGACAGGAGCTGATGCAGAGGCCATGGAGGGGTGCTGCTTACTGGCTTGCTCAGACTGCTTTCTTCTAGAGCCCAGGACCACCAGCCAAGGGATGGCACCACCCACAATGGACTGGGTCCTCCCCCACAGATCACTAATTGGGATAGTGCCTTACAGCTGGATCTGATGGAGGCATTTTTCTCAATTGAGGTTCCCTCCTTTCAGTTAACTCTAGCTTTGTGTCAAGTTGACCTAACACTAGCCAGGACACGTGCTTGTAACCCCAGCACTGTGGGAAGAGAAGACAGGACACTTAATTGGTCAGAAGCCTATCTCCAGGTTCAGTGAGAGAGCCTGTCTCAAAGGAATAAGGTGGAGGATGATAGAGCAGGACACATGACATCCTCCTCTGACCTCACACCAACATATAGATATGTATGCATCCTACACACACACACAGAGAGAGAGAGAGAGAGAGAGAGAGAGAGAGAGAGAGAGAGAGAGAGAGAAAACTAATAACACAATAAAATATTCTCTAATAAGTTTGGGTGCCAACTCAGAAGCTTCACCAAGTGAAGGCATCGCCTGGAAAACATGAAGGCTGAGATCTTTCTACGCTCTTTCTGTACACCGCTACACAGTTTGGCCGTATATACTCGGTACTGGTGAGAAAATGGGTCACACAGGCCTGGGTGGAACTTGGCTCTGCACCAGCGGTGTGACTTTTGGCAAGGTGGCTTGGGTTGCGGGTAACCACTTCCTGATGCTGGCCACGGAGATGAAAGGGAAAGATCCAGTAAAGGATCTTGTGAACAGTGAGCCCGACACCTCCTCGGAGAATGGTGCTACACTGCTCTCACAGGCTAGAAGAGACTAACCCATTCAGTGCTTTCAAAGACTCTTCTTGTGCAAAGCCCCTGGCCCCGCCCCTATCAGTTCTGTCCAATCACCTCAATGGAAAGAAACAGTTGTCTGAAGACAATAATTGACAGTGGAGAAGGTCAGGAGCCTTCATACCCAGGGTTAGAGGCACAGATCTGAGTCCTGGGGCACCTGCTGGAGCGCACAGGTTCGCCTGTTCCACAGCAAAGAATTAGACCAGGGACACATGCTTACAGATAGAAATAGAGACAGTTTATTAAGAATGGGAGAACAGCTGGGTGGTGGCGGTGCACACCTTTAATAACAGCACTTAGGAAGGATGGGCAGGTGGATCTCTGTGAGTTCAAGGCCAGCCTGGTCTACAGAGGGAGTTCCAGGAAGAAAAAACAAAAGCAAAAACAAACAAACAAAAAAGGTGGTGGTGGGGGAACACCCCTGAGAATGGAAGCCCCCAAAGCCCTGGGCCATAAAGTCCTATAAAGGTCATTAAAATGGCATCCTCCAAAACCCAGAGAGGGAAGGGCTTCTAATCTCTTTCTCCTTCCACACCAGAAGACAACTAATTGTCCATCTGCTGCTGCCTCTGCCCTAGCCATCTGAGAAGTCTCTGTGCTTTTCTCTTCCTTGGAGTTCAAGGTTCTATCTGGGACCAAAATATCAAGACCAAGTCCTTCCTAGTAGGGCTACAGGGGCTGCATTTCATTGGCCCAGCAGGCATCTTCTCAAATTCCCAGCAGCAGTGGGGGAGGGAAAAGAGAAAGGGAGGGTGGTATAGAGGGGAGAGGAAGAGAAGGGAGTGGGAGGGGAGTGGAGCTAGCCAGACTTTGGTTCTTTTCAAGCCATCAGGAGCTGCGCTCAAAGGGGTCACAGCCCAAGCCTAGCAGGGAATCCCCATCCCCACCTCCAGGGACTGGGAGAGTGTATGAAAAGCCCTTGCAGGAGCGTTTCAGGGGCACAGGCATTTTTGCATGGGTCTCCTTTTGCTATCTTGGTGGTGTCGGTTTGTTCCAATATCCAGGATCGAACTCAGCAAGCATCCCATCATTAAGTTACATGTGCAGCTCTCACTACTATTTTTTTTTAAGGTACTTTAAGAGAGGGGTAATTCTGCCAACTTGTCAATTGGCTAGCTTCCCCCTCCCCATCCCATCCCACCCCACCCAACCCTCACACACACACACACACACACACACACACACACACACACACACACACACACACACGTACACCCTGCTTTGTTCAGCTCCAGCAGCAGCAGGACAAGCAGAACAAAAGACCTCAGGCTCTTGTGGACAGTGAACCACTTTATTGAACACCAGCGAGCAGATGGCAGATTTCAGCTTTCGATTAAGCCTCTTAGCGGAAATTCTGTGGAAACGTTGAAGGAGAGGGGTGGGAAGTTCAAAGGGAGAGGATGAGAGGAAGTGCTTTGTGTGGGGAGAGAGATGAGGGCCCCAGAGGAGGGAAGCAAAGGGACCTGAGCCTTTGCTGATAACCCTCTCAAAGCCAAGCCCAGCTCACACCGCAATCTGGGAAGGAGGGCCAAGAGCTCGGAGCTCTGCAGACCTGAGCCACAAGCTAAGCGTGAAGTGTGCTGCTCGCTCACCATGGGGCCTTGCGTCACTTATCCATCCTAAACATCGGTTTCTGTGCTCTCCAAGTCGGAAACTAGTGTCCACCTCCAGGGCTCTTATGGAGAATCGTGTCCAAGAGCCGGTGTGGAAATATGGACCATAGCCAGACACAGACACATGGATAGTGTTTCCATAGTCCTTTCCCTCTCCAAGCACCAGAAATAGCTGACTGCTGTTCTGACGCTTGGCCTGAGCCAAGGGCTGTTAGCCACTCCCCAGAGGGATCAGGAACCTTCTCCAGTTCTGCTCCCTACAAGGGAGGCCCCTGCTCCGGGAAGGTCTGCTGCAGGATCAAATGCCCCCTGACCTTTGCCTCTTCAGAATGGAGTTGTGTTGCAAGCCAGCCAGCCAGCCGTCTGGGGTGAGCGAGGGCAAAACTAAAGGCCACAGGCAACCTTCCAGAAAGCCCGACTTCCCCCAGCTTTTCAGAGGCCTCTTCCCTTAGTTCTTGAGCTCAAGCCCAGCTAACAGATGACGGTGGGGCTTTTAAGGGTCTCTCCCCCCCCCTCTCTTTCTCTCTCTCTCTCTCTCTCTCTTTCTCTCTCTCTCTCTCTGTGGGGGGTGGATTATGCATCTGTGTAAGACGTGTACATGTACAGATGTGTGCACGTGTGTGTGTGTGTGTGTGTGTGTGTGTGTGTGCAAATGAACATCAAGTGTCTTCTTCGGTTGCTTCTCTGTCTTATTTTTAAGACAAATTCTCTCACAAAACCCAGAGCTCACCTATTCAGCCATGCTGCTTTGCTGGCAGACAGCAGGATCTTTCTGTCTTTATCTCCCCGACACTGGGATTACAGACTTGAACCATCACACCGGTTTTTGTTTGCTTGTTTGTTTTGTTGTATGTGGGTGCTGAGGATCCAAACTCAGGTCCTTCAGTCTGCACAGTCAGTACTTCACTGACCAGGCCACGCCCCCTGGCCCCTTGGGGGAACTTTTGAAAGTAAAAGCTGGGACCTTGTAACTCATTTGCATCCCCTGGTCTCCAGGACAAGCAGAATCTCCCAAATTATCGAATCATTCTTAATATTGAACTCACAAACTCAAAAGCCCCAGGGCGCTTGGTTCATACTTGTTTAAATCAGAAAGGAAAGTAGTATTTGATTTCAAAATTGATTTTGAGGCAAACTGGTTCTCTCCAAGACCACATTACTATCCTGCCTGCTTCTCTCTAACATAAGCATGTGCACACATGTGTACAAGCACACACACAAACACATGCATGCACATGCTATCTCTTACATGAACACATGCCATCCCTCAAGAAAAATCTTAATATAGACCAGTCTTTTCTTGTTTCTTTGCCAAACACACACACACAAAATTAATATATAAGAAACTGATAAGTATTCATATAATAGAATGGCATTTTAATCACCAGGCCCCAGCACTCCACTACCCCTTGAAAATAAAACATACCATTCTTCAATTATAAAATCACTAGTCACAAGTGAAGTTAAATTCTTCCTAGACACAATTTGTAGAAAAATTAAATTCAGTTGTATTAAAGATCCACAAGTTAAAATGCATCAATAAAAATATTCAAAAAAGAAACTTAAAACTTTTGGAACTAGGAAAAATGAAACAGGAAAAAAAATAAGATATGCTATAAAAAAAAAAACAGCAGCAGAAAGACTTGATCATGTAAAATGAAAACCTGAGCAAGATACAATCAAAACTATAAATACAAGGCAACATAAAGACAAATGTAAAAAGAATCCCAAACCCACCAAATTATAAGGAAATATTTACTAAAATGTAAAATGTGCACACCTTCTAACCTAGGAATACTCTTCCCGAGGACTTCTAAGGCTAATTTAAAAATTGCCAGTGTACAGAGCTTTTGTCTCTATTTAACAAGGCATTTTTCTTGGTGATGAAATAACCCAGAACAACTTAAATGTCATCCAGAAGGTGCTTCAGTAAAGACATCATTTCAGAACCTGGGTTGGGGAACATTGAGGGACTGAGAAAGCCATGCTTCAGTTTCCTCATCTACAAAATCAAAATCATAGTGGTACTTAGGTCACACACATGGTTATGCAAATTTACAGTGTGAGGTCAAAATCAGAAGTACAGAAATAAAGATCCTCAAGGTATACGTGGGTGCATATTTATTTGCGTATATTCATATCATCAAAGGAAAAAAATAGGAAGAAGTTAAACATGACATTTGAACACAGTCACTGCTTTTGGAATTTATGTAACTAAAACCAAAAAAGAAGACCAAAGGGGAGAGAGGAATCAGCAGGAAACATGAACAGAGTATTCTCACTAAAGACAAACACTGGTGGTTAATAACCACAGCAAGGAAAAGGCGGAGTCAGGGAAGAACCTTCTTAAGTTGAAGCTGCTTCGGCTTTATATGATGCCCTCTGCATTCAGAATAACCAAGCTGGGGCTGCTGCAGATACCCAGCAGAACAGGCACCTGAAAGAGGGTATGTGCCTGTGTATGGAGACACGTGGGGTAGTGGGGGCCATGGGGTAAAGGGAGGATACAGAATACAGGGGTGGGGGGAAGAGGAGCTAGACATTGTAAAGGAAATAAATTCCTTCAGAGGGGTGCCTTAGTGCGGAAACTCTGGTCATAGGATGGTCAATATCTTAACTTAGCCCGGCCCACCTGCTTGTGACTTCCCATTTACTGTGATACAAATTCCTTCTGCACTGAAATGATCTTACCCCTAGCCAAAAGAAAAGTAAAGGCATTCTTTCAAGCCTTCAAACACACACACACACACACACACACACACACACACACACACACACACACGACAGGAGGAAGAGAGAGAGAGAGAGAGAGAGAGAGAGAGAGAGAGAGAGAAAACTAACTTTTTACTCAGCACAATCTTCCTAAATAAGAATCCAAACTTCACATCGGATCTTGTACAAAAGTTCCGTTACAACAGAAAGAAAACTCCCAACACCAAAATGGTAGGAGAATATAAGTGTAGGTATTTAACTTTATCAAAAAGAGTATATTTAAACTATATTGACCCTTTCAAATACCTTTAAAAGACATGGGATGAAATAAAATGTCTCTTGGCAAAAGCTGAGAGTCACTGTAGACATGGCCAGACTATCGGGAAGTATCCTGCTTGCCTGGCAGGTGAATGTCCCAGCAGCTCCAACAGGTCAGATGGAAGTCCCGTTCACCCGTTCAACTCAGCAGATCACCAGATTGCCACACTAAGTGTCCACAGATAACTGTGCTATTGTCCTGGAAGACAAGTTCAGGGTCTTCAGAACTCCTCTAGGTCTGTTCACAGGTCTGGAACCGGTAGGATTCCCCAGTGGGCAGAACTCACACGCTCTGGGGCCTGGGCTCTCTCCCATCGCCGTTGAGGAGGTCTGTTAGCTCCCCGATGTACTTGATGGTGTACTTGAGTGTCTGGATCTTGGTGAGCGGCTGGCCTCTCTGGCTGTAGACAGGGGGCAGGTAATTCCGGAGCGTGTGCAGGGCGTCTGCCAAGGTCCGCATCCGGAGTTTCTCCCTCTCGCTGGCCTTGCGTCTCCGCTGGACAGACATCTTGACTTTGCTGCCCTTCTGGCCTTTGAGACCACCAGCGGCTTGTAGGTAGGCAGGTTGGAAGGCTAACATGCTGTAGTCCAGCTCTACTAGGCCACCAGCTCCGTGGCTGCTGTAGCCATCGCCGCCCCCAGGGCTGGCCCCACTGTGCCCGCAGGGCAGTGCAAGCCCAGGGTAGGATTCCAGAGAAGGAACTGGGGAGAGACTCTGAGTGGGGGATGCCTGGTTCAGCTCCAAGGGCCTGGCTCGGCTCTTCCAGTCCCAGGAAGCCAGCAAGCCAACGGTGTCCGAAGAATCAAGGCCATCCTCCAGGTTGAGGAAAGGCTCTCCCAGGTTGTCCATACCCCCGAGACAGCCGTGGAAGGACTCCTTGGCAAATGTGCAAGAAAGTTCTGCTGCCCTGGCCAGAGACCAGCTCTCTTTTATGATGGTAGGGAATCAGGGACAAAGTGGGAAAGGGGCCCCTGGTGGAGGGAGTTCAAAGGGAGACCCAAGGACCAAGATGGAAGATGAACTCCTCAGGTGTCACTTTCTCCTCGTTGATAATTAGCATCTTCCAGCTAAAATGTCTTTAAACAGACCGGCCTCCAGGAGAAGAAGAAAGGAATTATCTTGTTGTAACTAAACCAATTAAGTCGGCATAACCAGGTTTAGCATCGTCCTGTGGAACTCATTAATGGGGAGCCAAAGAAAACAAACCTGGTCTCTGCAGCAAGGAGGGGCTCTTGGAGAGCCTTTGGGCCAGGAGGGCCGGCCCCCTCCACCCCACCTCGGGGATATTTTAGAGTAGATGGGGTGATAGCTGGAGAAGAAGCATGGGGTTGGGACAAAGCAAGTCCTTTGAGCTTTGATTCTCTCCTGTGTCAAATGCAGGCAATAATGGCTCCTATTCCCCAGGGCTGGCTTAGGCTAGCACACAGAAGGCTCTGTTGGATGTTCACTTCTTTCTATGGCTCCACTTTAGTTAACTGCCCCAGGTTTTGCAAAATACCTACCCACAGAAGAGCAAACCAGCCCATCCAGTAATCTGGGAGCCTTAATGAGCAGGGAATAAAACCCTTGCTTTAAGTGATCACACTGGAATCCCCGTAGCAAGCAGACATCCATCAGATGACAGAACACTCCTGAAAGCCAGGAACTTGCAAGTGTACCTGGCTGGCATTTAGCCTGATGAAGGTCTTTAAAAAAAATAAAATGCAGCTGCCTGGTCACACCTCGTTTTTTGAAATGTATAGAGGAAGTGTGAAATTAACAAGAGAGTCATTTTTCCCCCACCACCTCTCCAAATGCCACCAAATGTGTTAGGTTGGATGGCCTTGCTAGTTAGCTTCATTTCCTACATGCTGCCATAGACACTCACTTTGGAAACGGAGTTCCAGATGCCCCCATTTGTCCCAGGAACGGAACTCATTCCCCACGCAGCCCGGTGTGGGAAGGATTATCAGTGTCAGCATTGCCCCTAGTTTCGAGTCGATTCGTCCTTTAACATGGCTCTTTCAGCCCTCTGCGACGGTTGGAAAGAAATGTCAAGGACCTAATTAGAACACTTGTGGTATTTTTTTTTAATTAGCTAGGCTCAGGAAATAAACATCTGAAGCATGTAATCTGGAGAAAAATGCACTCAGCTTTACCATTTTTGCAGAAGGACACTGTGCCAGGTCCTGGGCAACAGTGGTAATGAAACAGGGTCAATGTATTACATTATTCCTCCTGCTTCTCACTCTCCCTCAGACGCCCAGAGTGCAGTGAGATTTTTCCAAGAACTTTTCCTGTATTATAATTAACCGTCAGATTTAAAAATTCCAACATCGTACCCATAAGAAGGCTGAGGTTCCCAGAGCTTAAGAGACTTGGTTACAACCCTAACAGGAAGTAGCACACTCAATAGAAAGTGGCAAATCCCTATAAAACTCCCAACACCCATCATTAAAAAAAAAAAAAAATGAACACTTCCCTTATGTCAGTCTGTTGTGAGAGAGGCAGGCGACAAGTTTGTAACTTTAGGGCACGGGGTGTTTCAGGTGGCCACCACCGGAGTCATACTACGATACCATTTCTGTTTAAAACTTCCATGTTTCTTTTGCAAACCACTAATTTCTTAAGCTTCTTCTTATTATTATTGTTACAAATTTTCTTTTCTTTTCTTTTGTTGTTGTTTTGTTTTGAGACAAGGTCTCGTTGTGTAGCCCTAACTGTCCTGGAACTCTCTATACACCAGGCTGGCCCTGAACTCAGAGATTCACTTGCCTCTGCCTCCCAGTGCTGAGATGAAAGGCGTGTGCCATCATGCCCAGGCCAAATTTCATCTTCTAAATAAGAAAATGCCCACTAAATCTTTGTTTCACGTGGGCAGGGAATGTAGCTCAATGGGTAGAATGCTTGCCTAGGATTTCTGAGGCCCTGAGGTTGAACCCTCAACATGGCAGACATTATGGTTGCAGACACTTGGCGATCCCAGCACTGAGGAAGTGGAGGCAGGGGGATTAGAAGTCCAAGGTCCTGTTCAACTATACATCAAACTCAAATACAGCTGAAGATACATGAGACCACGTCTCAAACAAAACAAACAGCAGTCTTTGGTGCATTGTAGACCCTTGGAGTTGGTTTAGTTATCACGGTCACTTGTCATAGTCACGCCATCAGTACGAGCAACTCAGTGCCATGACTGTACTGCCTCTGACCCGAGTCTCTAACAATGTTGATCCCAAAAGCGTATTATTAGAATGAGGAAGTGACCTGGCCTCCATGTTCCTAATGTACACTTTTCCCCTCTGATAAGGCAATGCTGGCCCAGATTCACACTGGCCTGGCCTGTCTCCATGGGTCATTCATTGCTCAATTTGAAGAAAAGGAAAAGGTGAAACACAATGTGGAACCCCTAGAATTGGAGGATACTGGTCCCCCCCCCCCTTTTCCATCATGTGTTTTAAAGCAGAAAACACATTCAGTCTAGATGGGACCCAAAAACACTAAGTGGAAAAATGTGCTAGAGAGAGAGAGGGTGAGCCATGACTCTCCTCCTTTAGAGGAAATGTCCTACTCTTTCATGGTGTATGTGATGTAACTTGGAAAATGGAATTAAGACCTGACTTGTCTTCTATGTGAAGAGCTTCTATCGAATTCCTTCCTGGCTCTAAAATATGATGAACGCTGCCTGCCGCTGGAGTGGGAATAGACTTAATTCAAAGAGTACCCTAACAGCAGGAAGGCCCAGGGAGCACCGAGTCCGTAGTTCCATCTGCACCCCAGGGAAGGCCAGCTGTACTCAGTGCCACAGCAAAAGGTTGCGGCAGGGACGGGAACAGGAGACCCAAAATTGCCTGGCTTCAAGATCCATCTTTTTTCTTTTCTTGGAACCGGTGTGGATTACGTGCTAAGTTTTCATCCCAAGTAGACTGCCTGTTTCCCACAGAGTGAGCTCCTGGGATAAAGTGTTAGTATTTAATTTAATGTCCACTACTCATCTAGCACTTATAAGTGACAGTTGACTATGATCATCACCAACTACCTTAATATATCCAAGGTTAATAAAGAGAATAACAGTCTCTCTGTGAAAATTATTCATTTCAAATGCAGTGACATTTCCACGCTAGGTTGCACCAGGCAAATTATCATGAAAGATGCAACACCTGTCCCATGAGAAACAGCACAAAACACAACTTACATGTATTGTCCATATCGTACAGTGTTCCCACCTTAGAATCTGCGTCATGCATGCAACACAGCCACTAGCAATAACTATAAGGTACAAAGCTTGATTCGAAGGCTACCCTCTCCAAGATGCCGTTCCTGCCTGTGCCAGACCTCAAGTCTCTGCCATTCTCCACCGAGCAACCCTTGATTTGGCCTCATCTTCCTGCCTGCCATCCTGAAAGTGTATTCCTATAGATCTGGGTTTCTATTTGGCTCATGCTGTATGTTATTCACTGTGCTGGGTGCTAAGGACAAAAAGTAAGTTAAACGGCTTTCTGTCTTCAGCACACGCAAAGACCAAATGAATAAGCATCTACTTGACTCCTCAAAGCAGGCTAAGATCTAACAAAGTAAACAAGCATACATTCAATGAATGTGATTATGGAAAACTAATCACGTCTGCGAGGAATATTAGTACCACCAGTCCTGCTCTGTAAAGGAGAAATTGAGATGCAGAGTTACTCAGGAGCTTCCCCAACATAAGACACCTGAAGTCAGATATTCCCGGGGTTAAAGCTGACTCACTCAAGCTTGCTAGTAATCCCTAGTGTCGCTGCTTCCTGGGGAGATAGCTGGAGGCATCAGACTGGCAACTCCTGTTGAGGCAGGCATCCAGACTCGAGAGGGAGCTTGGATAATATAAAAAGACTGGCCTGTGTTCCCACAGCAGGTACAGAAGGGACACCGGGGATGAATCAGTGCCTGAACACTGTGAGAACGGGACAGACAAGTAGCGGCTCCCGTCCCGGCCCACAGTTCCATTTCTGAGGGTGCAGTCACCCATCATTAACTATGATTCAAGTGTATTCCAAGGAAAATTCTAGAAATAGACACATCTTAAGTTTCATATAAGTACTATTTACATTAGTATGAAGAAATATGATACCATACCACTGTACTCCACCTAGAACATGTGACATCTTTCACTTCATCTTATTACATTGTATCATCTCACATTATCACAAGAAGAGGGGTAAAATATAGTACAATGTGATATTCTGAAAGAGAAAACACATTCACTTTGAATTACAGTATAATATAATATGTTGCTTATTATACTATATTGTTATACTTTATTTTTTCAGTTAATACTCTTAATCTCTTACTGTGCCTAATTTATACATATAAATATAATCTTTAACATAGACATATAGATGGGATAAAAACATGTATTTATAGAGTTTGTACATACAGAGTTTGGTGATATCTCTAAGGTCTCAGACATCCACTGTGTTATTCAAACACATCTCTAGACAACTGAGGAGACTGTTAGAGTCAATTTGACTGTCCATATTCCTAAATTACATCACGGGATAAGTCATGCACCGGCACAGTTACTAACAGACCTAACTTTTGACAGTCTCATGCAAGTGTTGTATGTATGTGAGCCACACTGTTCCTAGACCATCCTTATGGTAATCCACGGTGTGAGAACGGTAATAACCGAAACAATACATTTCTCTAGTACTGAGTCCTTTATCTGTTTCACTTCATTTAAATGATACAGAAATAACGATTCGTGTCCCTATTTCAAAAAAAAAAAAAACTGAGGCTTAGAAAACTTGTTCTGTGTGATGAGTTTGAAGGACTGTTTAGACCCAGGCAGACTGATTCCAGGGGCTCAAGACTCCAGTGAGACATATGTCCCAAGAGAAGTAAGAAATGGGAGAGGGTTGTGCGAGACTCCTAGCTGCACACTGTAAGGCTCGTGGTTCTACTGCAGAGGGCATCTGTCCGTCTGCCTCCACTCCAGGGCATCTTTCTGTCTGTCTGCACTTCGGGTATTTTCCTTGGTCTTTAACACATCATTACCACAATCCAACAGGGGATAAGGGTGATATTTAAATAGTTTTTATAAAAGAAAATTTTAGGAGGAACATTTTATTCTTTCATAAAACGAACACATTGGGGTCCTAATGCTTGTAACCAAAATTATGCTTCCTGAGTCCCGGCAGCGCTAGGTCTAGGCTAAGAATATAGAGTCTTTCCCACATGTCCTCATGTAATCAATGAGGTCACCTACCTAGGTATGCGGGTCCTTTATCTTACAGGAGAGAAAGCAAAGCACACTGGGTAAAAGTTTTGCACAAGGTCACCGGACTCAGCTTCTTTTCTCCAAGCGGTAACCTCACCCAAGGCTCTCTGCCTGTGTCACACCCAGAACCAGCTGCAATAATGCCAGAAGTTCCAGCCCACACTTCCTCTCCAGGGACACTCACGCTCCTGGTTTCATGTAGATTCATTTCTAGTTTGTTTCTTTGATTTTTGTGATGGAGGCTCTGTGTGCCTGGCTGCTTGACAACTTTTGGTCCTCTTGGGTCAGTCTCCTGATCATGTACCAGCACATGTGTCTTCACTGGGATTTCTGTCTGTTCTGAGAGATACACCCTCTGTCAACATCGCAGCCACAGCTACCCAGAATGCATTAGTCAGTCTATCCCTGGTGGTCTTGCCAGACAAGAAATGAAGCTGGTGTTTATTTATTTAGTTAGGTAGTTATTGACACGGTGTTTCTCTGTGTAGCCCTGGCTGTCCTGGAACTCACTCCGTAGACCAGGCTGGCCTGGAACTCAGAGATGCACCTATCTCTGCCTCCTCAGTGTTGGGATTAAAGGCATGCGCCTCACCTCTGGCTCCTAGTGTTTATTAGTCAGGAATAAATAAGAATTTTGGACTCTTTCATTCCATCACATAGTCTTGGCATCAAATTCAACAAAAGACATAGATAATACTTGTGGAGGAAAGGGAGCAGTGTGTGGGATGGGAGAAAACAGCCAAGTATCCTTGAACTATTAAATAGAATTAAAGTCAGCCATGAGTTGATTAGCTTGGCTAATGTTCTCAGGCCCCCATGTTACCAAGCCTGTGAGAGACCCAGCAAAACCCAAGGGAGAGTCTGCAGAGTCCACCTTTTATGCCACTGTCATCGTTAGAAACAAAGAAACCAACTAAGAAAGGCCAGCCAGGCATTGTGGTGCCGTGCCTATAATCCTAGCACTTTGAACACAAAGACAGGATGTGAGTTCAAGGTCAGCCTGGTCTACAGTTTACATAGTGAGTTCCAGGGCAGCCAAGGTTACACAGTGAGATACTATCTTAAAAAAAAAAAAAAAAAGAAGGAAACAGCTAGGTGGTGGTGGCAGCGCACGCCTTTGATCCCAGCACTCAGCAGGCAGAGGCAGGCGGATCTTTGTGAGTTCGAGGCCAGCCTGGTCTACAGAGTGAGATCTAGAACAGCTAGGGCTACACAGAGAAACCCTGTCTCGAAAAACCAAAAAAAAAAAAAAAAGAAAGAAAAAGAAAAAAGAAAAAAGAAAAGAAAAAGAAAGGAAGAGAAAGAAAGACAGGCAGACAGACAGAAATAAAATAAAAGTATTGTGGCTCATTGTAAAGCCAAAGAGTAAGGCTTGGTTTTGGTCTCCTTAAAAAATCAGCTTCGTGGAGAGCATCAGGTGGTGGGAGAATAAAGGATTTTCACAGGCTGCGGGTTAGTCCTGCCGGCAATAAAAGCAGCAGAAAACGATAGGAAGTAAATAGTTAGGACCTGCTTCATAGGAGACACAAAAGGCGGAGGTGTCCCATCAACATTCTTCATGGATAAGGAAGGGAATCCTAAGGTCCCCATCCCCCGCCCCCCCACAAAGGACTGTGGGCCATTAAGGGATGCCGGGGGAGGGAATGTTGTTTTCTGCAATGGTGTAGCCAATGATAACTCGCCCAGGCTCCTGTGAATACCTGCTCCTTCACCCATGCTCATGTAAGCATCGGTCACACACACACACACACACACACACACACACACACACACACACACTTGCAATGTGAGGTGGGAGGGGCACTTCACTGGGAAGGAGAAAGGTTTCCGAGGGAAGAAGGATATTGAGAGAGGCAGCCGGGGCGCAAGGACTCAAGTGGTTTATAAACATGTATGAAAGTGCCAAAGAATAAGAAATTGCTTTTAAAAGATAGGAAAGACATATGCTACACTTTCACAAACTTTTAGCCAGAGGAAATGCTATCATTTCCGAAGAACTTCCGAGAAGTTGCAGGCCAGAAGTGACGCTCATCAGCAAAGTCCGGAGGCTGGGAAGTCATCGTCCTGGAACTCGAAAGAGACCCCCTTCCTCAAGTACGGAGAACCTCGCCCCAAGTCAAGTGATGTGAGGCTCTTTGCCTAGTGAACACAGACAGAGGAGCTGTGAGATTTCCTCCAAAAAGAATCCATCCCAAAGCAGCCCTGTCCCGAAGTAGCTTTCCCCCTTGAAAATACCACCAGATACGTTCATTTGGGGGAAAAGAAAACACAGTCATCACTTTGGCACAAAATGAGGAGTTGTGAGCAGGCGCAGAATGGAGGGTGGCAGCATGGAAAAAGTACAAGGGACAGGGGCAGCAAAAAGAGGAAGAGGAAGCTGATTTTCCCAAGAGAGCCTGCACACCGGATGCTTTGGCTATCGTTATTTCGTGAACAGCTCGTCTCGGTTCAAAACTTTGAGAGTCGACAAGCAGCCTCAAATGACCAAGGTTTTCTACCACCTGAGACTGAGATGTGTGGGAGGCCTGAGTCCCCCCACCGGTGGTTCCCCGGCAACTGGGCAGCAAGAGTCAAAAAAGAGTTCCCAGTGTTACATTTACACCTCTTTCCCCTTTCAAGTCCCGTTCTTTATCACCACTGGTATTTGGGGTGGCATTTTAATACCCATGTCAAAAAGTTGAAAGCAGTTCGCAAGGATGTTGTTCTTCAAGGAGCACCCTCTGTTTTAACCAGACTGAAGAACAAAAAGAAAAAAAAAACCGCCAAGTTGCTTCTCCATTAGTCTCCAAGAGTGCTCAAGCTCCTGTTACTAAAAATGAAGGCTGAAACTGTTTTTGGGAGGATGTCTGCACAGAGCTCGGCCTCTGCTGTTGCCTGTGTTTAATCTGGATTTCTGCATTTTTCACATGGCCTGACATCTGCAAAGCAAATGACAAGGCCGGGAACAAATGGGAAAACACGTTTCTCAATATTTTGATATGAACTAGTCAAATATGATAGTCAAAAGGTCACTGCTACGAAAATCTCCTACAGATGAGAAAAACACCAGCTCACTGCTGGGGAGATGAACAGCTCACAAGGGAAGTGCAGGTGGTTAATAAACAGAAAAAAAAATGTTTACCTCATTAGTAATCAAAGACACGCAAATGGAATCAATGAGGCGAGGCCTTTTTTCACCTCCCAAATTGGCATGGGGGGGGGGGAGAAAGTGGTCCTTCACACATGCTGCTTATGGGATGATCAGCCATTCCATTTAAGAAAATATTTCAGACTGAAACACAGTTTGGGCACAAAGATATATTCTATAGAACTTAACAAATCTGCAAATGATTGTGAACAAGAATGATCACCAAAGTTATGATTGTAAATTATTCAATCAAACATCTGAGAGCAAAGAGGTGATTATATAAATCATGTACCCTTTATGTGGTAGAATATTATACATTAAAAACCAGGGGAATCATGTTCATGAAGAACATAATATAGGAAATATATTCTAATATTGCAGTGTTTTTAAGAGGGTTATATTAAATTAATGCTTTGACTCAATTGAACATTTAAAAATTTTTTTTTTTTTTTTTTTTTTTTTTTGGTTTTTCCGAGACAGGGTTTTTCTGTGTAGCTTTGCGCCTTTATTGGAACTTGCTTTGGAGACCAGGCTGGCCTCAAACTCACAAAGATCCGCCTGCCTCTGCCTCCCGAGTGCTGGGATTAAAGGCGTGGGCCACCACTGCCCGACTAAAATTTTAATTTTATTATTTTACATGTATGAGCATTTTGTCTGCATGTATATCTGTGCACAAAGTGTGTGTGGTGCCCACGGAGGCCAGAAGAAGGCATGGGGATCCTCTGGAACTAGAGTTTTGAATAGTTGTGAACATTCACATGGGTTCTGGGAACAGGACCCAGGCCCTTGGAAAAGCAGCCAGTGCTATTAAATGCTGAGCCATCTTTTCAGCCCCACATTAATATTTTAATAGAAAAAACAATTCATTGTTGACAGTGCGGTATTCATGGCAACAGGAAGTGAGCAGAGATTCTTTTTCTGAGTCGTTTTATTTTTCTTCTTCAAGATAATCTAGAGAAGACAGCAAACTGATAGAGGAAAAGTTTTTCCCATGGAGACAGAAAAGATTGGCGTCCTTTTCCTCCCAACAGTGTCGTGCTGAGCAGCTGAGGGCTGTCCCCGGACTTCTGTAGGCTGAGCAGCCTTCCTCCACGCCCCGTAGACTCAAAGCGCACAGTGGACCTGCTGCTTACGTGCAGCCTAGAGTTCCATTCCGGCAGCATCCACTTTCTGGAGGACAATGGTTTCTTGGGGAGAGGGAAAACATGTTTCATTGATGACATTTCACTTCCCTCTCTTGGAAATGTGGATCCGTAAACCTGAGCTGGAGCCTGAGAGGCTCTATTTTTATTAAGCAAGGAAGCTGAAAACTGGGCACTCGGTCAAAGGGAGAGTAGCCCGAGGTAGAAGAGCAGCTAAGCCTGGCCAGGAGCATAGAGAGAGAGGCAAAAACCAGCCCAGTACAGACGCCTTGCGCTGGCTGATGAAATCACAGGACACAGGGTACAAGACTAAAAGAACTCAAGACATCAGCAATTTCCTTGCCTTTTCACATTGTTGTAGCCCTGGCTGTCCTGGAACTCCTTTCATAGACCAGACTGGCATTGAACTCTTGCAGATCCCCCTGCCTCTGCCTCCCGAGTGCTGGGACTAAAGGCCCCGCGCCACCACTGTTCAGCATCTTCTCACGTTATTGAAAGATTCCTTGAGGCTGAAGAGATGGCTCAGCGGTTGAGAGTGCGGATTGGCCTCGAGGAAGACAGGAGTTTGGTTCCCAGTACCCCCTCACAACCACCTGTGACTCCGGCTCCAGGGGATCCAGCGTCCTCTTTTGTCCTCTGTGGGTACTGCATGCACACGCACAAACATATATGATTTAAAAGGAAAAATAGGTGCTGGGTGGTGGTGGTGGCAGCGGCGGCGGCGGCAGCAGCAGCAGCAGCAGCAGCAGCAGCAGCAGCAGCAGCAGCAGCAGCAGCGGCCCACGCCTTTAATCCCAGCACCCGGGAGGCAGAGCCAGGTGGATCTCTGTGAGTTTGAGGCCAGCCTGGTCTACAGGGCAAGATCCAGGACAGGCACCGAAACTACATAGAGAAACCCTGTCTCAAAAAACCAAAAAAGAAAAAAGAAAAAAAAAATATGTATACAAGCAACACTAGCCGGGCGGTGGTGGCACACGCCTTTAATCCCAGCACTCGTGAGGCAGAGGCAGGAGGATCTCTGTGAGTTCGAGGCCAGCCTGGACTACAGAGTGAGTTCCAAGAAAGGCGCAAAGCTACACAGAGAAACCCTGTCTCAAAAAACAAAACAAGCAACACTAAATGAACTCAGCAGGTTGCATGCATATATTCATCTGCATATATGTAACAGTGACATTAGAGACTGTGAGGCTATAAATTTGAAAGGGAGCGGGGAGAAGGGAAGGGTTAGAGAGAAGAGAAGAAAGGGATAAAGGATACAATTATATTTAATTTCGAAAAGAAAACCATGTAATACTAGTATCACAGCATTAAAAATATGCTTGATATCTTTCTAGCTGGTACTATGACTCAAATTGACCCATTCTTTTCTAAAAATTGGAGATTTTTTTTTTGTTTTTGTTTGTTTGGTTGGTTTTTCAAGACAGGGTTTCTCTGTGTAACTTTGCGCCTGTCCTGGAAATCACTCTGTAGTCCAGGCTGGCCTCGAACTCACAGAGATCCACCTGCCTCTGCCTCCCGAGTGCTGGGATTAAAGGCGTGCGCCACCACCGCTGCCGCCGCCGCCGCCGCCACCCCCACCACCCAGCGATTTATTTGTTTTTATAAAAGAAACACAGAATCAAAATCTTAACTTCTCTGCCTGTCCCTTGAGACTCCCCATCATCTGGGCCCTGCTGACCCTTCCAACCTGTGTGTCCCTCCTCCTTAGACACACTCTGGGTTTGATCGATTGGTTTGTTTTTATTTACTTTGATTGTTTTTATTCATTTTCTGGGCATGGGTGTTTTGCCTGCATGCATGTCTGTGCACCGAGTGCATGAAGTACTCCTGTGGTGGATATATTGTGTACCCTAATAAACTTGTCTTGGGGTCAGAGAACAGAACGGCCACTAGATTAGACATAGTGGCTAGAAAATGGTGGCACACACACCTTTAATGCTCTCACTCGGGAGGCAGAGATCCATTTGGAGCTCTGTGAGTTCAAGGCCACACTGGATACAGAGCCTGGCCTGGTGGCACACCCCTTCAATCCCAGGAAGTGATGGCCGGAAGTAGAAAGGTATATAAGATGTGAGGACTAGGAACTAGAGGCTTTTAAGCTTTTAGGCTTTTATCAGCAGTTCACCTGAGACCCTCAGGGGTGAGGACTCAGAGGCTCTCAGTCTGAGGATTCATGGAAACAGGACCAGCTGAGGAGTTGACAAGGTGAGGTTGGCTGTGGCTTGTTCTGCTTCTCTGATCTTTCAGCATTTACTCCAATATCTGGCTCTGGGCTTTTTATTAATAAGACTGTTTAGCAATTCATCTTGCATACTCCCTTAGGGCCAAAAGAAAACATCCTCCAGAACTGGAGTTACAGCATACTGAGCCGCCATGTGGTGCTGGGAATAAACCCCTAGTCTCTGAGAGAGCAACAAGCGCTCTTAACCGCTGAGCCATCTCTCCAGGCCCTTGTCTGCATTTCTTTTTATCAGCCTATGGCTGGGCTATGTCTTTCACTCAGTTCTCCCCTGATTGCTCAGATCTTCAAATCCAAGCCAGGATCTTGTCCAGAATCCCTTTCTGCCAATCCTCCGTGACCATTGGTCTTTACAAGCCAGTTCAGGAGCTTAGAGAGGAAACTTATAGTCCCAGTTCTTTCCCTTTCACTTGGTAAAGAGGCCTTCTTGATTTCTAGTTCAGAAACAGAGCCTTAGGGTTTGTGAATGGTTTTATTACATCTTTGGGACGTCACAGCAACCTCAAGAGTTAAGTCAGATTTTTTTTTTCTGCTGGAGAGTAAGGAACCGAAGACAGAGAAGCTTGTCACATCTATAGCAAAGCTCATGAATCCATGGCAGACTTTAGAGCATACCACGGGGAAAGGAGCGGACTCTCCTCTAGGCAAACCTAAAGCACCAATAGCTCTTCGTGTTGTCTAGCCCCAAGGGAGGGACACAATCCCACTTGAAAGAACAGCTGCCTGGTGGGCCGGAGTGACTGTCATCACCCCAGTAGTGGGCTCATTACTGCAGCTGTTGTTGCCTTTCGAAGCCAGACAGCTGTTGCCAGGAGATGGATTCCGAACAAAGGAAATGGAGTTTGCAATAATGACCGTGCCTGTATGTGTGCGCACGATGTTCTCCGTCCCGTAGCTCAAAGCGTTCCGGAGAGATAATCTAATTACTTCTCAGGAAGGCCACGCTCGAGGAGTAGGAGCAAAGAAAGCCAGACACAGAGAGAAGAGAGGCTGGCTTCCACTGGCCTTTGTGTGATATTGTTAAGATTAGAAAGGAAGGTATTTCGCAGGAGTCGGACAAGCCTTCGGGGTACAGCGTTTGCAGCGGGCACTGAAGAGGAGCGTCCTTGTCCTTGGCCGAGCTGGGGAGCCCCCGCAGTGTCTCTGCTGAGGCACTGGTAATAGGACAAGAGGTGGCGTCTGTCTTCCCCTCCTTCCTACACAGTACAGGCCGTCCTCTTTCCTGGCTCTTAACCTTGTCTTTTCGCATAGCAGGCACCGTGCTGCCTCTCGGGGAGGCCGTGGTCTGTTTTCCCTTTGGACAGCCTGCCTGCCCGAGTTACTGGTCACTATGGCTTTCCAATTCCTTCTTCACTCTCCCCTCCGGTCCAGATGCTTCTCACTCTCTTGGGAAGCCACACAGCCTCACGGAGACTTTCCTGCTCTGGGCTAGCCCCCTCCACTAGACTACCCACCAGACCATGGTCTGAAAGGGGGCCCCTCCTCTTCTCACGTCTCCCTCCCTGCTGTCCACCTCCTGCTCTGCACAAGATGGTTACATTCCCAGATCCCTGCTTGTTTGACAATATCCACTTTGCTGGGCCGTGGTGGCCCACGCCTTTAATCCCAGCAATCGGGAGGTGGAGGCAGGCAGATCTCTGTGAGTTCGAGGCCAGCTCTGGTCTACGGAGCTAGTCTAAGACAGTCAAGGCTATACAAAGAAACCCTGTCTCGAAAAACCAAAATAAGAAAGAAGTATGGCCGGGCAGTGGTGGCGCACACCTTTAATCCCAGCACTCGGGAGGCAGAGGCAGGTGGATCTCTGTGAGTTCGAGGCCAGCCTGGGTTACCAAGCTACACAGAGAAACCCTGTCTCGAAAAACCAAAAAAAGAAAAGAAAGGAGTATGTAGGTTAGCTGGGCATGGGCTTGTGATCTCAACACTCCTGAGGCAGAAACAAAAAGATCTATAGTTCAAGGTTAGCTACAAAACTAAACAAAAACCTAATCAAACAACAAAAGAGGCATTCCCAGTTAAGTTTTCTATTGTGTGTATAAGAGTGGGGTGGGGTGGGGGGCTAGCATTTTTAGAACAATGCTCCTCCAAAAAGGCTGGGCTCTTGCTGCCCTCTCCAGAGGCCTTTTCTGGGGACTATAAGATGAACTCAAAGTCTGGTCTTTGGTGCTTTGAGGAAAAGCGTTATAAACGAACTAGTGCGCAGGCGTGCGTAGCTCCAGCCCCTCTGTGGGAACGTGCCCGTGCTCCGATTTCCTCATCTGTCTGTTCTCTGGGAGGCTACAACCTATACCCATCGGCACTGCCTTGGAGACACTACTTTATTGACAAAAACAATTTAGCCCCTTTCCCATCGAACTAATCGAAGCTGTGTTTCTGAAGCAAGCCAGTGAACTCTCTTGAGAAGCCCGTGGCCAGGAACTGGCTCCACCTGTTTTTTTTTTTTTTTTTTTTTTTTTTTTGGAAGAGATCTGTTCTGAGACCATGTTTTTGCTGCAGCTGTGTTTTTGGTCACATCGCGACCCAACCAAATCCTCCTCCAACCACTGCAGCCGTTTTGGGTGGCCCGAAGTAACTCGTGGGAAGGTGAGGCATGGTTCAGAGACCCCATCTCTTTTATCTACCCCGGGCTGCCTCGCAGCACAGGAGCAGATCAGATGATTACAGACGGGTTGGCTCTTTTTCTTGCAGCGCCTCAGGCTTCTTCCCACCGGTATTCTCTCTGAAGAAAACTGCCCTGGCGGTTTGCTTTTTTTTTTTTTTTTCTCTGGTTCCCAAGAAACAATGTGTCTATTACCCGAAGTTACTGTGCCTTAAAATATCTGACCAAATAACACACGCCAAGTGACATAAAATGGGACTTGTGCTTTGGCTCAGAACCTTTCTGACTAGCTGCTCTGCACCCAGGCACTGTGTCCCTTCTGAGAACCCAGAGGTAAAAAGCCACAGCAGCCTGAAAGAGGGTGGCTCTCCACCTTCCTAACCTGAGACCCTTCAATACAGTTCCTCACATTGTGGTTCCTCACGTTGTGGTGACCCCCCCCAACCATAAAATTACTTTCGTTGTTACTTCATAACGGTAATTTTGCTAGTGTTATGAGTCATAATGTAAATCTCTGTGTTTTCTGATGGTCTTAGGTGACTCCTGTAAAAGGGTCGAGACCCACAAGTTGAGAACTGCACTGTGCTATCTTGAACGGCATTCATTCACTGACTCCACGAGCGCTCCAAATGTCAAATGCACACTGAATATGGACGGTGTGAAATATCTCATTCATGATTTTTGCATTCACTACCCATTTGAAGTGACGAAATATTGAATAGATTGAGGTAAACTGAGGGCATTACTTAATTTATTGTAAACAAAATCTATGAGGATTTTATCCACACGTAGTCCACATTGTTTCCTATTATAGACTTCCAATGAAGACAGGGATAGTGTATAGTGTAAAGACACTAAAAATGTGCTGTGCGGGGAAAGAGGGGGAACCAGGAAGACTTCATGGAAACAATGGCCTCAGAAATGAGTTTTGAGGCAGAATTGTGAGGGAAAAGCCTAGAGGTCGTTTCTCCCAGATCTGGGTAGAGATTTTGATCTCAGCCATTGAGAGGACCAGGACAACTGTAATCACATCGAAGTCCTTGTCAGTTTCCAACCCTGACTGTCCATCCTAATGGCCTAGTACAGCTCTCCTGGACTTGCCTCAAGTTTCATGAAGCCACTGTGGGTGGGACTCCTTTGCTTCATGGAGTTTTGGGGAACTGTATCTTATCTGATCAGGCCAGAGTGACCATGAGCTTTCCATCTCCCATGAGGCCTTCTTTCTTTGTTTTGATGCAATGATGGAGAAGCGCCAGGGGAACAGAGTTTAGAGCTCCCATTGCAGGCTTCTGGAGGGTCTGCTCGAGTCCTCCATGGGAGAGGAAGGGGCGGATCCTGTTGGCCTGTGCAGTCCTCAGTTACTACCTAAGTTCCTGGTTACTAGCCTTATGTAGACTATGTACGCAGTGATAGTCTGCCAGTTCCAGAGTGAGAGAGAGAGAGAGAGAAAGAGAGAGAGAGAGAGAGAGTTCTGCTAGCTAATGTGTGATTGCTTTAAACAATAGCACAGTAATAAAACAGAAATTCTTCATGCTTCCAGAAGCCTTTTAGAAAGGCTTACTAGCTTGAAAAAAAGAGGGAGGCAGAGTGAGGGAGGAGAGTGAGATCCTTTATTCTGTTACACTTGGTCAGTGAAACAGAATCAAAATCGACTATTTTCCTTTTCTCTTTTTCTTCTTAAAGACCTTATATCTCTCCATGTTTTTCTAGGTTTTTGACTTGCCAGGCATGATAATGTACACTTTTAATCTCGAGTGCTGACTCGAGTCCAGAAGCAGAGGCAGGAGGATCTCTATGAATTCCAGGCCAGCCAAGGCCAACATACTGAGACCTTGACTCAAACAAAACAAAACAAAACAAATACTCCGTGAGTCAGTCTGTGGGCCAACAATCCTGCTTAACTTTTTAAAGATTACATGAAGTAATAAGCAATAATAAGTTTGTGTGTGTGTGTGTGTGTGTGTGTGTGTGTGTGTGTGTGTGTGTGTGTGTATCCCTGTTTGTAGAAGCAAGAGGACAATTTATGGCCTGAGGTAGGTTCTTTCCTTCCACCATGTGGATCCAGAGGACCAAACTCAGGTTGTCAGAATTGGTGACAAGTACCTTAACTGGCTGAGCCACCTCAGCAACCTGAATCTGTTTTTATAACATACTAAGATGAGGTTTTAGTAGGCCAACATGGAGGAGAGCCCCTGGCTTGAGGTGCATGGTCTTCAGAATTATATGTCTGGCATCAGACCCAGGATAAACCCTCCCAAGGTGTTTTGCTCTTCTAGACTGGTCAGTCACATTAACCTACCAGCTCTGACTTCTGCCCTATTAAGTGCGGCCTTGGGGCCCACATGAGCTGTGCATAAGGTCATTCAGTGCTACTTCTTTGGGACAGATGAGCATCTACTTCCTTTACAAGGTAGTATCAGACTTTGTTCTCAACCATTTTTTTTCTAGAATTACTAATTCAGCCAACATTTGGCACTCTATCTGTGCCAGAACTCACTATGTACTGGGGTCATCCGGGGAAACAGATGTAGTTTTCCCCAGGGCAGGGAGCTTGCTGTCTAGAGCAGAAGTCCTCGGTATGAGGTGTGTCAGAGACAAGCTTCAGTCATGCAACAAAAATCAGGTATATCTCACGAGTGAGGACACCTATAGACACGCTAAGGCACTAAATGTTGTGTGTAACTCCAAAAAGGCTAAGAGATACTGCATGAGCTGATGCCAATGTTGAGTGCTTTCGAATAAGGGGAAATGGCTGGGTTGCAAGCAAGCACAGTGATCCACCTAGGGTCAATGAGAAACATTACTGCAAGCAGGTCAACTAGGTGTTCCAGAGTGGTAAGACCAAGATGCAGAAATGTTTCTGGAGATAGGCCACTCAAAGGCTTCTATCTCATAAGCAGTCTCATGATAGATCCTGTGATTGATAGATGTTAAGGTGAAGGTGCAACATTTCCGGGCACAATGAAGTCAGGTATGTATAGATGGTCAATAAAAAAATATCTTGGCAGACATGGGCTATGGTTTCTGAAAGAGTGATTGGGATTAGACCAGGGCTGACATCAAGAGTGAGACTGGATGCCATTGGACCCCCCATCATCTATTGCCTGAGTGCAGGACCACAGCATCACAACCGACAGGGAATCGCCAAAAAGAGAAGGCTCGTGGGGCACCCAATCCACACCCAAGTGCGCTCCGTAGGAGGTCAGCTCTTTTTTCCCCCCCCCCCTTTCCGGAGCTGAGGACCGAACCCAGGGCCCTGCGTAGTTAGCTCTATCACTGAGCTAAATACCCCCACCCCCAGCTCTTTCTTTTGTGCTTGGTTTCTTGGAAGGTAGCTCTCCCAGGGGCTTTTTCCGTGGGACTGGAGTCCACAGCGAGAGAGCAGAAAGAATGCCTGGGTTGCCCAGCTGCCCCCCACCCCCCCTCCAGCGGAGCATTAACCAAAGGAATTAATCCCCAGCCAGAGTGGGGGAAGGGAAGCTAGCCTTCCTTGGATTGGAGATGAGAAAGGAGGAGGGAGATGCCTGCGGAAGCTTTGAACCTGATCTCTCAAGCTCAACGGGAACATTCTGCAACCCGCAACGACTCTTAGGGCTCCCAACTTGGCACTTCTAAGCCTCTCTCTTTGCGAGTGGGTGGGGGTGGGGGTTTGGGAGTCGAGGGCTAGGGATTTTCTAAGGGACTTACAGATCGCTCTGACTTGTCACCAACCATCTCAGAGCGTTTTAGGAGAGGTTTGGGGGCTAGTGAGCGGTCCCAGCTCTTTACCGGAGCCCACTTGGGTCAAAATACGATTTGGGTGCTTGTGACTGCAGGGGTGGTTGGGTTACAGACTTGGCCTCCCAAGGCCACGGAATGACTGGATTAACCTCTTCATTGAGTTGGCGCTTTCCTCTCAGCACAGAGGCACAGTTCATAGGTCACCCAGCCCCTGCACAATGGTTTTGCTATAGTCTCCTGAGTTCCGATTCTGGCTCCACTGCTAAACCCTGAGTTTCAGCGAGGTCACAAGGTACCAGCGACTTGTCCTCGCTGGTTTGCCCTGAGGAAGTGAGGCAATGCCCTGAGTTCACCTAGGCACTCATTGGCACACCTTGTTCTTTGGTCTTCAACTTTAATGTATCAGATCTGTACTCTGATAAACGTGACCCTCGGGTCTGAGGCTCAGTGCGCTGCTTCTGGCAGGCTGTCTTAAGAGACACTCCATCCTGTAGGTCGTCGTGTTTGTGGATAAAGCTTCCACATCTAAAACATGCAGCTGTTGGGTGCAGGAATTTGTGTGAAAGAAAAGCCGTCAGGGCCCAAGAGGAGCTCTGCAAAAGAAAAAAGACAGCTGCAAGTTTGCCCCTGAATAAATCAGACGGTGACGTTTATTGGGCTGTTTCCAGAATAACACCAGCAAGCAGACTGGAATGCAGGATTACCTTTTCCAGGAAGGATTTTAGCTAAGGAGGCCAGAATAACCAGCCTGGTCTATGGGGACGAGACCGGTTTAATGGGAAGGTTTGGAGGCACACAAACCCAGGGCTCTCTTCCCACTTCCAAGAGATTTGGGATGAGTTATTTAACTGGAGCCTCATTTTCTTCACTTAAAAAGGGGAGGGGGGCTATAATATGAACCATACATAGTGGTTGTAGGTGTTCGGAAGTGAGAAAAGACCTTGATAAATAGATGGCATTTGCCATATTTACAGCTGGATGGAGATCCCAAGAACCTCTGGACCCGGAACCACCATTTCTTAAGTGGAGGTGGGGGACGTGGGGGGAGGAAAGGGCAGCAAGGCCAGGGAGGGTGGCTAGAGAGGAGAAAGATCAAAAGGCCTATAAATATCTGTCAAACTTTAAAATGCAAATTCCCGGCCTGTGGCCCAGTTGAGACCCAATCTTTCATTATCACCTCTCTGGGAAGAAGGGCAGAGGGAGGAGGCTTGGAGAGGGGGAGAGTAGGGAGGAAGGAAACTATGGTCTTTCCCTACTTGGAGCATTTGGGTTGGGTATACCATCATTTTGTGACCAAATGTGGGTATGTGATAAATATTTCATCCAAATTAGACCTAGAAATGTGGACAGTTAAGAAGTTAATTGCACATGGCTTTCTTTGCAAATAGATTATGATCCCCCTCAAGTAGAAGAGACTATGTAATCCTTATTATAACTCTTTTTGGGGGCGGGGAGGAAGGGTTGAGACAGGGCTTCTTTATGTAGCCCTGGCTGTCCTGGAACTCGCTATGTAGACCAGGTTGTACTTGAACTCACCGAGGGAGGCCCTCCTCTGCCAAGTGTTGGGATTAAAGGTGGGCACCACTATGCCTGAACTTATCATAACTCTTATGATAGGCATGATTCTTGGTGTAGTGTACATGTTGGCTGACTGTGAATAGATGGAAATACAGATGGATGGATGGATGGATGGATGGATGGATGGATGGATGGATGGATGGGAGGCATGGTGAATGGATAAATGGATAGATGATGAGTGGTAAATGGATGAATAGATGGTGGGTGCATGGATGGTAGATGGATGGAGAGATTGATGTATGGGTAAATGTATCAATGTTAACCTCAACTTCACTAGTTGGTGACCTACTTCTCAAGTACCTCTCCCCCAGGCTTCATTGGAAACATGTCAGCCGCGACCCTCGAGAAGAACAGCTGTGGTCCTCTGAGGAACTCTTGGACGAGCACCATCTCCTCTCCAGTGGCCAGAGTTCTGACCAGTTTCACAGCCTGGGAAGGCACAACACGACAGGGCAGCTTTGGCCTCATAGTTTTCTCCAAACAGTTCTTCCTTTCTTATGAGCCCCACTGTTGGTGACCCATTTCTGTAGAGAGTGAGAGGAGACCGACCCCTGGGAATAAAAAGGTCAGTAAACACTTGACGTGCGTTTCAGCCAGATCTCAATGCATTGCCTCCACCATAACCATCACCGTCAGTCGGACGCAGTGAAGCTACATCTTCGCTTTCCCATCTCTCCCGTTCTCTTCCTGTTAGCTTCCTTTTCTCATGAAACTGTATCTAGTCTTTTTCACACAAAAGGATCTAACAAATGCACCAGGCTGGAATTCCTTAAAATGTGCATTATTTATTAGATTCTCCCATGGATCTGTTTCCTCAACTAAGCTGTACCCAAGAATCAGAGTCTTCCCTTCTCCCTCTCTAAATGACACCTGTCACTCAAGGCTCCTATGGAGTCCCCTCATCTCTAGGAAGCAACCTCTTCGAGCAGCATTCTGAGGCCATCTAATGCCATTCTTCCCAACTGGCATTTATTATGCTTGGGTTTTTTTTTCTTAATTTATTTTTTATGTATATGGGTGTTTTGCCCATATACATATGTATATGTCTGTGCATCATATGTATATGTATGTGAATGCCTGTGTACCATGTGTATGTGTGCAGTACCCATGGAGGCTAGAGAAGGCATTGGAGGCTAGAGTTATAGATGGTTGTGAGCTACTGTGTGGTTGCTGGGAATTGAACCCAGGCCCTCTAGAAGAACAAATAGAGCTCTCAACCACTGAGCCATCCCTCCAGTTCCTGTACTTGTTATTATTAAGCACAAATGAGTCTGGGGCCACAACTATGTTATAAATGGCCCAAAGAGAGACACCAGATATTATTCCTGCATGCTCTACCTGGCCAGCTCAAAATTCAATCCACCTTAGGATTGTAGTACATTTTTATTTACTTATTTATTTTACCTACCAACCTCAGTTTCCCCTCCCTCCTCTCCTCCCATTCCCCAAAACAAAAGAAACATGTCAACTTTTATGTTTTATAAATATATGAAATAGAGTCTACTTATGCAGTCTTTAATTATTGTTTGTATTCTTTTAAATTTTGATATTAATATTTAATTTTAAATTTTGTTAGGAGGCCAGAGCTTGCTATTTAATATTAGTTTTGTTAGAAGAAAAATAAGAAATGAGTGAAATAGTTTATTTATACATGTGTATGTACATGTAGTAAAATAATTCCATCTCTGTGTACCTATATCTATATGATTCATTTACCTATATCTATATATCTATCTAATATGGTGAAATACATTGACATTAATATACATACTAGTAAAAGCATGTTCTAGAAAACTTATCTCAATTATTTTTGAAGAAATAATCCTATAAAACAAGTTTGTAGTGAAGAAAAAAGATGGTAGTGTATTGGTGATCGGAGCCTTTGCTTCAGATAGAATTGAGGTCAAAGGTTAATGCACTCATCTGTTCCACAAGGACATATGAACTGGATGCTACCTGGTAGGTACTGTGGAATACAGCAAAAGACAGTTCAAAGCTTTTTCGCTGGTTTAGTTACCACATTGACGGAGGCAAGTGAATACACAACGAAATCTAAAAACGTACAAAGAAAAGAACAAGATAAGAGGCAAATCTGAAGGAGCGGAGACGGCGGAGGGTGTGGTTGTTCAGTTGACAGAGGAACCCGCCGAAACGCTGGGACTAGGGTGGGAATACGGAGTTGAATGCGGTTAGGAGAGGTCTTGGGTGAGAGGACAGGAAGTTAAGAGCTGCACTGTGGGGTGAACTCGGCGTTTCAGGTAAAGGAACAAACTGATGCTGCAGGAGCAAGGGGCGAAGTAGAAGATGAGGTGAGGGAGAAAAGCATCACCGCAGGACCTTACCGGCGCCCCAGTAAGGGAGACTGGGGTTTGAGGCTGCGGATGCAGCTTTTGCTGGTAGAGTGTTTGCCCAGCACGCATTCCATCTCCAACACCAAGCGAATCAGGAGTGCTGATGCATGCCTGTAACCCCAGCACCCTGGAGGTGGAGGAGGCAGGAGGATGTGTTCATGAGACCCTACCACCAAAATAAACCAGAGGAGGGGGGAAAAGAGTCTGGGGTTGATACTGAGTGTGGGAGGAGCCACGGAAGCAGCTCACCCAGAAGGACGTTAGAGTGAGATTCATTTGTAGTAGATTATCTGGCTCGTGCATGTGCTACAGACTTCAGTGCCTGGAACCAGGAAGATCAAGTTTGAAAGCTATTTTAAAAACTCCTACAAGAGAAGAGGACACTTGCCCTTCAGAAGTAGATGTACAACCAGGACATTTGCCTCCTACCGATGTGGCCTTGGGCATATCTTTTTGTTGTTGTTGTTGTTGTGGATACATGTATTCTTTATTTTCTCAAAATATTTTTTTGTGCTCCAACAGTATTTTATTTTATCTTTTTATTTATTCTTCTCTCACACATCACACAGTCATATCCTTTTACTCCCTGGGTTGCTTTTAAGATAAGTTACAAAAAAAAAATCAGTTAAAAGAAAGAGAAGACTTACCATGAGCAAAGGGCCCCTCTCATCACAGGTCCCATGCAAAGGACATGAAGATGGAAACAGAGATAGTTGGAGTTGCTCTGGGTTCGAATCCTGCCTGACCGTGTTGTTTGCCAGCTGTATAATTTGAATAAGCCCCTCCTATGTCAACAGGGGACAGAGGGCGAGTCCCTCAGAGTTGTTGCAGGGCACACACGAGGGACTTGAAGACTGTGTGGCGCACTGCAAATGTTTAATATCTGCTTTCTCTCGCTCCGCCGTAACACTTTCCAAACTCCAACCACCTCCTGGTACTCGTTTTGCCTAGGTTCTGTGTAGAGATGATCGTTGTCTCAAGAAAGAAATGCTACACGTTATAACCAGGCACATGTTAAAGAGATTTCTTTTTCCCTAATGCACGGATGTCACAAGTGAAAATCAGTGTGTTGTTTGTCCTTCACATGTCAGTGAGAGTGACGAGATCTGACGCTGGCAGATACAGGAAGAGGAGCTGAAGACTTGTCTAGGGATGCTCTTCCGCAACAATGCTAGGGTAATTAATTATTCAGGCCACTGCCCCATGGGCCTAAGAAACCGTCCTTTGGTCTGTTTCACAGGATGTAGACCTGCCTGGGCCAACTCTTTTGACACTTCGCCTGGAACTGCCGCAGCTGTGAAGTGGTGGGGCCCTTCGGAGGCTTAGCCCAGCGATGTCTGGGTTTGAACAGCCCTGTAAAAATCAGCTGCCTGCCCTCAGACAGTTGGTCACCACTGCCAGTTAAACTGAAAATGTGAAGGACTTGCTTGCAGTCTATCTCCGCAGAGGGGTTTTGCAAGCGTTTGGTTGTTACATTTGGATTTAGAGTATCTAGGGCATCCCTTCCTGACTTTTTCTCCAGTGTGAAGGTTGGAAATCTATAGAGTGGTATAGGAAGCCTTGAGTTAGAGAGATGGAAAACTTGAGTCTTTCTTTAGGTCTTGGAATATATAGTTTTTGCCATTTTGAGGCAGCAGCGGGGGTGGGGTGGTAGTCGAGATATATTAGGTCTTGGCACATAATTGTGCCAAAGATGATCATACACTTAATCCCTACGGAGAGGTTCTGCATTGGTGTTTATAAAAGATTCCAAATATTGTAAAAATAATGGTTACAGAAGGGCCATCCAACTGCTGATGACTCTCCACTGCCAAACAAGCCAATTTTATCCTTCCTGGAGATAAAAACCGCTATCCATTGACCAAAAAAAAAAAAAAAAAAAATCACAGTTTTAGATTACTAGCTCATCATGCCTTACATATTGACTCTGTAGCAGGTCCCTTTAAGGCAATGTGACAAGTCCTTTGAATGAGGCCAATGCAAGCTGTTAGCTGATAAAAGGTTTTTCTGGCTAAGAAGGGGATAAACACTACTATGTTAATCTGTAGATGAAAGGAAGCGACCCCAGGGATGTCTTATTTAAACCCTTTTACCCCTATGTGCTACAGAGCAATGGGAGTAGAAGCTGATTTAGTTCCCCAGAAAGCACCTCCCAGGGACACCTTGAAAGAGCTGAAGGTGACTAGTGACCAAGCCAAGGGAGGGAGCCTTTCTTCAGACAGATTGGGTTCGTTCTTTTTTCAGGCATGTTGAAGAAGCCAGACTCTGGCTTCACCATCAGTCAGTAACCCAGCACCCACTCACGGAATGCTTTCTGTCCTAGTCCCTCTGTGGATACTAAAGATTCAGAAATTCGAGATGCTTGGTGTAATATGGGAAGGAAAAATGCAAGCAAACCCCAAACCATTGGCAGGTAACACCTCAAAAGTCTGTAAGAAATAGCAACAACCCAGAGAAACAATGTTTTTGTTAGAGTAGATGGTGTTTACGCAGTCTTCTGAGTCAGCCAGTTGGCGAAGTAGAAAAGGCATAAGGTATCATCAATTCCTGTACGGGACTGATTCTGAGGGATCCAAAAATCAGGTTTGATTCCAGCATCTGAGAGGGCAAATGGAAACATTTTTAAAAGACATATATTGTACTTCATGGAGGTGTGGGTCATTATCTTGGAAATACAAAGATCAAAATCTGCTTGGAATGAGAAGTGTTTCCACTTGAGCTGATTCTCAAAGGATAGACTCTAACAAGCTCTTAGGGAAGGTATGTTTTTCATGAGCAAAGACAATGATCTTTGCTCAGTAACTGAGTGTTCTTGGGTGGCTAAAGCTGCCGTCTACAGCAGAGCATGCCTCGTGCTGAAACTGTCGTGGCCTTTTGAGTTATGCTGGAGTTCCTAGGCTACATTCTACAAAGAAAGTATATTGCTGATAAAGGCTCCGGTGGTATAGAGAGAGGCCATGCACACAATAACTGCTAGTAACTACAAGCAATTTAATTTCCTAGTATTCTGTGAACATAAAACTTGAAGTTCTTCCCTTTAGTTTGCGTTCTAGTTTGGGAAATAGACAATGAAAAGCCACAAGCAAACAACCACATATTTACATCTGACACTATTATGTGCAAAGAATAACACAGGGCTGAAGATAGCAGCAGAATGACATTAAAAAGTCAGGAAAGATGTCCAGGTTAGATCTGAGGCAAGAACTTAGTATAGAAACAAACTTACAAATACAGGAATCTCCTTCACTAAGTAGGAAATCTCAGTTCTAGCTTTAGCTTTAGTATTTTTCTAAATTAAAAATAAAATTATGTGTTTGGGTATTTGCTCTGCAAGTCTGGCTATGCACTGTGTGCATGCCTGGTAGCCCTGGAGGGCAGAAAAGGACATTAGGCCCTTTGAAACTGAGGTATAGATGGCTGTGAGCTGCTATATGGGGGCTGGGAGTTGGACCCAAGTCCTCTGGAACAGCAGTCAGTGACCCTAACCACTGAGTCCTGTCTCCTGTCCAGCTTTAGCATTTTCTAACTGAACGGCCCAAAGGAATTCCTTTTAAACTCAGACACACCACAAATCGTCGCACAAAGTCCAAGAGCTCTGCAGGAAGTTGGTGGTTAGTAACTATGTTGGGTGACTGGATTAACATTAGTTACCAATGGTATTTCTGTAAGTACATTGTTCACTATCCAGAATTAGAACCATAGCTCAAATCTTACATTCTTTAGGACCCTTTTTAGAGTGCTAACCCAGTGGGCTCCCTTTTTCCAGGTATTTCTACCTCACGGCCCCCAATAGAGGGTTACAGTGCTCACATTTTTACTTAAATGCAGTGTTTGGACTCAATTTCACTTGAAATTAAATCTGAAACGTTCTTCCAAATGACAGTACCTGGATATCTATCATTCATTAAGTGCCTCAATGTGCCAATGGTTGCAGTTAATTTATAGATATTAAAACAGCCTTGCAGGATCCATTCATCACTCTATCTTGGGGGCCCAGCAATGTCTGTCACATAGTAGATGTGACATAAATATTTCAATGAGTCTCAGAAAGGTGAGGAAGTATCTGGGGAAATCTGTAGCAGAAAAGCCCTTGAAACTAGGCATATCTAACCAAAAAGTATTTATCATTGCTACCCCAGATAAAGGAATCTCCCTTAATGTGAACAGTGGAATGAAAACCCTAAGGACTTCAGACTGACCTTACAAAGCCTATAATAGATATGTCAGAGCATATTGGGATGGAGGAAAGAGGAAGAAATCAATTTCCAGAGCCCAAGTAGCTCGACACAGATTTTTAGTAGAGTAATTGAAAGAAAACACAATGAAGAGACAGACGCAAATACTAACAATGATTCACGAGGCAAGTCTATGCACAAGTGTCATGAGCCTATCAGCAAGGAACTACAACATACAAGAATCTGAGTAACAGCCTGGACAACAAAAGACACCATGAAGAGGAAGTGAAAGCTGGTAGCAGACTGGATAGACTGATGTCCACAGAAAATTATAAGTAATCCAGATGAGCCATTCCTAACCCATTTTGTTACCTTCATTTCATAGTATCTCAGAAACATCTATAGATATTAAGTATTTCCCTGGAATACCTGGTCCTAAGCTATCAGCCCAGAACAATGGACAAATCAAGATAAACAAGACACTTGGAAATTTTTCTTTCTTTTTGGTTTTTCAAGACAGGGTTTCTCTGTGTTAACAGCCCTGGCTGTCCTGGAATTCACTCTGTAGATCAGACTGGCCTCAAACTCAGAGATCGCCTGCCTCTGCCTCCTGAGTGCTGGGACTAAAGGTGTGTGCACCATCGCCTGGCAATACAATTATCAGGATTGATAGAAACTGTACAAAACCTAGCTTAGTGCTTACCACACCATTGGCATACAATGCATGTTAGTTTTCTTCTCTTGGCAACTTGGGTGGTTTCTACTTTGTGGCTATTGTTAACAGTAATGTTAGGGGCATTTGTATACTGATTTTTTTTTTTTTAATGTGGCTGTGTTTTCACTTCCCTTGAGTATATTTCTGGGAGCAGAATTACTCAACAACTGTAATCATTTGAAGAATCATGAGACTTTTCCAAAGTGCCTTCTTAACTTACACTTCTATCACAGTGGGTTATAAAAGTTCCAGTTCATGTTCTTAGTACTCTCTTAAGTTTAGCCATCCTAGTGACTGAAATGGGAACTGCCTGTGGCTTGGATTTATATTTTCCTAGTTGATATAATGATTGAAAAAATTTTCATATGCTTATTGGCCATTTTTATGTCTTCTTTGGAGCAATGTCTATTTAGGTACTTTGCTTATTTTTAAAACTACCTTTTTACTACTGAATTCTAACAGCTCTTTGTACAGGCCCTTTACAGCTATGGTTTTGAATGTTTTCTCTCACTATACTGCCTCATCACTTTCTATGTCATTTGAAACAAGTTTTGATAAAAATCCAGCCATTTTATGCCTATGCTTTAATGTCCTATCTAAGAAGCCTTTGCCTAACGAAATACCAAACGTTTTAGCCTCTTTTCAGAATTTTAAATTATGAGTATGTGTACGTGTGTTGCAGGAATTTTAAAAGTTCTTATTCATAAAATCAAACCCGAGGCAAGTTATTGGGGTCCATGCTGGTAGATCAGAGAGACAGAACGAGCCACAGCTAATCTCGCCTGGTCAACTTCTCAGCTGGTCTTGTTTCCTCAGACTGGAAGCTTCTGTGTCCTCATCCCAATGGCTCTCAGCTGAACTGCTGCTGGAAAGCCTGAAGCTTAACCAGCCACATGCTTAACCAGCCAAAAGCTTCTAGTTTCTGGTTCTCACGCCTTATATATCTTTCTACTTTCTACCACCACTCCCTGGGATTAAAGGCTGGCTTTCTGGGATTAAAGGAGTGTCACCATGCTTGGCTATTTCCAATGTGGCCTTGAACTCACAGAGATCCAGAGGGATTTCTATCTCTGGAATGCTAGGATTAAAGGTGTGAGTGCCACCATTTTCTAGCCTTTGTATCTAGTGGCTGTCTGTTCTCTGACCCCAGATAAATTTATTAGAGTACACAATATTTTGGAGAACACAATACCACCACACACGTGTGTAGGTATTTGAGAATGTCAGTTTGTTATCCCGTAGGCCTGGAGTTATAAGGGCTTGCAAGCCACCCTACATGGGTGCTTGGAACTGGACTCCAGTCCTTTGCATGACCAAGTACTCTCACTGGCTCAGCCATCTCTCTAGCCTTCAGCCTATTTGCTCTTACAGTTTTAGATCTCAAGTCATTGATCCAGTTTGCATTTTAAAAAATATGGTATAAGGACAACCATGCCTCCGTAGGACTACTCTTGTGGATCCTCAAAAGGCCCTAGTTCCAGGGTACTTCACTCTAGTTGTATATACTTCAAGCATAATAATCATGCTACTCAGTGTGCATTTGCCAGTGTGCTAACTCCCTAAGGTCCCTTTGACACAGGCCTGTCTGCCCAGCGGACTGTGGTGTCCTACAAGCAGAGTGAAGGAGCCCAGTGACCTTACGGCCAAGTTTGTCCTGTGGAAGAATTGGAAGAACTGCTCTGTCCTCTAACACAAGCCATCAAGAGTTTGCCTTGCTCTTCTCTGTTGACTTGTATTCACTGGAGTTTGTCAGACCTGGCCAATTGGCAGGTGAGATAAGGCCAGCACTATTTAGACAACCAAGTGTTCCAGTCTCCCCTTGGGACAGAGGTGAGTATTGCCTAGAGTAGAGGCATGCTGTCCTCCTACAGAGGAATGGTTAATAGGGTTCTACCTCTAGAACACCTGCACCCCTCAACTAATTATCATGTTTTTCATAACTTCCTCTCCTCTCTTGAGGTCCCTCATACCTGAGCTTGCTCCTGCTGTATCTCTGATGTGGACCTCTGTAGCATCCATCTAGAATGTCTCTGTGAACCTAAATTCTAGAGTTAACTACTCTACCCAGTCTGCTACAAAAGGGATCATGTTTCCATCTGAGGAAAACATATGGAGCTTCAAGCCTTTGGTCTTAGTCTTTTTCTAGCTGATATAGTAATGGACAGGAAAGAAAACCTAACTTGCATGTTCTCTCATTATCTTGCATTACTAACATGCAAATATTGCTCTTGTCTAAGGTCTTACAACTACTTCCTCACTATTGAAGACATCTATTGCTCAAGAGTCCACCTGTTCTAAACCCCATAGTTTCTGTACCCTTCTTGGTTATGAGAGCAAAATGGGGCAGACTGAATGAACCAGGAACCTGAAACCTCTTCTTACCTCTTTGGTCCACCAGTTGCATGGCTATTTGGTAATGATCTGGCTTGTGACTTGAGGATCTTGCAGGCCTAGTTGTGTGTATTATATTAGGGTCTAGCAGGTTACAAGTATCACTGTCACCATTTCCCCATAATTGGCAATCCATGTATGCATCAAGCCTAGATCTGAAATGTTGCTGGTTACCAATAGGTCAGTGGAGACTTCAAGAATTTATTTACTATGAGCACTCTTGCTACTGGGTGAGAGAGAGAGAGAGAGAGAGAGAGAGAAGAGAGAGAGAGAAGAGAGAGAGAGAGAGAGAGAGAGAGAGAGAGAGAGAGATTAAAGAAAAAAAGGTGAGGTAGGGATTAAATGTCATTCTTATGTGAACAGTCAAAAGTTCCAGCAGCATTAATTGAGATGTTCCCCCCCACTAAATTGTCTTCATACTGGCTAAAGAGCAATGGACAGTAAATGTGAGGGCACATTTCTAGATTCTTGATTCTATCCAACTGACTTAACATTTATCCACACAGCTACCCTTATATTAGTACAACATATTTCATTCATACAGCTTTGTAGTAAATTATGACATCAGGAAGGATGAATTCTCCAATTTTCCCAAGATGTGCTATTTTGTTAAATTTCTATCTAAATAATGAAATCAGCTTGCCATGCTCTGGGGGAAAAACAAAACAAAGTAAAAAACATGAAATTGATGGGATCGGATTGAAACCACAGTTTATGTATTTATTTGTTTTTCCACACAGGGTTTCTCTGTGTAGCACTGGCTGTCCTGGAACTCAGGGATTCGCCTGCTTTTGCTGCCTGAGCACTGGGATTAAAGGCATGTGCGGCACCACTTGGCAAAACCAAACAGTTTAAACAGTGTCTCCATGCTACATCTTCTGATCCATGAATCTGAGATGTCTTTTTATTTATACTTTCTTTCATTTATCCACTGTTTTCCACGGTTAACTCTAAGTTTTGCCATCTTTATTGTGTTCATTTTCTTGATGTTGTAAATGGCATAATTTTAATCTTCACTTGGTGAAATTTCATGTTCATACAGAGTATAATTCATACATGTTCATACAGCTGTATAGTTAGTATTTTACAACATTGCTGAACTCACACTTCACTTTTTTTTTTTCCCATTTTTCGAGACAGGGTTTCTCTGTGTAGCTTTTGCGCCTTTCCTGGGACTCACTTGGTAGTCCAGGCTGGCCTCGAACTCACAGAGATCCACCTGGCTCTGCCTCCCGAGTGCTGGGATTAAAGGCGTGCGCCACACCGCCCGGCCCACACTTCACTTTTAATAGGTTTTTCTTTTGGTTTACGGATTTTTTTTTACTAACAGGGTTTCTATGTAGCACTGGCTACTCTGGAACTAGCTCTGCCTACCAGGCTAGCCCTGAACTCAGAGATCCACCTACCTCTGCCTTCCAAGTTCTGGGATAAAGGCATGTGTCATCACATCCAGCTTGCTTTTAATGGATTTGATGGATTCATTAGGATTTTCTACTTTCAGGCTCCAGTCATTTACAAACAGTTGCACTGTTTCTTTCAGAATCCGGATGCCTCCAGAATTTTTGAATACAATTTATGCAAGACTTAATGTTTATAGGAATTAAAAACTAATTTTTAAAACAAAAGGGAACAGTTTCATAAATTAAAAACAAAAGAGAAAAAAAAAACCATAAGGTCCAAACTAGAAAGCAAAGGTGGTACTCACACCCTTGCTATTACTAACTGTGTGATCCTGGGTAAGCTTCAGTTCCCTTTGGTTTTACACCTGATTTGAAGAACATTCCCCACTTGTAGTGCCTGTGAACTTCTGAATGCACATAAGGAATAACTTTCCTTATCCAGACTTTACAAACACACTTTACTCCACATCACCCTCTTCTTCCATTTTCATTTCTTAAACATGACAACACTAAAGAGCATGTTAATGGTACTTTAACATGAAGAGAAATAGAGCCATTAGGAAGGGCCAATAAAAGGCACTGGATACAATTACAAAGTGTTACCCTCTTGAGAATAAGCTAGACTGTAACAAATGCTTCAGAGGCTTATATAAGAACTAAAAACTGGTAACACATTTACTCTATCAAAGGATACACTAATACATCAATGCTAGATACTCAGTAAAGACATTTCAAGAATGGTAAAATAGTTCCTAAAAATACATTATTTGAAGCTGTCATATTTTGTAATCAAAGTTTTAATTTTTTTTCTTCCTTAGATAAATTAGATTAGCCTGAAACTCTCCATATACCAGAGGATAACCTTGAACTCCTGATCCTCCAGACTCTATCCACCTCCTAAGTGCTGTGATTATAGGAATGAGCCATACATGGCTGCTACCATCATAAGTTACAATTTTGATTAAAATGGCACAGTCATGTAAATTTTCTACCAAACATGAACTAGACAGCACTGCCTGGCTTCTGCTAATGCTGACAACACCCAAATAAATTAAACTTAAGTATTTTCAAATCTACTTCCAGTGTTCTGGAATCTGAGTTTTAACCTCTGGCTTAAAGGGAGAGGACTTTCCAAGCAGGCAGTGGAGTCTTCATCCTTTTTACGATCTTGTATAAAACTCTGGGTCCTTTTTGCTGGGTCTGAGAACCAGTTTTCTTCACCTCCAGCTGTTGTAGAAGACTTTGTGCACAGTTTGGTTTCTTTGGTGTCTATTTTGGGATTGCTGAGTTTGCTGTGACTACTGTCTCTGACCTGGGCTAGGCTATGCTTCTGAGAACTGTGTTTCATTTTTGGAGCAGCATACTGAGCTTTCCAGGACACTGGAGCACTTTCTTCATCTGAGGAATCTCTCTTGAGGCAAACACTATTCTTCACAAGTTTCTTAGTAGTCCTCTCATCAACTTTTAGATTATGAGGTAGAGCAGTATTTGGGGGCCCAATGTGAAGTGAGTACGCCTTTACCACTTTGTCATCAAACGAATAAGGTATGGAAGTATTTACTGTCGAATTGTCTAGAAGGAGTTGGTTGTCTAGTACTTTCAAGCTTTTGGACTCTTTGTATAGATTTGTTCCTGGAAATTCCTTTGAGAAATTTGATAAACAAACAGAATTACTGTCAGTAATACAAGAGCCTTTTACTTTTAGGGGCACACTTTCCAGGTTAGCATTTGCTTGGACATTATGCTGAGGGCGTGAGGATTTTATATGTATTCGTTCCTTTAGAGGCAAATCATGAAGACATAAACCAGTGACTCCAGGAAGCAGATGTTCTTCAGGAATAATCTTTTGAAGATCTCTACCCAACATTTCATTGTTTGTGGTGCATTGTTCTGATTTGTATGACAATTGTTCTGGAGAATTTTCAAAGCCAGGAAGGATGGCTGATGATTCAAGTTCTGGTTGTAAATCTTGAGACAAAGGGTGTTCTTGAACAGCTGGAGAATTACTAAAAGAAGTCTCTTTCCAGTCAATGGTACTCAACTGAAGATTAGCAATCACAGAACTAGTAGGGGATAAAGAGCTGGGCTGACTACATTCTGAACCTATAAAATCACTGACATCTTTAGTTTGCTTTCCAGCTAAAGGTCTCGGAGAAGGCATGAAATGTTCTTGCAAATTCAAACAGGGAGCATTTTCTGAGAAAACAAAACTACTCAATGAGGGAGAAGCAGATTCCTGTGGTAAAATAAGATCTGGAGAAATTTCCAAACTAATTTTGGGATTATGCTTGGGGAAAACTTCACATGTAGGTTTTAAAGTCATAAGTGATTGATAACTGACTGTATTATCTGATTCTGGTAAACTGTTTCCTTTAGGCTTAACTTTCACACCTGAAAAGAAAGAAAAACATATAATAACTTTGGTTTAAAAAAAAAAAAAACTCAAGCAAAAATAAAAACAGTACTCTAAACCAAAGACTTAAACCATTAATTTATGTAAGATTCCGCCCCCCCCCCCACACACCCCATCTCTACCCACTACCTAGGACATTCCTAGAAACACTATAAAGTATTTTCCTCTGGGAAATGTCATTATTGAGTTACTTTCTGAACTGAATTCTGAAGGATAAAGAAAATGCACTTATAACACAAGGTATCTTTCTTCACAGTAGCTGCTCTAAAGTCTGTAAGCGTTAGTGCTACAGCACACTACTACTCTGCACTTAACTTAGTCAAGTTAGTAAACACAGCAGAATGGTGGAGTCCCAGCACTTCAGGTTTAGAAGGAAGTGTGTGGGGCTTGGTATGCAGTGCAGTGGTAGAACAGCTGGCTGGCATCTGCAAGGCCCTAAGGTGTGATCCTAGCCCCGCAGCATTGGAAGATAGAGCAGATGAAGACACAGAAACAGCCCCGTTCTTACACTTGATTCACACAACACTTGTACACAGCACAACCACTCAACACTTACTCTTGTGTTTCTTCCCCTGAGTTTCTAACTGTTGTTTCTGGTAGACAGCAACCACCTCAGGATAGGCTGCTTCAAACAGGGATGCCTCTTCGATGGTAAGGAGATCCAGTGCCCCAGCCTCTGTGTCTTCCACAGCAAAATGTTCTAGAAGATGGAAAATACAGCAAAGCAGACAACTCAAGGTTTAACAACTCAGTTTTCCACATAGTTACCAGGAAAACTACACTGTCCAAAATGGGCAGATAATTCACCACAAGTCTGTGCTACAACTGTCATATCTCTATTGTTGATTTCTGATAATCACATACATGCATAGAATGTCTCCTGGTCACTATTACCACCTCATCACTCCTGGGGTCTGGCTCTTTTCTCCCTCCTGCCAGCTCATACATTTTGTTTTTGTTGCTGTTTTTAAACTGACTTTCCTTTCTTTTCCTAGAAGAGCTGAAAGGGAGATTTCTTTTTATGTTAGAACTTTCAAATCTCGTTTCAGAAATAGTAGCATCAGTTGAGAACAGAAAGCTTTCTTTAGATAAAATGTTAAAATTACAGATAAGGAACAGAATAAACAATTCCGTAAGACAAAGGGCTTCCTGTGCATTAGGGAAGCCACACCTCCAAGCTCTTAGCCCTGGTTATCAACTTCTTGAAGCTACTCGCAGCATTAGAGGATCCACAAACTGCTGAAATGAGAATGTCTCTATGGAGGTTTACAGCAAAATATACACAGGAAGGCTAAAAGCTGGTATTTGCGTCTGAGAGAACATGTGTTTTGTCTTTCTGAGCCTGGGTTGCCTCACTACTGTCTTCTTCCATCCATTTTCTTGAAAATTTCATAACTTTATGTTTCCTTAATGCTGAATAAAATGCTACAGTGTATATGTACTTTTTTTTTTCATTATCCATTCATTTACTTACAGATGTCTAGTCTGTTTCCTTTCTAATGTGAACACAGCATCAATAAATATGTATGTGCAAGTATCTCTCTGGAAGGATAGTCTTTTGAGGATCTGCCTAAGGTTGATATAGCTGGGTCTTTTTTGAGAAACCTCTACACTGATTTACACGTGGCTGTACTAATTTACACTCCTACCAAGAGTCAAGGTTTCTCTTTTCCCACATTCTCACCAGCATTTGTTGTTATGTGCTTGCTTGAAGGTAACCCTTCTGACTGGGATTACATGGAATCTTAAAGTGGTTCTAATTTTTAATGTCAAGGGGCCTATGGCAGAAGGGGACTTTAAGGAAGTGGGTTGGGGAGAGCAACTGAACACGTGATATGAAAGCGGAAAGGGTAGTACTGGAGGTGGAATAGTATAAACTGGGAGTTGGAGAGGAGAGACTATCCTTGTGTGTGTTTGTGTGAACCTGAAAACAAAGTATGTATGAAAATGCCATGAGGAAACATTAGTTTGTATGTTAGTTGAAAGAAAAAAAAAAAGACATATAAAGAGGATGGGGTATTGCTTTGATAGATCTGACCATCTTGTTTTGGTGAGGACTGTGTATAATGAATACATACCAGGCTTTTCCCATTCTATTTCAAGACAACGAACTCCATTTCTGATTCGAGGCTTAACAATTCTGAAAAATAAATTCATATGCTGAAGTCTAACTGTGCAAGTTATTCGTAAAATTTTAATTTATGCACTTCAATTTCCATTGATATTTATTCTAAGTAAAGATATAAGGAATTACTGCCTAGATATACCTTGCACTCAGTTGAATAATTTCATTGTGAGGTAGAGTTGAAAATTGTTGGATTTACTCAATACACACATACACACGTTTTCATATTTATTCATTTTATTTTATTTGTGAGTGTTTTATCTACATGTATGAAGATGCACCAGCTGCATGACTGATGCCCACAGAGGTCAGAAGAGGGACTGAGATGCTCTGGAACTGGACTGACTGGTGGCTGTGAACCACCATGTGGGTTCTGGGAATTGAGCTCAGGTCCTCTGCAAGAGTAACAAGTACTCTTAACCTCTAATCCTTCTTGCTAGCCCCTCAATATCTTTTCATTATTATGTAGTATTGCTTTTTCTATGATTTCTCTTGTTAAACTACTTTGGTACTTGCCTATTAAATCTTAAATCGTTGTTTCTGAATTTTATATACTACTTTGTATTTTCTTACGAAAATTTTTATCTCCATTTACCCAATTCAATATGCATTTTAATAAATGAATTTAACCCACTTACATTTATTATGACTAGTGAGAGTTGGACTAATTCATAAATACTATGTTTTGTTAGCAATTTTTCCTTTGTACTCACTTTCTCCTTCCTATATACCCTTGGTTTGATAGTTTGTTTTCTTTCTTTCTTCCTTTCTTTCTTTCTTTCCTTCCTTCCTTCCTCTTTTTTTGAGACAGGGTTTCTCTGTGTAGTTTTGGTGCCTATCCTGGATCTTACTCTGCAGACCAGGCTGGCTTTGAACTCAGAGTTCCACCTGGCTCTGCCTCCTGAGTGCTGCTGGGGTTAAAGGCTGTGCCACCACTGCCCAGCTGATAGTTTTATTTCTTATTTTAACTATAATTATTTGATGCCAGACATTGTATTTCTTTTTGTTGTTGTTTACAGTGCTATTTATTTTTCTTCTAACATAAATTCGTATTCACTCTTTGATAATTTTATCATACATGTATACAATGTGTTTAGGTCATATTAACCCCCCATTCCCTATTCCACTTTAAGCTCCTTCTATATCCTCCACCATATGCTCCTCCCAACTTCACAGCTTCTTTTCAGAGCGTCTGGCCACTGCCCTCTCTATGTGCATGTGTGGACCATCCATTGAAGCATGGACAGTCTAAGAGGGGGCACTTCTCTGAAGAGAACTGACTCCTCTATCTCGGAAACTATCAACTGCCAGAGCTCCCTAGCTAGGAGCGGAAATCATGGGCCCTTCTCTCACCTGCACTGGAATTTTCACTGCTTGATCTTGTGTAGGTCTTGTGTGGCTAACCCTATCCACCGAGTGTAATGGCTCTTACCTGTCCAGAAGTCAACCTTCCTAAACCCATCTCTTATCTTTCTGTCTTCTCCTTCACAATGTTCCCTGAGCTATGTATGTGTGTGTGTGTGTGTGAGAGAGAGATGATATAAATATCTTATTTAGGAATGTGTACTCCAACCCAACATCACTCATTTTCTGCACTCTGTAGCTGCAGGTCTATGCTAATTTCCATCTGCTGCAGAATTCAGCTTCTCTGAGGAAGGTTGAGTGCAGCACTACAGATATTGTATTTCTGGTAGAAAAACACACCAATTAACAGATATAAATAATACTCTCAAAATATGTATCTAAAGATTTAAGACCAACACTTGGAATACAATCCAAAATGAAGCTTTAGTTTATCATTTATTAATCATGAAAATTATGTGAGTATAATTACTCAGGTGAATAATTTCACCCAGTTCATTAAATTATTGACAATGTTTAGTCCACATCTTCCTCCGGCTTCACTTTGCTTCTTGATGTGTTGTTCTTCTTAATAGTTCTTCGCGGGTATGTGTGTTTGCTTATTTGGAGACAAGGTCTCACTATATAGCCCTGGTAGGCCTTACCTCAGAGATCTGCTTGCTTCAGCTTTCAGTGCTGGAATTAAAGGACTGTGCTACTATGCTCGGCTTAATAGTGTTTTTAATGTGAGACTTGTGTGGTAAAATCTCTTAGTTTTCAAGTGTATGAAAGAACCTTTTGTGTGAACAATGTCTACTCTTCAATGTTGCCAGTCATTTTTACTTTAAAATACTACTCCATCACTTTCTATTTTTCTTCTGGTTCACTGAAATAGTTCTTTGTTAAGCTTGGTTCTTTTTATATTTTCTGTTTATTTTTGTACTTTTTAAGCAGAAAAGTTGAAAGTATGTCACTAACCTGAATTTACTATGTTGTCTTGAGTGTGAGGCCTGAATATGATTTTAATTTCTAGGCTTTCTTTCCTCCATCTTTGGAAAACAGCTGTTATACACACGGGAGAAAGACTAACACTTCCAGTCAGCAAATATTGAGGTGGAAACAGTCTTCATCACAAAATACTTTTTTCTAATAGTTTTAAAAAATTATATTTTAGATTTATTTAACTTACACGTATGAGTGTTTTGCCCACATGTATGTGTGTGTACCACAAGCATGCACGGTGCCTTACAGAAGTCAGAAGAAGGCATCAAATTCCCAGAACTGGACGTCCTGCCCCGCCGGAAGTGAAGGTGCGGGTCCGGCTGTGGGCTCTGAGAGGCCCCTGCCCGGATGGCAGCAGTAGTTCTAGGGGGAGACACCATGGCCCTGAGCGTATCTTCCCCAATCAAACTGAGGACTTAGGGCCACATCAGGGTCCTACAGAAGGAACTGGGGAGTGGAGCAGTGAAGAACCCGAGGAAGAGCAGGGGGAAACAGGAGCAGGCCTAGCAGGCTACTCCTACCAGCCCCTCAGTCAAGATCCTGAACAAGAGGTGGAACTGGCACCAGTGGGTGAGGGAGAAGGTGGAGCTGCTGACATCCAAGATCGGGTCCAGGCCCTGGGGCTTCATTTGCCAGATCCACCGTTAGAGAGTGAGGATGAAGATGAGGAGGGAGCTGCAGCACTGAGCAGCCACAGCTCCATCCCCATGGATCCAGAACACGTGGAGCTGGTGGAAAGGACCATGGCAGGAGTGAGCCTGCCTGCATCGGGGGTGCCCGCCTGGGCTCGGGAGATATCGGATGCTCAGTGGGAAGATGTGGTTCAGAAAGCCCTCCAAGGCCGGCAGGCATCTCCTGCCTGGAAGTAACCACAGAGCTGCCCGTCTCCCTACGCTCCAAGCCAGGACCAGCACAGGACTAACACAAGTCTGGTTTTACCATCCACCTTCCCGTGTCCCTTTTCACATCAAGGCAAATCAGACCTCTCAGAGACCCACTTTATTCAGTTCTGCATATATGGGGACATTGGCCCAAGCCCAACCCACCTCAGCATGTATCACTCTGTGGAGAATAAAGCACCCTATGTACACAGCCAAAAAAAAAAAAAAATTCCCAGAACTGAAGTTACAGATGGCTGTGAGTGACCAGATGGCTGCTGGGACGTGAACCCAGGTCCCCTGCTAGCGCAACAACTGTTCTTAACTGCCCAGCCATCTCTCTAGCCCCAACCACACAATTCCTTAAACTACATTACCTAATTGGCTGTAGTTGACTAGAGTTCTTTCTCCCAAGTTTTCTTTCTGTCATGTCATAGCGGGTCAATAGCATCAACAATTTCTCACAGGCATAGTGATTGGGCCACTCCATTTTTTGAATGGTAAATCTCTATAAATACAGTAAAGATAAATATTAAAACTTTTCAGACAAGAAATGCTCTCAGACATTATCTTTTCTTTAATAGTAATGCTAAAGTAATACTAATGAGACTATTCTGTGCAAAAATGAGCTCCCTAAGGATAAAGTGCTAAAGAGCGATGTGGTTGGGAGGGTTCTCTGTTCGGATTGCCAGCTTATGTCTGAGATGGTGGGCTAAGTGCCTTGACCTCTCTTAGGCCTTTTCTCCATCTTTAACTCTGAGAATGTAACCCTGTTGACAGGTTATGTAGATTAAGTGGGAAGACATCTAATTCATTCCGTATAATAGCTAGCTGTTAACAAGGCAGAGTGTAACTAGATTTACTCAGCCATCCTTTCTTCCTAATTACAACATCAGGGTTTAAAATAATCTCATTTAATACTCATGGTGACTTTATGAAGTGGTAACATTATTTCTATTTTAAGGATATTTCATATTCAGGGTCATAGTATATATGACCATAGCACCCCTTGTCCCAAGCCCTTCTTTCCAGACATAGTCCTGGATTCAATGTGCCTACACATGGTGACTGAGAAGCAGCCTGTCTTTGCCTTCTGGTCTGAAGAGTATGGATCTTGCATAGTCAAGGGGTAAAGTTTATAAATGAATGCCAAATAACATAGGGATAGTCAATAGTTATCTGTCTTAGTTTTGAAGTCTCCTCTCATATACTGAAGCTAATATCCTTCTGATCTTCCTCCTATCTACTGTTACTATTAAGTAAGAATTTATTTTCAGATACCTGAAACAATAATAAATCAGGTCTTTGGTACCTGATGGGTTTCAAAATTTTATCCTTATTCAAAAGGAATTCTTGGATGACCTAAGTATAAAAAACAAAAACAAAAACAGGAATCAGGTCTTTAAAACTCTTAACAATTTTAAAAAATAGATGATTGGATTATTATTACCTCGTGGAATGGAAATCCTTTGCAACTGCAAGCTTTCCTAGAGATAAGTTATACATATAATCATTACAATCAGATTAGTCAGACCAAAATCCCATCCAGTTTCATTTTATAACAAATATCTACATACAGTATCTTTCAAGCCTTTTTCTGAAAAACTATTAAACTGCTATCTTCTCAGATAAAATTTTATTTTGACTTTTTTGTAATATTTATTTATGTGTGGGTGAATTTGTGCGGGCACATATGAACAGTGTTATGCCTAAGTCATGAGCCCCCTAGAGATCACTAGGAGTCTGAGTTTGCATGCAAAAGCAAAGAGCCTTTATTGCAAGCTTAAGCTTGGGCTTCCTGTCCATTCCCACACAGTGGTTGAATCAGGGAGAGCATTGAGCTGAGTATAGCAGAATTTTTAAGGAGTAAAGGATGGGGTGGGGGGTGGCGGGTAGGGAAATTCCAGATTCAGATGAAGGTTGAACTCCTGATTGGGCAGGAGTGAGGTAACAGAAGTCTTCTTAAACAGGGATTGTTCTGGCATTGCTGCAAGGAAATTGGGAATCTATACACAGATTATGTAAGCGATCCTTTATGTTCTAGAGCATTTAGTACTTGTTTGTCTCAGTTCTGATTGGTTCCCTGCAGGGTACAGTTTGTGGCTTTCCCTGGTTATTGTAATGGTGAGGCCTAGTCCCAGTATTGTTAGTATGCAGCCTGTCACGGCTGCACTAATGTTAAGTTAGGCCTCTTCAAACAGCACACGTGTGAGGTCAGAGGATAGCTTGTTGAAGTAGGTTCTCTGCTCTACACGTGTGTTCTCCTGACTACACTCGGGTTACTAGGCTTGGCAGCAAGCACCTTTACCTGCTAAACCACTTTGTCAGCTCCTTAGAGGGATGCTTTTTTTTTTTTTCTTTCTTCTTTTGGTTTTCTTGAGAGAGTCTCACTATGTAACTCTGGCTGGCCTGGAGCTTGCTATGTAGACCAGGCTGGCTTCTCTGCCTCTCAAGTGCTGGGATTAAAGGCGTGTGCCACTATGACTGGACCAGATGGATGAAATTTGCTTTAACAGAAACAAAACACAGTATGCGAGGCATGTGGGGGAAGGTTATTATTGGGGAAGTAAATCAACCTCAGGTTTCTATATAGGTCATAGAAAAAAACATTAAGTGACTAAAAAGAACTTACTTTTTAATGATGTTTTCTACTTCATTTAGTTGCCTATTATGGTCTGTCTGGTGCCATTCACAAGGACAGTGGTATTCATAATCATGCGGTTCACAGTATCTATCACTTTTACATAATGTGCATCCATTACGCTCATGATCCTTAGGTGAACCTTTGTGGAGACACAAAGATGTATGATTTTATTGCTTTGCAGAATTAGCTTCAATATGCACCTTTTCTCTCATTATCAAAGATTCCAGAATTAATATTGTCTAGTACAGTTGGTTTCAGTACACTTAGGTTGAAAGAATAATGTACACCAAAGTGGTTAGGACAAATTATAACTTACTATCATGACACTGCTCACAAAGTACTCATTTATTTGAAGTATTGATTAATTTATGTCCAAGAATGGAAAACCTTTTTGGTTTATATAGTAGCTACAAGATAGGAAAGTAAAATGTAATTATTAGTAAGATTTCTTAAAATTCTAATTCATGAAATGGTTTCGTCACTGAGCGCATGAGTCCTCTGGCAGTGTGCACTTCCCATTTGCCCGAGAGCTGTCTTAGACTATGCTTAGAAGAGGAAGGTCATCACTGCAGCACAGGTGTGGCTGGGCCTCGTTCCTTTGAAAGGAAACACACTCCGTGATACTTTTCTGGTTGTGTGTGGTTGTTTTTTGTGGTTGTTGTTGTTTGAGTCAGGGTCTCATGGAGCCCAGGGTGGCCTCAAATGCCTTATGTAATTGAAGATGACCTTGAACTCTCGATCCTACTGTCTCTATCTCCCAAGTACTGAATTACAAGTGTGTACCACACTCAGCTCATGTTCAGTGTTATCTTTTTCAACTAAGACTAATGAAGACTCAACCTATTTTCAACAAGAATGAACTTGTATTAGAAACTAGTTTTAAGTCATTATTTATAGAGCCAGTAAATTAGGTTGATAATTAAGCATATAAACATAAAACATTGATTAAAAAATGAATGGTTTTAGTTCCATTTTCCTTTAAGACTTATATTTTGTTATAAAAATAGATTCATATATCAAAACATGACAATACTAAAATCTAGATAATTTGGTAACAGAGTATGAAATTTTACTCATTCCATATTGCTTATTGCATGCTCATGATGTCTGTGTAACTCAGCCTCTGAATCTAAGGCATTTCCAAGCAGGGTCTTGATAAAGGATAAGAACGTATGAGGAGCAGAGGAGCAGGACTGTAAATGTGCGCTCAGGCTCCAATACTCTGTGGGAGTTTCCTATGCCTGCTTACCTGGATGGGAACACACAGAGCAGTGAGCCACTTTTTTAGCTGCTGGTTGTGGAATAGAGGAGCAAGGTTCTTCAATCCACTGGTTAAACCTTTATTAGAAAATTGTTTTTAAAAAAACAGAAAAAATTGAGGTCATAAAAATACATTCTTAAATGTCAGTTTATCCTATTCCCTTTAATCTGTCAAATTATTTTCTCTTTTCTGGTTATAAAGCCAGTTGCCTGGCCTGGAAAAATGCTTAGTTTTCTATAAGCTTTACATGTGGTCCCAGGTGGAGAAGAATTGCAAGGGGGCACAGTGTGCATATGTGTCCGTCTGTACAGATGTATATCTAACCACAGCCATTCAGCCCTCTTTTTCTTTTTGATGAGTTTGCTTAGGGAGCAATATATGGGGAGAATAATTTGTGTATGCCTTTTCCCATATCTTTTCTGTGTGCCAGAGGATAAAACAAGCAGAATTATATGCAGGATCATTATTTTTAATCAGAAATAAGGGTAATGAGTAATGTGTGTATTCAAATAAAATGTTAAGTTTTTAGATAAAATTTAAAAAAAATGTGGACAATTTAAAATGTTAATTGTTTTATTTTTTCTTAATCTGTTGTATGCAAATGGCAAAACATTCTTTGTATAATGCAAGGTTTTAAGAAACATGTATGTAACCGTTAAGATTTTGAGTAATAAAATGTGTTTTTGCCTAAAGTTTCAGGTTCACATAATACCATCAAGAACACCTAGATATTACTCATCAAACTTTGAGTTCACAGGGGAATGTGTAGTACTAAGGTAATTAACCAACTGTTGAAAATTTTGATTCATTTACTGTCAAGAATAACTGTAAAGTATACTAAAAATCCATATTAATAGCTTTTGGATAAATCACAGAGCTTCAAAGATTAAAAAATAGGGAAAAATAATATAAATTATTAAAAATAGAATTGATAATTATTTTAAGAAATCTGATCATTTTCAAGTTTACAGACCATGTTTAAATGCTGCCAAAAAATACATATTTGCTGACACTATTTCGATGAGAGTAGCTTAGAAGTACCATAATTACTTGTGTTTCATTCTTTACTTTATTGTAAATACAATTCTGAGACAGTTCCTTTATTCATTCCCATGCCAAATTAAACCATTTCTCCCGTTTTGGCACAATAATCACAGAGGTCCACCAGGAACTTACTGAAGACTTAGGTCTACCAACAGCTTTCCAGCTAAAGAGAAGCATTGTTGAAAGGGTAGAGTGATTTGCAAGATTTTTCAGTCACTTCTTATTTCTGTCACCCTTAGAGCTTCTTTTGAGGCACATACCATCTCAGACATACTGAGGGTTGGTCAAGACTATGTTTAGCCTCTCAGCTCTCTTTTCTTTCTTATTTTGTATCTTAGTGTTATTAATCTTAATTTTTATAAACTATTGCTTACATCAAGCACATATAATTCACAAACTTTTAAGAGAATAAGTAATTTGTAAATTTCAATATAATCTGTATCTTAATTGGATCCTCAAGTTGTACAGCTCAAATTAGAATTAATATATTACTAAATATATAACAGCAAGACAAAGAACAAAGTCAAAGTTTTTTGATATTAAGTTTTAACTTATTGTATTGTGTGTACACATGTCTATACAGTGTGTGGGTATGTATGCATGTGAGTTTAGGCGCATGTGGCAGTCAGAGGACAATTTTTATGTGCCAGTTCTCTCCTTCCATCATGGTTTCTAGCAATCAAATGAACTCAGGTGGTCAGGCTTGTACTGTGAGTCCTGTTACATGCTGAGCCATGTAGCTGGCCCAAATTAAAAGTCCTTTATCCAATGTTACTTATTAAATATTTTCAACACATTATAAAGTACTTCATTTATAGAAATATAATACCAAAGCATCAAATACAAACTTATTTCAATGTTATATTCATCTTAACTGATACTAACAATCTAACACAGTCTATGGGAAAATGTCCATGGCTACATTTGACATTGTACTATGTGTATTGAAACAAAAATACATACTTCATAGTATGCTTTGAACATGTATTCATTTCCTTTTTTTTGGGAAGAGTTCAAGATAAGCAAGAATTAATTACTGAAAATGAAAACACAGAGTAGTTCAGAGTCCAGCAAGAGTGTATCCAGCATGGAGGAAAAAGCAACACTTAGTTACCTCTGAAGCAAACTTTGACCTTTTAAAATCCGCACAAGTTTTAATGCTTGTTCTTTTCCAATGCCAGGCACTCCCTTTCATAAAGTGGAAAAACAAATGTTAATCTGGAATGATGGGGACACATATAAAGAGTTATAATAGTGATCATGTGCATTTTTACACAACGTATTTAAGAAAAGGTTGTCCTCATAATTCTTGTCACTCTATGAAGAAAATCTAATCCAATGCTGAGAGGCAGGGAGGTCTGGACGGCTACCTCAGTAATGACGCTGCTCAGCAGCAGCGACAAGAGCATTGCACATGTGTGCAGCTGGACAGCTCCGATGAGCACAAAGAGCTAAAACATAGATGAGGCCATAATAGAAACTAGCATCGGTATAAAACAGGCGAATCCTGAAACTTCTCTGATAGGCTGGTCGGTCAAGCACGCGAGTCAATCTCCTGAGGCTGACTGAGGCTGTGGGACCACTTACAGAATTCACTTTTGTATATTTGTTGTCACAAGGTAGCTTTTTAGGATTATGAGAAGCTGATTGTCTTTAGATTTATTTGCTCATTATTTCATGTGTGAGTGCATGTGTGTGAGCACATGAGCCATGGAACTTGTGGAAGGTCAGAGGACAATTCTGTGGACTTGGTTTTCTTACTTTCATCGTTACGTGCATCCCAGGCACGGACCTCAGGATGTCAGGCCTGCATGGCCGTACTTTCCCCAGTCAATCACCTCATCAGTCCTGCTGATTATCTATGTTAGTGAATGGACTATACTTCAAGTGAATTCATAGTTATATACCCATACAATGTACACACACGCACACTCAGAAACCATGTGAAGCATCCAAGATACTGAGTAAGACATGATGAGCTCAGCTTGCCTTTGGAAGATAATCACACCCAAGAAGCACCGCCAGTCCAACCAGGGCATCCCGATCCAAGCCCAGCTTACTCTTGATAGATGATACTGTGTAACAGTCAACATGTGGATCCTAAAAAGAGCACAGAGGTTTCAAAGTGTTTTATGTTAAACAGTAGAAAGAATGAGCTGTCATTTAAAGTCTTTTTCTAAAAACTTGGAACAAGAAAATCATCCTGATCACAACAATATCTACAGAACGTGACATTTCAATGGATGAATAAAGTGATACTGAAATTTCTTCCTTATTGGCTGTGTTTCAAAGTACCAGAAGGTGCTGTGCCGGCTGCTGTGGGGAAGGAAAAGTCATCAACAATCTAACTCAGCTGTGAACCTTGTGAACTAAAATAAGGACCAGCATGGCAAGATTTGCCCTGGGTTCAATAGAAGAATGACTGTCATAGGTTATGAGTGTAAAAAACTGCTCTATGATTGGATTTAAGGACCACTCTACAAGAGGCAGTGCATGCCTAGTACTGGATATCTGGCCAAGAACCCATGCTTGGGGAGCTCATAGGCCCCAGGGGTGAACCTACTACTATTATTTTGCTAAATGGACATAGCATCAAACTGCCCTCTAAATTTGCATCTCTATACCCATAGATTACAGTTCTCAGATGTCTTTAGAGAAGCAGTGGGTGTTACGTGCAGAGTAAGTATGTGAACAGTGTTCAGACGTGCACATCACATTTCCTTTCCCCAGGGCTCAGGGATCATGGTGAAAGAGTGGGCAGAAAGATTGTAAAGCTAGAGGCTGGGAGGACAGGAACCAAAGTGTGACTTCTGGACATGACAGAACCACTGCATTCATGAACTCATAGCAGCTGTGTGTGCCTGCCAAAGATCAAGGCAGTTAAGATTTCAGCACTGAGCAGGAAGAGGTTTACGAGCCCCCCACCCCTAGCTGAGGAACTGTTGACAGTTGATGGCTTCTATGGGTGGAGAGTCAATTTTCTTTAAGGGGGTTAACTCTAGTGGGTTGCCCATGCTGTAAGCGGATAGCCTCATACCCAATAGTGTATGGGCGTTACAAATTGGAACCATAGACTATAAAAAAAAAATAATAAAATAAAATAAAGAATGTGAATTTGGGAGGGTGTGCTGGATTTTTGTTGTTTTGTTTTTGTTTTTTGTCAACGACACAAGCTAGAGGCATCTAGAAAGAGGGGTTTTCAATTGAGAAAATATTTTCCTAAGATTGGTATGTAGGCAAGTCATTGGGGGCATTTTCTTGATTAATGACTGATGTTGGAGGACCCAGCCCACTGTGGGTAGTGCCATCCCTGTGCAAGTTTTCCTGGTTTGTACAAAAAAGCAAGCTGAGCAAGCCAGAAAACAGCACTCCTCCATGGCCTCCGCATCAGCTCTTGCCTCCAGATTTCTGTATTGCCTTCCTTCAGTGATGACGGTGACCTGGAAGTGTAAGTCAATCAACCCTTTCCTCCCCAGTCGCTTTCGGTTGTGTTGTTTATCATAGCAACAGAAAACACACTGGGTGGGGGTGGGAATTAGGTCTGCAAGGAGTACGTGGGAAATATGATGGAAATACATTGAACTCATGTATAAAGTTCTCAAAAATTGCCAAAAATACTACATTTAAATTAGAAAAAACCTTCATGGTGGGCAATTTCTTTTTCTCTCTATTGTTTTTGGTGTCTAAAAAGTACAATGTATGGTATATACTATAGAAAATAAATATTCACTATAATTGTATTAAAGTTAATTATTAGTACCTTAGTATACATTCTTCTAAAAATAATCCTTTTCTCTGACATTATTAATATTTACTATTAACAATTTTTTTTTTGAGACAGAGTTTATCTATGTAACAGCCCTGGCTGCCCTGGACCTCACTCTGTAGACCAGGCTGGTCTCGAACTCACTGAGATCTACCTGCCCCTCTCTCCTGAGTGTTGGGACTAAAGGTGGGCACCACCACCTGGTTATCACCTTTATTTTTAATAAAGGTAGAGATACATAAAAATACCGTTCGGCAACGTCCCCAGCAATGTGCCTGGGTATCTTTCTATATCAGTAGCACATCTCTCCCAACAGGCTCTCACTGAACTCGCTCTGTAAGCCAGGCTGACCTGGAGCTCACAGATCCTCCTGCCCTGCATCCACTGTGCTGGGATTAAAGGTGTGCACCATCAGCTCTAAGACACACTTTCACACGACTGCTTAGTATTGCACCACACCTACTCTGTGACAGCCCTTCTTGTAGGAACCTCCTAGTGTTTGGAGAGAAATGGCATGAAGCTTAGCCTTGCTGGTCCTAATATACCAAATGCTGAGGTGGAGACTACCTAGTCTCCCTCCCCCTGATTGCTGCAATAAAAATGCTAATTGGCAAGAATCCCCAACTAGGAACATAACTGGGAAACATTTAGACATTCCCCTACAAGCGTTTGGTTTGCTAATTTTCATAGTTACTAATACCATAACAAAGAATTTCCTGTCTTCTACCCCTTTCCTCGTACACTTGGAGGCATTTTGAGGATTAAATACCAAAACTAGAAGTTCTGGGACAAAACAATGCATTCACACGTAATTCTGTGCTACGTTAGTGAAAAATTCACATTTTGAAGAGAATAAACTATTTGGCAATGCTTTAATTAAAAAAATGAATTACCTCATTCATTGGTACGGGTATGTGTATGCCGTGGTGTGTGAGTGGAACGCAAAGAACAACTTGTGGAAGTCTCTTCTCCCACGATGTGGGTTCTGGGACTCAAACTCCGGTGAAAAGCCTTTATCCATTGAGCCACTTTGCTGGATCACGATGCTTTTTAAAACTGTTTTTTAATTTACTTTTTAATAGATAATCAGCTTTTTTCTCGCCATCACCTCTAAATCCCTATTTACAGGGTCAGAGAGATGGCTTAGCGGTGACTCATACTACTCTTGAAGGGCATCTGAGTTTCATTCCACGTACCCATGTCAGGCAGCTCACAGAGGCCTGTAACTCCAGCTTCAGGTGGATTCAACACTTACACTCCTAAGTGCACATACTCCCTACCCCACACATACAAATCATTAAAAAATTTAAATCTAAATACACACACACACACATTTATGGTGAAAACGTTCAAAATGTTTTCTAGCTCCTTTAAATATATAGCAATGATATTTTTAATTAGTAAACATTTTATGTAGCAGTAACCATTTGCCAGGCATCATGGGAGCATTTTTCACATATTATTTCAGTCTTGCTCTTTAAAAATGTACTGTATAAACAGAGACCAAGAGAGAAAGAGAAGAAGTACCTTTGCGTTCATAGTGAAATTCCTGTAAACAGTCTTGGCTCCATACAGAAAAGCATCACCATCGTTGGTGAGGCAGCCATCCACATGGCCACTGGCATTAAGGTAAGCACACATGGCTTCGGCTTCCCCAGCAGCCTGGACCCAGGGAATTCCTAGGCACTCTAGCATTTCTAGGCACTGAAACAAAGAGTAGGTGCAAGACATTGAATTTTCTAGTTTTTACATTACTTCTACATTCAAAATATTAGTAGTCTTTTGGGTATTTAAAAAATATATGGTATTGAAGAAACACTTGGAAATTTGGACACTGAGTAATTGATGGCATTAAGAAAGGATTGTTCACCTTTTAGGTAAGATAATTAAAATAACAATTTGGTTATACCTATTTCAGTTTTAAAGTGTTATCTTGCAGAAAGCAACACTAAAATATTGAGACTTCCAGTATTATGGTTGGGATTTACACAGTATGTTCTAAGAGGGAGTGAAAACATTCCTTCTTGCAGGGAAGTTCAACAAGCTCAGATCAGCAAATAAATACCTCTGAGGGTTCAGGAAGTCCCTCCCTCACCTGACCACAGACACTAGGCCCTCCCTTCCAAGCATATGCAAGTAGTAAGGACTACTGAGCAACCTTCTTAGATCAGCAAAGACACTCAAAAGTGACAGAGACACACACAGAGAGATGGGAAACAGACACACACACAGACAGACTGCTGGGCTACCTGGAAGCAGACCCCACTGAACCACCTCAAGGACACTCAGAAACTGAGCCACCTGGAGAGGACACTCTCACACCTCCTGAACTGCAGCAGGTTGTGCAGTGCACTCTGGGTTCCAGCTTTAACGAGCTGTCGCCTATGTGGGATGGAGTTTTGGTGACACAGTTGTGCCTGCTCCTCTTATTGCCCCCGTACCCATGTTCCTGCAAGCAATCCCACCCAATAAAAGTCTGGCTCACAAGCTGGGTTTTGATGGTATGCTTAGGCTGTCATAGTCTCTACTTGGTAGCATTTCCCAAGGAAGAGTGTCATACAAGAGTATGAAACTCTCAAGGCTACAGTGTTGGTCTCTCCTAGGAAATCAGATACCTGTGCAAGGTGATTTTATCCTTTCAGGATGCATAGATAACCCACTGTGAGTTTTCTTTGGGTTATAGCTTTGATCTCATGAACAGCTTACAGTTTATCCACACGAACTACAGTAGTTCACGTTCCTTGCCATTTATGGTTCTTTCCGAATTGAGGAATGCTGAATATGGAGACAAGAGGCTCTGCAATGCACTTTCGACAGACTGACAGAAAGAACACCTCTTACCCAGAATCTTTAATCTTGAATCATTTGCTGCCAGATGTAGCCTGAGGCCAACAGTCGCAAGACTCTGGTGCAGTGACTAGGGGAAAACATTTTTGCAACAAGCATGTCTTCTCTTTTTACCCTAGTTGGGATTATCTTTTCACACTAGGCAAAGTTATTTCAGCTTTGTGTGCCATTTACATTCACAACTCCTTTTGTAGCAGCAGCACACAAGTTATGATATGGCTGGTTGCAATTTTCTTCTACTTCTATTGGATGGGTTTGATGTTGAAGGAGGATTAATTTGTATTTTTTGACCTACTGGGAGTGCAGAAATAGGAAAATGGGTGATAGGTAAGCAACACTGAATGGACACAAAATGCCTATAGGCACCATAGTGATTGTGATACAGAAGCAGGAATAGAGCAAGTCCCTTAAAAAGGCCTAGATAAAGATAGAGCCTTTTTAATGTTCTAAGGATGAGACTCATACATATTTCCAGGAACTAATTTTACAGGAAATTGTTAGACCCCAGTATAGGTGTTTACTTCAACTACTAAGTCATTAAATTTGACTACTCAGAAATTGAAAATTATTTAAAACACTAAGATCCCCAAATGGCAGTTCAAGAATCATTATATTATGCACTGTCTTCGAAAAAATATCATCATATCAAATACCCAACTTTCATGATTTTTAAACACAAGGTTTTCACTATGTAGCCCTGGTTGGCCTTAAACTTGTAGACATCCTCCTGCCTCCCAAGTGCTAGGATTAACCATGATTGGATTATATTTTGCTTCTGTGTAAGAAAACATCCAGAGTTCTTTTGTGAGCATCAAAATTGCTCTCACACCTATAATGGTAGGAAAGCATTTCCAAGAGTTAAAAAAAAAAAAATCATTCTAGAACTTTAATTTGTCAATTCTATTTTGAATAATTTTATTTAAAATCTCAAATGGTAAGAAAAAGTTACACAGAAAGTTCATAATTTCATGTATAATGAAGGAAAGTTAAAATGTGATGATATACACTCATAAGAATAATTCACAGCCCCATACATGTTACATAAACACTTTAAGTTATAATTTTGAACAGAAAGCAACAACAGGGAACCATGTCTGTGATGTGTTAAGTGAAATGTCAACAATAAAATTATTTATACACTACAACTCCTTAAAAATATACCAGGAAGTTGGCTATAAAAGTACCTCCTAGAAATGGCAGCATAAACCAGACTTGAACATTGACACTATCAATAGACATGTTAACTCAAAAGGGGGAAACCTCATGGGTCCCACGCCTAGGCAAAGAACTACAGGCAACTAATGACTGACCAGAGAGGGAGAATTAGCCTCTTCCAGAGATGAGTTCTCTAGTTGGCTATCTCATAACAAAGTAGTCAGCCCTAAAGCTGCGTGTTCGTGTACACACACACACACACACACACACACACACACACACACACACACACCAATAAAGAAAAAGAGGCTATCAATTTGAGAAGGGTGTATGGAAGGAGTTGGAGAGAGAGGACTTGGAGGGAGAAAGTGATGTAATTACATTTTAATTAAAATAAAAAAAAATCTAATGTGATGAGGGAGGATTATGAATTTAGGACCACTCTAAGCTATCTAGATAGTTCTAGGGCAGCTTGGGCTATACAGCAAATATCTATATCTATATATATAATGAAATATATATATATAAAACGAAATCCCCTAAGTCCTGCTGGGTAGCCTTCAAGTGCCAGGAACGCCTATGCATACAGCTGGGGGATAAAGGCCCACCTACAGTCTTCCTTAGACTTTGCATGCTACAATACCAACTTGTAGGCAAGAGGTACTTACTGGTACAATAGTATCGTGACGCTAAGGGGACAATGATTTCTGATGAATCTGAGGTCCTTTCCATAGAAGTTTCTGGTACTGTAGTTTTGGTAGAGGCCCATAACTAGAGAGGTCATTGGCATAGAACCTACTACTGTTGCTTTATTAAATGGACACGTTATCAAACTGCCTCCTATTTATGTTTATACCCATAACCTTGATCAAAGCAGCAAATGACTTATGGCTCTCATGCATTCTAAAACCACTGGAGTTAAAAGGAAAGATAGTTCAGTTCCTACCATGGATTATTTACTGTCGACACATTTTTAAAGCATTTATAAAATCACTGCAGAGTATTACTACCCCCATTTCACTAAGAATTAAAATGCAAATTAAGTTCTCTCATAATTTCTAAATGTCCGTGCTAGAACTTGGTTTCAGGTCTGTTTCACTCTAACATAAACTCTGTCCCTGAAACCATTAACATGGTTAACGAGTGTAAGTTTATAAAATGTACTCTTTAATTCAAATAAGAATTACTCATCGAATCCAAAAGCTCACCTCTCGTAAGACTGACTTAAAATGTGGTCTCCCTGTTTTCTGAGGGCATGTTTTTCCAGCAGGCCCATAACGAGTCTGAGTCCTCTTGCTCATGACATCAGCTTTGAGCTTTGGTGGCTCCCCTTCCATTACAAACACCAGTTTGACATTCATTTGAGTTAAATATGAAATACGAAAAAACAGGTTTCTGAAATATACAAATGAGTAATGTATTAATCATCATATTGATAACAAGTCCAAATAGCAGTATGAAAAAAGGTTTGAACACTAGGCTAATACAAAAAATGTTATGTACAATAACATTTTCAAACACATGCATGTGTGTGCACACACATTCATGAGTGGTATATTTGTGTGGGCACGAGCACACCTCTATACTTGCATGGAGGTTAAAGGACAACTTGCAGGAAGTGGTCCTATTGTTCCACCATGTGGGTTCTAAGGATCACACTAAGGCTGTCAGGCCTGGTAGCAAGTGTATTTACTTACTGAACCATTTCACCCGCCATATTAAGATCTTATTTTAAGGAAAATGGGCAAGTACTTGACATTTTTGAGCATGGGTGATTTCTCACTATCCATATTGCCAACTGGTTTGGATGGGAAAGGCTATGATCAGGCAAAGGGTATAAAAATGCCATTCCAGCCGCAGATACAGATAAGACATCAGGTTGGCACAGACTGATATGGTGTCCCTGGACATCAAGAGAAATTTGTGAACACATAGGTATTTTGGAAGCCGAATGGACAAGAATTACTGATGGACTGGAGATGAGAGATAAAAGAGGGAGATAATGGCCTCTCAGCTTCTGGCTTTTAGTACCTGAAGCATGTAGTGAAGATACTTATGTGAGTTTGAAGCTTGGAGTAGGAAATGCATATTTAGGTTATTGCTATAAAATGGTAGATTGTAAATGGATGTTTCCTGTACCAACTGCCTGATCCCAAATAACTAACTCAGAGGTTAAATGTGAATTATAAATGCTCAGCTGATAGCTCAGGCTTGTTACCAGCTAACTCTTACACTTAACCCATATTTCTGTTTATGCTTTGTCATGTGGCTCATGGCATGTTACCTCATTTTTTACATGTCTCACTTGCTTGGTGGCTGGCTAGCTGGCTGGCTGGCTGGCTGGTGTCTCCTTGGACTCCATCCAGCTTCTTCCCATCATTCTTTGTTTGGCTTTCCCACATAACTTCCTGTCCAGCCACCAGTCTGTCATCTTTTTATTAACCAATGAGAGTAATACATATTCATAGACAATTAAACAAAAGTGGAAACAAAGCCAGGATGCCAAGACTGGCTACACAATCAATCACTCATCTACAGTGACAGACCCTTTACTATACCTGAGGTGGGGCTTCATGACAGTTCCCATCATTTTCTTCACTGTCTGTGCCTCGCACACCCAGAGACTCAAGTCAACGGCAATGGTTTTCCCACTGAGGTCCTGCAAGTGGATATGCTGCTTTACAGGCTCCAAAATCTGCCACAAGTCATTCACTCCCATCCTGGTGATTATCTGCTGTTATCTGAAGCACACTTAAGGAACATGGGAGCAGGCAAACAGCTAAAGAAACAAACAAAACAAAACCCCTCAAAATCCAGGGTTAGTTCACAGAAACATTGGTGGACAAATAGGGAGGGCAGAAATAAAGTAGGAAATACTGGACAAATATGGAATTACATTTTCATAAAAGGTACTGTTTTTAATTGTATGGCCACATAAGGAGTTCAGTGTGGAAAAATAAAGTTTAAAGCAACATATTTTAAGTCACCTGTGGTTCTACCATCCAAAGGAATAATGTTTCCTTATATAGTATGGGACAATTTAGGAACCATCCACCTTAAACTCCATTGTCCTGCCTGGGTATTTTGTTGGTTTTTCTTTATTAAACACCTACACCTGTTTTTCTTTCCCTTCATTGTTAATTGATACAGATATGTGTTTGCAATGAAGACTAAATCTGACTACATAAATTTAATCCAGATTATTATTTTCTGAATAATGACCTTAATCCAGCCTAAAAACCCAAGGCAGAAGGCAAAAATATATTAAACCAAAGGCCATTATTTATATGCAGAAACCTTAAGAATAAAAATTCCAGTCTTTTCTTCTAAAAGTATATTCAGAAAGTCTACTCCATCAAATTTCACACAGAGGCAAAGAAAACCATCACTGGAAAGGCTGTTGTATATAATTTTCTCAGTTTTCTGAATCTTGGTTTTATAATGTGGCCAGTCCTACCACGAGTGTTATTTTGTGCACTCATTTTTGTGAAGTGCATAAATATACACGGTTATATTACTTTACAAAGATAAACACACAGAGTGAACACAAAATATTAAGAAGTTAATTGGAGGCCAGTGCTAATTTTATTCTACCTCAACAAATTCTACTGGCTGTAACACTGTGGCAACAGACTTGAGTTAATGTGAAAAGTTGTAGCTAACCCTAGAAAGACTAGAGGCACATATATTTCCTAATACATTATTATGAAGGTAAATGAGATTTGTAAAGTATTAGCCATTAGAACACATTAACACAAATAATAATTTGAGGAAAAAATTCTCTATATTTTTGCTTTTATTTGTACTGGATACCTGAAAAGACTCATTTTAAAAGGAGGGATAAAAAACACTAAAGATGTCTTAAATAATGATAAGGAATCATTTTGTGGCTACTTAAAATTACATATGAAATGTAATGCATGTTTATATATATATATATATATATATATATATGTATTAATTGAAGTCACACCAGTTGGAGTGAGTGTTCCCCCCATAAAACAGGCTCACAAAAATCCTACTGCCAGACCTTGTTGGTAAGGAGAGTCCAAGAGGTCCCCAAAACAATATAGACTATAACTGTCACCCTTGGTGCCTCTTAGAAACTTACAGTGAATTTCTACTAGAGCTTCTTGAATTTCCAATAAAGCCACCAACCATTCACTAGATAAAACAAAACTACAAAAAGTATAGATCAGAACTACACTAAGGGATAATATTAAAAGAACTAGAAGCAGCCACAAGAATTAAAACTTTTATTTGCTAGCCTGACCTCTAGCATTACTAACCCCTATCATTAGCTATATTCTTTGAAGTGACTACTCAGCCTACTTATTTCATTCTTGCTGGATGTGTGGTACCCACCTGTGTTCTCATTTGTTTCTGAGACAGGGTCTGGCTGGGGACACTGGTCTGCAACTTGTTCTTTTAGCTCAGCTCCCAGGTATTGGAATTGTCTGGTTTTTTACCAAAGTCTTTAATCCTATCTTTAATCTTTAAACCTCTCCTTAAAACTGTCTCAGTCTTAGTGTTTCCCAAGTATGCTTGCTTAAGCTTTGTTCTCCAACAGTCAAGTGATCAGTACATTTTGTGTCTACAGAATGCCTTTTTAATCCCCCATTTCTAACAACACTTCACTAATTCTGCTATGTACAGTTTTAAGTCTGTAATAAGATTTCCAGCTTTTTATTTCTTCCCATTTGTATACAGCTTTTCTCTCCATTACAGCCTGAGTAATCATGTTGAAAAAAAGGAATCATTAAAATATTGTTTTCATCCACTTATGGTGGCTATCTTTTAAGGAAATATAAACATTGAGTTATTGCAAAATTATGTATTGCAAGTGTAACATTTATATGCACAATTACATTTACAATATGTTTATATCTACTATACACATATATACATATACATATTTTTTTTTTATTTTGAGACAGGGTCTCACTATGTAGCTCTAGTTGTCCTTAATTCACTATGTAGACCAGGCTGGCCTTGAACTCACAGAGATCTGCTTGGCTCTGCCTCCGGAGTGCTGGGATTAAAGGCATGTGCTATTATTGGCTATATTTTAAAAATACTATTTTAGGATTTTCTCTAATTCTACAATCTAAGTTCAAAAATCCATATTGTCTATGAAGAACGCCCGTTACAGTGTATTAAAAAGTAGGCACAACCTGTTTTAAGAAAGTAGTTAATTCAGAATCGTTAAATTAAGCCACCATGCATTGTGCTCTCACTCTATGTGCTCTTAGTACCAGTACCAGGTGATATTACATGGCAATAGTTAAAGATTCTAAAGGCTTGTGAAACTCCAAAAAGAGACCAAATGGAACAGTGTTCAAGACGTATAACTACACTAAAAGACAGTAAAGACTTGATTAGGTCATATTTCATCCTTGAAGAAAGATTAGCATTAAGTAAAACTTAAAAATACTACAGCTATTAAATCCTCCAAAACTACGTAAATTTGTGAGTCTCTATTCAAACCTCTTATAATGTAATAACTACTGCTGTCCTCTCATGATGCAGTCAACATAAATGTGTCTCTTAACATATTTCTAATTTTTAAGAGTTAGTTGTGTAACAAGGAAAGAGTCAACAAAGTCAGAATAAATAGCAAATAGTTTTATAACTTATAATAGCTTCAATTTATCTTGTTTGGTGGAAAGAGCACTGAATTTGGAATTCATAAGGTTAGGATTCTGGTTTGGATATACTAGTGATCAACTGTATAGCCTCAGAGAGACAATGAGCCTTTCTAGAAAATGAAACATATTAAACCAGATAAATGATGAGATTCTAACATCCTTTGACTCTCAAGATCAGTTTTGGTAGCAGGAATATTCAGATTATGTCTTGGTAGAAGTTTCTTCATTAACAAAGGGCTGAAGAATCTACTTAAAGTTAAAACAAAAAAACAGATCCTTTGAAGTAACCATATGGCGCCCATAAATCCATTTATGCTCCTAAAACTTCCTTAAAAGCTATTAAGTTTCTATTGGTTAATTATAAAACTGAACGAGGTGAGAAAAACACAGACCCTTGCTAATTCCACTAATGAATCAAATGTAAAGAACATAAAAAAGAAGTCAATAGCTTGATTTATGCAAAAACACGTTGCATTAAGACAAAATTTCTGCTCTGTCAAAGCTTAAAGAAGGGACAGGAAGTGGTTAAATTTCCAAATTCCCATTTAGTCACCTAAGTTTTCGTATAAAGATTGGCAAACAGTACAAACTTTCATCGTGTGGGATTGTAACTGCATGGGATGTAACATAATTTCACCAAGTCGTGAGGTTTGAAATTTCTATCGGTTACCTTGTCATATGAATTTAATTTGATGAGTTTAAGACCCATATTTAATTTACCTACTAGCATATATTAGGAATGTGCCTGGGTGCTGTAGGCACGATAACGATCAGGTTGTGGATTTAAATATCTTGGTAGAGTGAGGTTGCAGAGGGACAAAGTCAGCATTTTCATAGGACGATAGTACTGCCAGAGGATGTTTCTCAGTTACTAACGGGGATGACTGGGTCCCACATTTCAGTCTCTGGCTATGTCACACTTCACTAGTCCGTGATAAAGGACGCAACATATGACGATGAAGTGAACGGTGACTTTGAACCAAGGAATTTACTTCATCAACGAGAGACCTGAGGTTGTCCACCAAGGCTGGGGATGGGCAAACCGAGGCTGGGGTGACAGTCAATGCCATTTCCCCCGCCCGCCGGACACAGGAGGGAAAACTGTGGCACAGCGAGTTTCCTTGGCCAGGTCGGCATGCTGATGTGAAGTTGTGTAAAGACGGAACGGATGGCCAGCATCGCGTTGGAGACGTGAATGGAGAAGGCCCAAGAACAACTCCAACTGCTGCCATTGATTTAAGGCGACGTCCACCCTCTAGGGTGGAGCGGCGAGGGGTAGGGGGAGAGAGAGGATCACACTCCCCCCCCCCCCGAGGCACACGGAAGTACCTGCGGCAAGAAAACTTTTTCCAGTTTGCAACCACTAATGCAGAGAGCGAGCGGTGTGCAAAAGGGCGCCGGGGAAGGTCACCGGGACAGCGCTGAAGGAGGCGTGGGGGCGTCCTCGGGTAGGGCCGCGGGGGAGCCCGCAGGGCGGCTGGGGGACGAGCTCGCCCTCCCGCCCCTGTTCTAGACGCCTGTCCCGCGCGGGACTTACCCGGACAGCCCCTCCTCGCGGCTGTGGAGGGGACACTCCCGGTCACGGACCAGTCTGGCCCGGAGTCCACTAACTGCCGCCGCCCTCGAGTCCCCGATCCCCTCGAATCAATGTGAACACGAAGAAAACAAAACAAAACAAAACACAGCCTCTCGCGGCCTTCCCAAGCGCTAAGCCACGGGCCTCAATTTCGAATCCGGCGCCCTTGACATGAGTCCGGCCCCTTCCGGGAAACCGTTTCCTTTCCTCCCATCGAACCCCCCCCCCCGCCCCTCCCTTTCTCGCGGTTTCTCCCCCCCCCTCCCCGCAGCGCCCGGCGGACGCATGCGTAGACCTGTTGCCAGGGCGCCGGGGATCTTCCCACCCCCCTCCTCCCCCCCAGCTCCGTCCCGCTCCGCCGCTGCGGGGCGCGTGCCTCCCCGCTTCCTCTGCTCTTCGCTTTACCCCCCACGCCCGCGCCGCCCGCCCCAACTCCCGCCTGCTGAGCGCACTTCGGTTCCCCTCTGGCCCACCCGAGCGGCCTCGAGAGGCCCGGAGCGCGCAGGCGCGGGCGGAGTCCGAGGGGGCGGGGAGGGGCGGGGCGCAGGCGCGGACCGTCCCGCGGCGGGCGCCTGGCTGCGGGGCTCCCGCCTCCTGCTTCTCGGGCGCACCGGGGTGCGCCCAGCTTGGCGGTAGGGGGGACCGGCGAGCGGGAGCCGAGGTCGGACGCCCTGAGGTTGGCCTTCGCGTCGTGACAGCCGCGCCGACTCCTTTTCCCCCGGGGCGACCGCGACTTGTTGGAGGTAGAGCGAGGGCGCGCGCTTCCTCTCTCTCCACGCCCCGGCAGCCCCCGTGCCGCGGCCGCCCGCCGCCCTCGGCCCTCCTGGGAGCTGCGGGCTGCGGGTGCCGAGGGGGGGTCGGGCCTGCGCGCGGGCCGCGGCGGGGAACCTTCGCGCCCTCGGCCGGGGTGGGGTGGGGGGGACACCCGCTCCCCGCATCGGGAAACTTGGCCGTGGGCGCCGGCCCGCCCTCGCGCGTCCCCAGGCGGCCCGGGCGTTGGCGGGCAGCCGCAGAGGTCGGGTCCGGGCTGAGCAGGGGCCGGCGGTCGGAGCAGGGGACTCCATGCGCAGGCACCACCGTGCTGGGGGGTGGGGTGGTGTGGGGTGGGGGGCGACTGGAGATGCCGCCGAAATCTGAACTGGTCGTTAAATCCCGTTTCCCCCTAAACGCCGCGGGGGTGGTCCAGGCGAAGAGGAGATCATCGGCGCTTGAAAGGTTTGGGTGGCGTTTCTTGCCCTTGGTGACTGTGGAATTGGAGGGAAATCTCGATCGGCAGCGCTAGAAAACAGGACCTGAGGGTAGAGAAAGGACTCCAGGAGAATAGGGCGTGAGGTAAGACTCCTGATCCCTAGAAAGAACAGCGAATTGACATTTAAAAGCCTGAAGACAAGTTACGTGAGCGCTTACCTTATACTTGCTTTACTTATTAACTTTATAGTTAATGGGTAAAAAGGAAGACCAAGCTTGCGTTTCGAGCTCTTCCGAGATGTCTGTTCCAAGTTAGAAAAGTCCATATTCCCTGACACTTAGAAGGCTGCTGGATTCTTTAAAAATGTCTAATAAAATCTGCAGTGGCCAGCAGCTAGTTTTAGGGGAGGTGTGGATGATGAACTCTTAGACTCATCCAGTTAGCATGTGAAAATGATCTTTTTCTTAGTGTCGAAATCTATGCTCGTAATTATTTTCCTGGGAACTGAGGCAGGTAGTGCTGATGGTAGCTTGCTTGCCTAGCAAGCCCAGAACCCCCGAGTTCAGTCCTCAGCAACACATAAAATTCTGTGGTGGTGCAGGCATGTGATCCTAGCATCCAGGAGGTGGAAGCAGGAGCATGGAAAGGTCCTCTGCTACATTGCAAGCTTGAAGCCAGCTTGGGTTACACGAGGCCCTGTCTCAAAGAAAAATTATTTTTCTGAGCTGGGGATGGGGGCTCAGGCCTGTCTCAGTTCTTAGTAGGAGCTGAGGTGAGTTGGACAGTTAGAGGAAAATTTGGTATGTATAGTGAGTTCCAGGCTAGCTCAGGCTACAGAGGAAGACTGTCCAAAAACAAAAATCATTTTCTGAGTGTGTGTAGTAAGTTTAGGGACCACTTGTAATTGCTTAAAAACATGTTTTTGTTCCACACAAGGCAGGTAATAAGACTTTTTGAAGAGTAATTCCACCTCTTTACCTCTCAGTTCTAAGTCACAGGATTCCTGAGAGATTAATTCAGTAAAAAGTGTTCATTATTGAGCTCAATAAAAAGCCAGTATAAACATCATATTGAATGCTAGTGTAAAAGGAGTTTTATTCCCCAAAGTTTTGTTTTACTAAGTGCCAAAACTAGAATTTTATGTAAAACTTGCCTGAATCTTGACTGCCATTTTGTTAGGACAGTCAATCCAAGATGTAGTTGATAGTCTAGGAGTACCGTTCAGTGGTCGATTGCTACTTTAACATGGAGGGACTCTGGATCCAATCTTCAGTGACTCCCCCAAAAGTAGTTGACTACTTTCAAGAAATAATAAATAACTAAAAAGTTTACTGTAATAGTATATGCATTATATTAGAAATACTTTAAAAATTTTTATTATTCATATGTATGGATGTTTTGCTGGCATGTATGTCTGCGCACCACATACATGCCTGGTGCCCACCGAGGTGTTAGATCCCCTAGTATTGGGGTTACAGACAGTTGGAAGCTTCCATGTAGGTGCTGGGAGAAGAGTCAGTGCTCTTCACCTCTGAGCCACCTTTCCAGCCCATTTTACATACTTAAATGTCACCAGCAAGTCCAGGTGACTGGGGGCCTAGTGTGGTCAGTTGTACTCTGTGTGTGTGTGTGTGTGTGTGTGTGTGTGTGTGTCTTTAAATTTGCAAGTTAAATTAGCAATATCCTTTCCCAATCTGCATGCTTTTCTTGGTCTCCAAATTCAAACTACTTGATGTAATTTTCTTTCCTCCACTTGTAGATTGATTTCTATTGCAGAGTATCTCAGAGTCTTCTCTTGGAGCCCTTCAAATTCAAGTGTTTGCAAACCAAACAAATTTATCATCCTTTCCTCTTGACAGATCTACTGTCTGTTTATGGTGTTGGATAGCATTAAGTGAGAAAAGGAGTCTTCATGAAGCAAGCCCTTAGGAACATTTAGAAGAACACTTTAGGATAGAATTCTTTTTCTCGTTTTTTTGAGAGGCGCACAAGAAGACAACGGATTGTCAGTCACTGTGTGACTCACGTGTTGGCTAAACTCAGTTTATGCCAGTAGGAACCTGGACGTAAGCGGTTTGACTTTCATTTGGGAAACCTGGATTTGAATCTGCACTGCCAGCGTCTGTCTGCATCTAGTGACTAAGTTGGCGCTACATAAGTTGAAGTCTTACATTTGAGCCTCAGTTTCCCATTTTGCAAAATAAGGGCATGATTTATATAAAGAGATCAAAGTGTATAGTTTAATCCAGGACTAACCATAGGTTACTCTATAAATGTTAATTCTACTCAGTTGGACTTAAGTCTTTTTAACTGTTTGGTTTGACCACCCCCTATTCATCCCTGATCCTGCTCTAGTTTTTGTTTAGAATTTTATTAGAAACTGTCTGCTTTGGCATTATTATTAGTGTATCCCAGATTATGATATGGTTTCAACTCAAATTTGAGTTTTCAAATTGTATTATACCAATACAATACCAAAAGTAGAGGGCTTCCCAGTTTCTGCTGGCCTTGGATTTGTTGGTGTTTGGACTTAAAATGTTTTACTGTATTATCTAGTTAGCCTCATTTGATTTTGTAGTATATTCCAAACACTGCTCAATAAATTCAATACATTAAGATGGTTTAATGTAGAGTGAATGTGTCTTGTAGATGGGAAGAGTACAATTAGGGATGTGGTAAACACAGTTCAGAGCAGATATCTGAATCCATCACTAATGCCTCAGAGTAGTGGTATTTATGTTTACATAAAAATGTTTAGTTCTAATAGTTCTAGAATTATGCTGGACACTGCTTTTAATCTCTACTTTACCATTAATTGGAAGTATGAGTTATATATAAAAGCTCAAGAGTCAAAATTTTATAATCCTGCTAAAACTTGTAGGATCCCAGTAAAATTTCATATGTATCTAAATGCTGCATTAAGCCCTTAGTTACTGATTTTTCTTTTAAACTAACTTTCTTTTGGATGTTCTTCATTGTTCCTGCTTTGAAATTTTACTTCGTAAAAGAGAAGAGGTGATACTATTCTGAATTTATTTATTTACTTATTTTAAAGGCTGTGGCACACACCTATAATCCCACTACCCAAGTTCCAGGACAGCCTGGGCTATATAGCTAGGCCTTGTTTTAAACAAACACACAAACAAACCAAAACAACCAAAATTTTAAAAATTGTAGATAATGAAGTAAAATGATACTGCTCTTTCAGTATACTCAAGCTCTCAGAGGAACCTTTCCCTTTCTTGTATCTGTTGTATCTTTTATCTTGTTAGTAATAATGGTTTTACTATTTATTGCCTATATCTCACACTCAGGACATTCATACATGTTTTTTGAAAGTCAGTCATCTTTAAATCTCAAAATGATTCCTATTTAAAAGTTAGGAGGATCCTTCTTTATCTCTCAGATGTAAGTTGCCTTGGCAACCTAGCAGACTCCAAATCCCAGGCTATACCCAGCAAATAAAAAGCAGCTTCATTATGAAGTATTTGAGTGTAGTATCTTTTGTGTAGTATAGACTAGTATACATTGTGAGCTCATCACACTTAGCCTCGTGTACCTGCCTCACCCCAGTTTTATTTGCCAGACTGCTTTCTAATGATGAGTACTAAAGTCAACCATACTATTTCTGAGTGCTTTCTGTCAGATCGTCTATTAATCATTAATAAAAACAATGTCTCTTTAGTAATTTATAAATTATTACTAAAGAATTGGTAAAGGAATAGAGAGTGGAGGAGACAGAAGGTGTTGCCAGAAAATAATGAACTGGTGGTATTTGGGGAATTTAAATTAGCCACAGACTAAAACTAACATAAATTGATTCTTGTGATTAAGTGATTAGAAAAAAAAGGTATTTGGTTTTGAAGTGCTGGCTTCTGTAAGAGATTTGAGATAAATATTAAACTATTTGTGCCAGGCAGTGGTGGCTCACGCCTTTAATTCCAGCACTTAAGGGGCAGAGGCAGGCGGATCTCAGTGAGTTCAAGGCCAGCCTGGGCTACCAAGAGAGTTGCAGGACAACTAAAACTGTTAGGCAGAGAAACCCTATCTCGAAAAAACAAAACAAAAAACCCCAAAATTAAACTATTTCAGATAAAGATGCTAATATGATACAGTTGTGATTAATGATAATATTCCCTGGAAAGGTATTAGTTTGGGTTAAATGTCCTTTGGATGCTAATGTATCTTTTATTAAAGATACTTGATGTCAGAGTTGCACAAAGTCCGAGTTCTTTAGGAAGTGTGATTTACCAGTTCTCAAATTGTGTAAAACTGCTTTTGTGTCGCTTGAAATCTTACTAAGGGTCCTACTCACATGCTCTGACATGCAGCCCAGGACTGGGGGTATTTGTGCAGTTCCCAAGGTACACAGACACCGCTTTCTGATCTTTGGATTGCGTTCTGAACATCAAGTTTACAAATCATCTTATGTATGTCCCCACTGCTCTAACTTTGTTTTTTACAGTTCATGACTAGCAAGGGCAGTGTCTAGTGTATTTTTTAATACTTGGTTTATGACGATTGAAATGCACTATCCAGGGAACAGGGAAACTAATAGTGTGAGGTATCACTGCTTCAAAATGTGTTCCTTTGGGAAATAATGTAAAAATTAGCTTATTTGATTAATATTACTTTATAAGTTATAAAAGTTCAATGTTGTAATAGTTTCAGGAGGGAGTGTGTCCTGACTACTAATTGGAAACTAGAAGACACCATTTTACCAATAAAATATTTTTCTCTTTAGTGTGTTTGGGAAGAAGATATTCAGCTAGGCTCTTACCGATTTATAGCCATGAATAATTATGAGGTAAAAATCAGCCGATACGTAGGATCCTGGTGATGGGGGCTTTGTTCTTTTAAGACACTGTGAAATGACTTTCTCACCTGTCTGGAAACTAGAGGTCTAGCTCAGGCCTTGAGGGACTAACAGCATCAGTAGAGGTGCCTTTCTTTTTGAAGGTTCTTTTTCCTTAAAATTAAAGGAGTTTTCTGTGATTTATTTATTTATTTATTTATTTATTTTTTGGTTTTTCGAGACAGGGTTTCTCTATGTAGCTTTGCGCCTTTCCTGGAACTCACTTGGTAGCCCAGGCTGGCCTCCAACTCACAGAGATCCACCTGCCTCTGCCTCCCAAGTGCTGGGATTAAAGGCGTGCGCCACCACCGCCCGGCTTCTGTGATTTATTTTGTTCATTGTTTATTGAATAGTCTTTATATGCTATCATTGGCTTATATTATGTTACTGTAAAAATTTGTTCAGATCTGATGGCCAAAAGAAAGGAAGAAAATTTCTGCTCTCCTGAAAATGCTAAAAGGCCAAGACAAGAAGAACTGGAAGATTTTGATAAAGACGGAGATGAGGATGAATGTACAATTTCTTTCACTAATGGAACCTCTACTTTGGTAAGCACCGAATTCCAAAATAATGCATTTCAAATGGTGTGTTTCTCATGGCCATTTTGTATATCGTATTTAATGATAATTTATAGCCTGGTCATAATTTGTAGCCTTGAGAAAGCATAAGCATTTTAAAGAGCTGGGCAAAAATAGCTTCAGATTTTGAAGTTGTTAATAATTAGAAAACTTAAAGAAAATAACAGGTCAAATAACTAAATCTTTAAATAAAATTAACAAACCTGTAGTAAGACCAATAGGGAAACAAGAAGACATAAATTGCCAATGTCATGAATAGAATAGAGGCCACAGTTACTGACTTGACCCCCTAGGCACTTTAAAAGAATAAGGAGATATAATTGTCCTTCACATTTATATCTGAGATATCACTGCATACTCATCAGAATGATAAAGTATAAAATAGTGATATCACCAGATGGCAAGAATGCATTGAATTGGCCGGGCGGTGGTGGCACACGCCCTTAATCCCAGCACTCGGGAGGCAGAGGCAGGCAGATCTCTGTGAGTTCGAGGTCAGCCTGGGCTACGGAGTGAGCTCTAGGAAAGGCGCAGAAGCTACACAGAGAAGCCCTGTCTCAAAAAACCAAAAAAAAAGAATACATTGAATCATTTATATGTTGCTGATGGGAATGTTAAGTTGTTACCACCATTATGGAAAGTTTGTTTCTGTGAAAAACAATATAAAATTGCAATATAACCTAGCATTTGTTCCCAAGAAATGAAGATTTATTTTAGTACAAAGCATAGTATATTTTTACTAGCTTTATTCACAAGAAGTTAAATTCAAAATAAGTCCACATGTGATTTGCTGAGTATCCTGTGGTACATCCATTCCATGAAATACTGCTTAGCTGTGACAATTAAGCTGAGTTAAAAAGCCAGTCTCCAAAGATTATGTTTTGCCTACATCCATTTATTTGACATTCTTGGAATAACATTTACAGAAATAAAGAACAGATTAGTTTACAAATGGTTGATGTGGGTTGAAAGGAATGTGATGGTGATTGTGATCCTTACAACGTAAGGGATAGCCTGTGAGGGTGACACGTATCTAGACTGTCAGTGTCGTGTCTTACCTGAGATAGCATGCCTTCTTAAAATTTTTGAGTTGTCAGGAGTTGCATGAAGAGTACATAGGGTCTCATTTCTTAATAATTGCATGTGACTCTTCAGTTACCACAAAGTAAAAATTTGTAGAAATTCTTGAATCGTAATACCTGATAATCTACTTGTGCAATGATGTAAATATTTTCTGCTTTTTAATAAGGTGTATGGCTAGAATTGAGATGGAGTTTCTAAAGAACCCATTAAAATTGCTGATCACATTAAAATGGTCTCTAAAATATTAGGACTGACAAAATTCTGGTTGGTTTATTCTGGTACTTAATATCTATGGGGTGCAGGTGAGTACTATTGGCCAAATACTGATCAAACCATTTAATAATATTAATCCTGACATTTATTTATAATTTGGGAGCTTTTTCTGCTTACAGATTTGGGAATCCTTTTTCCTCTAGAGTCAGGGTTTCTTTATATAGACCTGGCTGTCCTGGAACTTGCTCTGTAGACCAGGCTGGCCTAGAACTCACAGAGATTGACTGCCTCTGCCTCCTCAGTGCTAGGATTAAAGTTGTGCAGCACCACTCCTGAGCAAATCCTATATTCTTTTTACATTTCTAAAAGTCATTTTGACTCTTGTAAGCACCTGAGACAGACTGTCAGAAGAAAGGCATCTGTACAGTGCTCTTTGAATTCTTTATTATGAAAATGGAGTGCCATGGCAGAGAATGAATTCCATGGTCAAACCTTGGGCAGATAGTGTGTGGAATTACTGATAACCAAAAAAAAAAATTCTATTTTATTTACTGATGCTCATTAAAGTTATTGTTGCTCACTTGGTACAGCTTTTCATTGATAAATACTGCTAATCTGTCAGATGCTTGGGTATTTGTAATTAGTGGATTAGAGAGATTGAAATTTTTTGTTATCCTCAATTTCTTTGTTGTTAATAGACTGCAGCAGAAGTTGGAATAATTGAGAGCATTCAGCTAAGAAACTTCATGTGCCATTCAATGCTTGGACCTTTTAAATTTGGTTCTAATGTCAACTTCGTTGTTGGCAATAATGGAAGTAAGTGCCTTTGCCCTCTTTATACTCTACTTTGTGATGACAGTGTATGAGCTTTTTCAAATAGCTGACTGTTAATGCTGATAAATATTTGGGTCTAAACTTTGTGGCTTCCCAGTATTTTTTCAGTTTACACTTCAAGGAAATACTGCATTAATTTCAGATATGATATTTAGTAGGTATAAACATTTCCTTCCTTTTCTGTTGTCTTTTAGATTTATTTATTTTTATGTGTATGAATATTTGCCTGCATGCATGTATGTGGACCATATACATGCATTGCCCTCTGAGGTCAGAAGATGGCTTTGAAGCCCCTGGAACTGAAGTTACAGATGGTTGTGAGCCAGGTGTTGGGAACTGAACCTAGGTCCTAGCTAAGAGCAAGTGCTCTTAACCACTATACCATCTCTTTCTTCTTCCATAGGTTCATACATCATTCCTTTCTGCTTCCTTTTTTTCCTCCTTCATTCTTCTTAAGATAGAATCTCAGTTATTTTGCTCAGGCTTGCCTCAAACTGCTGGGCCCAAGGAGCCTCCTATCTCCTCAGTATAAAGGCACCACAGCAACCTGGTGTAAACACTAGATAGGGCACAGATGAAGTGCCTTAGAAATCCAAAAAATGGAACTGACAATCCATTGTTGTGATCAGTAGTTTTTATGAGATTGTATTTTTGCTGGTACTTGGATGAAATTTAGAGATTTCTTAAGACTCATTTTGGCAAGAAGCTGAGATGTTCTAGGCACAGTTGGCTCATTCTCAGATGTTCAGAGGCTAGAGGATATATATGGAGAATGGGGTTTAACTTCATGTTGTATCTTATGGAACATGGTGGGAGAGGGCAGAATGTGGTGGAGAGTTATATTGTATATAGTACTGTTGAGGGTCTTAAAGGCTTGATAAAGACTTTAGAGTTTTATTCAGTTGACAATGGGTAGTTAAAAAATTTTGAGTGATGGGTTAACATGGGCAGCAAGATTGTTGTGACAGACTAGCTCCATTGTGGCAGTTGATGGTAGACAAGCCAGGTGTTGGGTGACTGAGATAGTGTACAGTCTACCACCTAGTGACAGTACTAGGCAAGGAAGTTAGATCTGTGTAGCTCCATAGTCCCTTTCTTTATTGTTGCTGCCTCTGTCTGTCATTCAGGGAAGCAGGAGAATGAACGGAGAAAAGGATCATTGTACAGGGAGGGTCCAAAGAATAAGAATTAAGGAAAGACTCATGGATTCTCAAGATGTGAGAAATTTGAATGGTTTCTTTTAATAAACTTAAAAAAGGTGAATTAACTAAAGCATTATACCTCGTAGTAAAGAAAAAAAGAGTAAGAACTTGAAAGGCATTCCAGGAACTAAATCAGGATAATCATTAATTTCTGTTGGCTAATTTGGTGGGTATGTTGTAGAAGATAACAAACTGTTGTCGTTAATTGATTGGTAGATGGTGAAATTCAGAAAATGGTTACTGTATCTGTGAATTGCTAAGAGATTTTCAAAGTGGAGTTTTTGATGTTTTATATCTTTTAGAATAAAAAGAATTATACTTCAAAAATTAAACATAAAAGAGCTAGAAAAATGAATATTAAAATTAATGGTCAAATAATAAAATTTAAGAATATTAAATTTAAAATTGTCAAAATATTAAATTACAAATATGTGATTTTTTTTTCTATTTAATATGCCTTCCCATGTGGAATTTCTGTCATTTGAGAGCTATTTTAAAGTTTCTGTGCCTAAAAATTTACGATGAAAGGAGTATCCATAATTAAATGAGAATGTAATGGCAAATTATGAAAATTAATTACATATGTAAATGCAATTGGCAGTTTGATGCACCAAGATGATAGACTGAGTTTCCAGTTGATATGGTAGTGACCATTTCCTCCTTCCTTATTGTGGGTACAAATTTGGTAACTGAGTTGTTGAGTTTTTTCCAACTGGTGATAGTGAGGTAGTCCTTGATGTGAAACTTTTCTTGATTTACCACCTTAGCATTGGAAGAAAATGATAATTGAATTTGTAACAGTTCACTTCAGGTTGGGACAAATTCAGCATCTTTTTGAATAACGTTATCAAGTCAGCATTTCCTCTTCATGAGTTTTCACTGTGTTTCTTTAGGTGGAAAGAGTGCTGTACTCACCGCTCTCATAGTTGGTCTTGGTGGAAAAGCAGTTGCTACTAACAGAGGATCCTCTTTGAAAGGTTTTGTGAAAGCTGGACAGAAGTAAGTGTCGTGCGCTGAGCTCTTGCTCTCTAGTAAGAAGCATGCTTTAGAGCCTGGAGAGCGGCCTCTCCAGGGAGAGGTGTCATCCGGTAGGCCTTTGTCCTGCCTTGTTGCCAACATGGCCTTCCGCTTCTGTTATCGTCTAGGCAGATAGCCTGTGTTACGGGTACTGTGCACTGCCCGCTTAATTATACCTGTTACTTTTATGGAAAATGGCAGTGGCAAATTTATATATTTTTTAAATAATTATTTATAAATATTATACCTTTGTGGGTTTTGGCCTAAACTTGGTATCAGCAGTCATACTACTGTGGTAGGGATGAGAGCAAAGTCAGTGATGGCCAACTTGTTCCACTGAGAATTTCTTTAGGCTTTCTGTGACTTCTAGAAAAGTATCCTATCTCTGGCTCTGTTTCTCTTCCTCAGTGATGTGATTTTAGGACCACAGTCACAAGTCTACTGTCTGGACTCTTGAGGAGCAGTCATAGTACTGCCTGGCGGTTTAACATTCATTCTTCTCTTTTTAAATATTTTTATTGAAACAGGATACTTTGTAGCATAGGCTGTCCTTTGACTTGTTATATAGCAGAGGCTGGTCTTGAACTTCTATCCTTTTACCTCTGCTATCCCAGTGCTGGAATTGTAGTTATGTTGAGTTGTGTCTGGCTACATTCATATTTCTGTCAGATGCTTTCATATAAATAACTGTATCAGTTGTCTAATTTTAGATGACTGCTGTTGGAGCCCTTTGCCCGCTAACAGCCCTTTTTTGGGGGAGTCAGGATGGGGCTATCCTCCCTCTTCCTGCTCTTCCTTCCTTTGCTTACCTTCTGTTAGACACGGACTGTCCGCTGAGCAGCACTCCAGTTCCTCTTGTTTTTGACACTATCCAAGATACCCTCTACAGGGGTCTTAGTTTCTCATAATAATGCCCAGCTTTTGTTACATTCTCTTACAGTGTGTAGATGTTGATTCTATCTGTTGGAAACTTTGATAGTTGATGCTAATACATGACAGAACATGAGACAGATTTTTTTCTGTTTGGTTTTCTCTCCATTTTTCTCTTTATTTTAATACTTGAAAGTAGAGTAGGAATATGATACAAATGAAGAATGCTAGTTCCTTGCATATTGCTGAGGAACTTAGAAATCTTAATCCAGGATTCCCAGTTGATACATGAGAAGGAAGGTTACACAGGAAGTCATTTCTTACACTTGGCTTAGAAAAAAAGTATTTGAAGACAGTTTTCTAGTATAGTTCTTGTTTTTACTTACTGGAATTCTGTCCCAACAAATATTTCACTTGGCCTTCTTCTCTAAACATATTATCTTTCGGAAAACCTCAAGATCATGCCAGTTTGACAGACCAGGCTACTATGGGACAAGTGTATAGATTTCAGCTATAGGTATAGTAAGGTAGACTTGAAATCCTCAGTGGAGCAGCCCATTCCGCAGAAATAAGAGTCACTAAAAAGCAAAGACAGTTTGGTGGATACTAAATGTTTCAGAGGGGGTGGAAGACAAGAGGAGAACTCTTGGTGAGGTTGTTTGTTTTTGAGACAGGCTCTCACTGTGTAGCCCTGGCTGGCTGGAACTTGTTGTGTGGACCAGGCAAGCCTCAAATTCACAGAGACCATGTACCAACAGTTCTGCCTAGCAACTTGGTTTTAGAGGCTCTTCTTCTAGCTCTATTTAAAGAAAGGTTACTAAAGCTACATTGTGGCCCATACCTGTGATCTTGGCACTGGGGAGACAAGAGAGGTGATGTTTGCTGTATTTCCAAGCCAGCCTGGACTGGTGGTGATTCCAGGCCAGCTAGGGCTATATGTAGTTAAGACTTGGTTTCTCAAAACAAATTATCATTTGCTGTTATTACCTCCGCTTTGGTGCTTTAAGATAGATACATATTCCCTTTTAAGGCAATTATCCTTGAAAATCAGCTATTGTGTAAGCGAGTAGTTTTTCAACTGTAGTTGTCTCAGAAATTTATGCTTGGATCGCAGGACTTCCCAAATGGGGGGGATCGGTTGGAGTATTTAATAAAACGTTTCTTGGCTAGTTGAAGGAAGCCAGTCAAACCCTCAGTCACACATTCTGTACAGTTTTATGACTATGTAGGTAGAATAGCTGCTCTAAAGCATTGGAGTTCTGCTTAGGGTTTGTACTTTAACTAATAAAACTTAACTTTTTTTTCTAGTTTCAGTTTTGCTTTTTTCCTTTTGTAGTGGTGGGTAAGTGAAAAAAATGTAATTGATACTGAAAGTGTAAGAGCATGGTACATTAGAAATTTTAATTGAACTTTTATTATATCCGTTCTTAACCTGTGGGTTGAGACCACTTTGGGGGTTGAACAACCCTTTCACAGAGGTTACCTAAGACCACTGGAAAACATAGATCTTTACAATTCGTGACAGTAGCAAAATTACAGTTAGGAAGTAGCAATGAAAATAATTGTATGGTATTAAAGAGTCCCAGTGTTAGGAAGGTTGAGAACCACTGCTCTGTTAGAAGATACTGGTGTATTACCTGGGCAGGCAGGTAGAGCAGTCCTTGAGAAGTAGATAGCTAAGAGTAATAAAACAGTTGGGCCATTAATTTAGAAGTACTCATTGTTATTTCAGACGTAGGTTCCTTTTTGTCTAGCTGTTTCTTTGTGTGTGTCTTTGTAGTTCCTTCTTTGGTTTTCCTCTGTCACCTCTCCTGTCCTTGTTTGTTTTTGAGACAGGGCTTCTCCGGGTAGCTCTGGCTCTCCTGGAACTGGATTTGTTGACCAGGTTGGCCTCGAACTCACAGATCTGCCTGTCTCTGCCTCCTGAGTGCCAGGATTAAAGGTGCGCCACCACCGCCAGTCTGCCAGTCCCTTCTCTTGGTTGGTTCTGTTTCACTGTGTGTGAGCTTCTTTCCCTGTTTCTTTGTGGTAACGGAGTATGTGACTTTCACCTGTGGAATTTGTGTTCTGTTTCTTATTCCTTGTTTTAGAGTCTTGGCCACTCAGACTCCATGTGTGCAGAGTTACTAATACTTGTGTGTGTGTGTGTGAGTATGTGAGTGTGTGAGTGTGTGTGTGTGTGTGTGTGTGTGTGTGTGTGTGTGTGTGTGTGAAGAAGTGAGCTTTGTCTCTCTGATTCACTCAGTGACTGGGGGGTCTGTGGCCTTTTGTCATCAGTTAGGCTCATTTGCCTAGAGCTCCTGCTTCTCTCTGCAGGCCTCCTCATCTCACAGATTGGTTTCGCTGTTGAGACCTCCAAACCATAGCTCTAATGAACCATCATTTCTTGACTTGGTCATGTTGAAATTGGAATTAAGAAAACTTTGAGATTTGCAGAAGTGTAGCAAAGATGATACAGTGTTTTTTCTCTATTTCTCACCCAGCTTCCCTTACTGTTGATTAGGGGTCACTAAGATGTCTTTAACTAAACTATGTAATTCACATTTGTGGAGTCTTAACTCAAGTGTAGGCTTATTTTCCTGAACTTGAATTGTAAGAGTCTGGTGGTTCCATGCAGACTTGTATATATTTAGCCTAATTTTTGGAGATGGAGATGTAGACTGATAGGTGGCTAAATCCATCTTGCGAAGAGGAGAATGGGGAGTAAATACATACAGCAAATGCTGAGGTGTATCTCCTGTCACATCTGTGGTGCACAGAGAAGCTCATCTTGACTATTTTCCTGCATTTCCTGTAAATGTCTTACGGATTTGGCAATAATTTCATTTTATTAAAAAAGTTTTATATGAGATGGCATTAGTATTTTATCAGATGCTCACATGAATCAGGAAACACTGCCTGCTTTTATGTGTCAGACAGTGACAAATATAATGTCTTTTTACCAACATGTTTTTCTGCCAACTTTTATTTTAATGGCAAATAAGATTGATTTTTAATATATATCTTTTTATACACACATGCACATACACATCTTAGTTATTTATTGCTGTGATAAAACACCATGACTGTCAGGTGGTGGTACATGTCTTTAATCCCAGCCCTGAGGAGACAGATACAGGCAAATCACAGACACAGGCGAATCTCTGTGAGGTCAAGACCTGGTCTACAAAGTGAGTTCCAGGACAGCCAGAGCTACACAGAGAAATCCTGTCTCAAAAAAACCAAAAATCAAGCCAGGCATTGGTGGCGCACGCCTTTAATCCCAGCACTCAGGAGGCAGAGCCAGGTGGATCTCTGTGAGTTTGAGGTCAGCCTGGGCTACCAAGTGAGTTCCAGGAAAGGTGCAAATCTACACAGAGAAACCCTGTCTTGAAAAACCAGAAAAAAAAAAAAACCAAAAAACCAAACAAACAAAAAACCCACCATGACCAAGGCAACTTATAAAAGAAAGCATTTAGTGGCTGTGGTTTCAGAGGGTGGATCCTAATGGTCGAGCAAAGGCATGGTGGCAGCAAGAGCTTAGAGCTCCTCACATCTTGATCCCCAGATAGGAGGCTGAGATAGCACCAGGAACCACACAAATCATTTAACTCCTCAGTGCCTTCTTCAGTGACACACTTCCTCCAACAAGGCCATACTGTGTAATCCTTCCCAGACAGTTTCTCAGACTGGGGACCAAGTATTCAGACCAAGTATTCAGACATGAGTTTGGGGGTCGTTCTCATTCAGAACACCGAATTCTACTCTCTGGCTCCTATAGGCTCATAGCCATACCAGTGCAGAACACATTTAGTGCAACTTAAAAATGAGGAGCAAGCTGGTAAGCAGCACCCCTGCATGGCCTCTGCATCAGCTCTTGTCTCTAGGTCCCTGTCCTGTTTGAGTTCCTGCCCTGACTTCTTCAACGAAGGACTACATTGTGGAAGTACTTAATCATAACTTAATCAGCCTGCTTTCTTACAGAACCCATTACTACCAGTTTAGGAATGGTACCATCCCCAATTTCCTGGGCCCTTTCCCATCAGTCGCTAATCAATTAAGAAAGTGCTGTACAGCTGGATCTTACAGAGGTTTCAGAAGGGAATAGCAATACCAGCCTTTATAGCAGGCTGCAGGCCAGCCAGGGTTTACATGCTGAGACCTTGTCTCAGATGGGAAAAAAACCCTTTTGTTAGTGTGATCTCTGAGTATGTAATTCACAGTTGTCAGGAAGTATAATGTCAATTATATATGATTCTTGTGCTAAACTATAAAATGTAACTTGAAATAAAACTTTAATGTTATCTCCAAATAACGTTATTAGTGTTAAGCATACAATAGTCAATTTTTGAGGAAGCTTCTCAGGTTTATTTTTCCGTCTGACACAGTGAATATCTTTAACATTATGTGATAGACTATGACCCTTAGCTAATCTTCTAACATGTTAAGCAGATTGCTTAGGGGATTTGAAAATTGCTGTAATCTAACGTATTGCATTGTGCCATCATGTAACTCAGGTTAACCTCATTGTTTCAGCTCAGCAGACATCTCAATAACATTAAGGAACAGAGGAGATGATGCCTTCAGGGCAAATGTGTACGGTGACTCGATAGTTGTACAGCAGCACATTAGTGTGGACGGAAGTCGATCTTACAAACTAAAAAGTGAAAAAGGTTTGTTGATTTTTTTTTTTTTATCATTTCTTATAAAATATTAGTCAATGCTTGAAAGTTCTTATGATTGTCCCTGTGCTATCCTCCTAGTCTCTTGAAGCCTCACTTTGTAACCTGCTTGGTTGTGCAGGTAGAGACACACGCACATGCGTGCTCACATGCGCGCACACACACACACACACACACACACACACACACGCACATACGCACATATAGGTACGTGTGTGTATTACACTTAGTTGTTGCAGTATAGTTGTTGCAGAAGAACGTAGAGTCAACACCATGTTCAACAGAATTAATTTGAAGTCGGCTGTGTCATTTTGTTTTCAGCTGTAGGTTTCCTTTCTTCCCCTATTTCTACAGCTTAGAGCTAGCGGAAGGTAGGAAAGGATGTGAAGGAGGAGCTAAGTGTTGAGTTATGGAGAACATATTGACTGGGACCCATAGGAAGACACATGCACTGTTACTGCTTGTGGAGTTTTTCCTACTCTCTGTTTGTGTAATGACTTATGTGTTACCCTGAAACTACAAGAATTTGCTGGTATTTTGTTGTTGTTGTTGGCCTGACAATAGCTGCTTAATATTTGCATTTTATAGATAATTGTAAATTTCCCCTGTATTTCATGAGGAGTCTGGTCTTTGTATTTTTATAACCAGGCACCGTGGTTTCTACTAAGAAAGAAGAACTGATTGCAATTCTTGATCATTTTAACATCCAGGTAATTGCTAAATTTATTTTTCAGATTAATTAATGAAAGTATCATTTTATTGGTGTGATTTTTTTTTTTTTTTTTTTTTTTTTTTTTTTTTTTTTTTTTTGCCTGTGGCATGTGTATAAGTAAATAAGATGGCTTCATGGTAAATTGATAAGATCAACAATACGAACTTTGGTGGTGCTCCTAATCCGAGGTTGGTGGCCAGGTGTCTGACAGTAGTACCAGGTCTTATTTTTAAGAAGACAGATATAATTAAGGTCTAGGGAAGCATTGTGAAACATATTTCTGCTCCCTTCCTCTTTTTCTTCTTTCCCTTTGAAATAAGGACTCACTGTGTAGCTCTGGCTGACCTGGAACTCGCTATGTAGATCAGGCTGTCTGAGATCCTTGTCTGCCTCCCCTCCCAAGTGCTGGAGTTAAAGATGAACATCACTACACTGAACTTTAAGCACTTTTTAAAGCAATAAAAAGCACCAGCATTTACTTAAAGGAGGTGTTTTTAAAATCATTGTTTTACTTAAAAATTCAATAGTTGTCGTTTTAATGTTAAAAATGAAAAGTTTCAGTTTCTTTGTTATACTAGTCATGTGTAATTAACCTGTGAGTATTTTTAGCATCATAAATTGCTTTGTTTGTAGTACCATAGTTGTTATTAAATAATAAGCACCCTGAATCTTTTAAAGAAGAATATGTATTTAAAACCTTTTCACCTTATACATTCTGGTTGCCAGTTGTTCTTTTGTTTAAGCTATAGCTTATTTAAAATGACTTGTGCTCCAAATGTTAAACAAGATTATGTTTCCATTGGTTTTTATATTGTCTTCACAAAGTTATAAAGACATGAGAAATCTTAAAGCGCTGGTGTGAAAAAACAGTACTTGCTGTCATGGTTCTGAAAACAGGTAACTGGGCTGAACTTTGTGTACTGAAAAAGCTCAGTGACTTGTCCAAGGCTGCATAATCGTGTAAGGACAGAGTTCAAGTAAGAATGTAGGAAAGCTGACTCACATGCTATGTATTTACCTATATTGTCCTTTGATGTTGGTGACATTAGGTAGTAATCTATGAAAGTGAAAAGCCTATTTTTTTTCCTTTGAGTGTGTGCGTGCGTTTGTGGTATGCATGTACACATGTGTGAGTGCTTATGTGGGGGACCAAAGTTGACATTGGGTATCTTCAGTTGTTTGTCACTTTATTGAATCAGATTCTCTCACTGTGCCTGGAGCTCACCAATTCTTGCTAGTCTAGCTAGCCAGCTCATCCTGGGGATCCTTTGTCTCTGTCCCCTAAATTCTAGGGCTAAAATTGACTGCCATTCCTGACTAGGGGTCTGAACTTGAGTTCTCATGCGTGCATAGCAAGTGTTTTACCCACGTAGCCATTTCCCTAGCTCCTGAAAACCCCAGTAAAAGCACATGCGAGGCTTCTTGAGTACCTTCTGTAGGAGAATGCTAAATATGGCTACAATGTATTTTGGTATTGTTCTATTATGAAGCATTATCTTGTGTAAATATGTAATATTGCTTTTTGTATTTTAGTCCTAATGCTATAAGCTTTGACTAAAGCTTAACTTTCTTGGTTGACCACTGGTCATTTATAATGTATAGTTTAGTTTAAAGCATTAAAATAAAATACTTTTTAATACCCTTTAAAAAAATTTGTTTCAGGTGGACAATCCAGTTTCTGTTTTAACACAAGAGATGAGCAAGCAGTTCTTACAGTCCAAAAATGAGGGTGACAAATACAAAGTAAGAGAATAAACTAAATATAAACCTAAGGTCATGCTTTCAGATACATAGAAACTTACTCAGATAATGTGTACTGAGATTTTCTTTTTCCCTTCAGAATCACCCACTTAAAGTAATATTGTAAAGTAGATTTAAACATTGCCAAGTAAGATGTAAGTATAATTTTTGGTAGTTCATTTTTTTCATTTTAAGAGAATACATTATTTTTTCAAATAACCTTTAAGAAAATACAGTGGAATGAAAAATTGGCCACATATATCCTAATACAAACTTTAAACCATTTAAAACTTTAAAGCTAAGGAATTAATTCATTACTTCTAAAACTTAGTATGTAGTCTTCTGAATGAGTGTTGATTCCTCCTAGTTTAGAAATTTTAGATGCATTAAAATCAAAGATAGGAATACAATGCCATTTTTACTTTGAAAATAGAATTTGTGAAAAATGAAGGAATTTTTTTAAATTTCCAAGTTGTATTATTTTCATGCTTAGAGGTATTTCTTTCATGGGGTATTAAGAGCTTTTACTGTGTAGATATGGATATAGCGTGTTCAGTAATTTTAATGTAAAATAAAGTTTGTTCCCTGTGTTTATATATATGTGCTTACATTTTTAATGCCTTTTATATAATTGGTTTAAAAGTTTTGGGAGCTAAAATTGCTCCCCCCCTTTTTTTTTGCACAGAAAAGCCTACAAAGTCCTAAGTGTATTTTTCTTTTTGTTGATGTAGTTCTTTATGAAAGCAACCCAGCTTGAGCAGATGAAGGAAGATTATTCATATATTATGGAAACAAAAGAAAGAACAAAGGAGCAGATAAATCAAGGAGAAGAGGTTTGTAAATACTGTAAATCTTTTTGAGATGAGCTCAGCTCCTAGATTGCTTAAGGTAAAAGTATCAAAATTACATTCCTGTGTATAATTAATCTGTCTTCTTTAAACAAATGGCATTTTTTTTTCTAGCACACTGAATTATATGACATTTAATTAATGTGGTGATTTAACAAGGCAACTCCACGTAGTTAAAAGGAGGTTTATTTTGGGGTAACTTACAGCCAGTAAAGGTGTTGGTTATAGGATCCAGAACAGGTGAGGTGCAGTCCAGCAGGGTTCTCTGAAGAACCCTGACTTGGTCTGCCATCCAGTATCCAGGATCATGAGGAACCATGAGGGTCAGCAGGAATGAATCTCAGGTCTTAAGGGCTCCCATCTCAGCCATGCCCCAGGGGCAGGTCATAGGTGGCAGGCTTGGCAGTTACTGGCTGCCTCACTGAGGCGGTGCTTCAAGGTCAAAGCTGGAACAGCTACCCACTAAATTAAATTTCTATAGTTAGGCATTGAATAGCTGTAATTTTGTTTTGTAATAATGGATATGTATGTTTTTCCTCTGTTAGACTAAACGAGAAGATAAGGCTGTGTCTTATATTTCATATCCCTTGTATAACTAATTGGTTGTACAAGGTATCATCAATTCTCACTATAAGTAGTTTAAAATGTTAATATAACATTTATTTTGTTGGGTACAAACTGCAAGGTGTTGTAAACATAGTATGCATTTATAGTAGATGTCTCATCATATCAGCAAGATATTAACATTTTTTTAAAGTAGCCAGTGGCTTGTTAGCTGCTGTCAAATCATATGTTAGCATTTTGGTGACCTGGCAAATTACTTGAGTCTTTAATTTTTAAATAACTTCTACCAATCATGCCCTGTTTCATTCTGTTTTAAAATTTTGAGTGGCTTTTATGTTGTCTTAATGGGATTATCAAATAGGAAGTTGGTTATATGAATTAGAAATATAGGAGTAAAATCAGATCTTGATAACATTTTGAGTCCAAATATGTAAAATATTTTATGTAGATCACTAGGAGAGGAGGAAAGGCAGACCCAAGCCTGAACTATGAGAAGGGGTCATGGGAGCCATGTAAGACAAAGGAAGAGAGATTTGAGAAGGAAGTGGTCATGGCTGAGCGATGTAAAAGTTGACAGAACTTCTCTCTCTGTTAAGTTGCAGAGTCTTCTCGGGTGTTTATGGCAGGGGCAGGTTTCAGTAGTGAGAAAAACAGGGGTTAGGAAATGGAGCAGATAGAGATAGTTTTCATGAAACTTGGTGAGAAAGGAGAAATGAAACTGTAGGGTTGGGGACGACCTTTTAGATAACCAGGCCACCTCTGTTCTTCAGCAGTCCCTGCAGATAGCTACTTTAGGTTTGTAGTAAGAATGTTGAGAATTGTTGAGTGTTTCCATCTGCTGACTGGTACAAGCTCTGAGGGCAAAGGCAGGGAGGAAAAACGAGGAGGCAGGGAAAGTAGTAAGTTGGAAGGGTTTGGTAATAGATTGAAGGAATTTTAGCAAAGGGAAGGTAAATTGGATTAGATAGGGAATCAAAGTAAGATTACAGCGGGGCTTGGTTGAATACAGAAAATGACTGAAGGGGACTGTCCACACAGGTGTAAAGAACATGAGGTCTGGGAGCCCTGGAATAACTTATTCTAATGACATGATCCTTTGTTATTTGTTTCATTTATTATTAAAAGAGAATTAGGACTTGTTTGATTTGGGGGAATCAATTCCTTCTCTTTCTGGTATCTTGAATAGTTTTTGGGTACTTGTTATGCTTTATCTGAAGATTAGGAGAATTAAGAGATAGGGATGTTTAGATAGGGACTGAAGCGGGAAATGAAAAGGAAGCTTGAAGACTTGTGTGGTCTTGAACCTATAATCCTTTGCTTGTAATATTTGATCTTTTTTTTTTTTTGGTTTTTTTTTTTTTTTTTTGGTTTTTTCGAGACAGGGTTTCTCTGTGTAGCTTTGTGCCTTTCCTGGAACTCACTTGGTAGCCCAGGCTGGCCTCGAACTCACAGAGATCCGCCTGGCTCTGCCTCCCGAGTGCTGGGATTAAAGGCGTGCGCCACCACCGCCCGGCCTATTTGATCTTTTTTATAGTGCAGAGATTAGCAAAATTATTGTACTTAGCACCACCGTACCAAAAGACTAAAGTATTGTGTGATATTTTGATCATGTTCTGACAAATAAAACTTGCTTGGAGTCAGAGGGTGTTGCCATCCACTAACTGACCAAAATTGACCACAGAGGTTTTTGGAGGACCAGCTAGATAGGACAGGAAGTAGTAGTAAGGCAGGGCGAATTAAGATCTTGGCCTTTTTGGAGGAAGGAATGGAGCAGGGTAGAGAGGACTGGTGGCTTCTCTGCTTCTGATCTTTTGTGCTCTTACTTCGATACCTGACCCCTGAATTTTTATTGATAAGAATAATTAGGGATTTAGCTCAGTGGTAGAGCTCTTGCCTAGCAAGCGCAAGGCTCTGGGTTCAGTCCTCAGCTTCGAGAAAGAAAAAAAAGAATAATTAGAATAACCCTTCACTAAAGTCTTTTACTTTAATGAAGTCATTTTCTAACAAGCTTTTGTGTAGTACCATTTTAGGCCTTGTTTTAAATAACATATTCACAAAATGTTTCCTTCTGTTTGTAAAAATATCTGTTTTTCTTTTAAGCGACTTACTGAACTAAAGCGCCAGTGTTTGGAGAAAGAGGAACGTTTTCAAAATATTGCTGGTTTAAGTACAATGAAGACTAATTTAGAGTATTTGAAACATGAAATGGCTTGGGCAGTGGTAATTTTCACTTTATTCATCTATATTCATTTGTCACTTTCACAGACTTTGTAACTGTTCTTTGTAATAATTTTGTATATGATTGTATTTCAGGTCAATGAAATTGAAAAACAATTGAATGCTATTCGAGATAACATCAAAATTGGTGAAGAACGTGCTGCCAAACTTGACAGGAAGATGGAAGAACAGCAGGTACTTAGGGGCTCTTCTTACAAGGATGTAGTTAGGTCATGAGATTGCTGGTACTGGTTTTGACCCACAAACCACCTGTGTGTTATCCGTACTTAAATCTGTTAAACTTGAACCAGGTCTGTACTTTTCCAAAGACTGTGTAGCAGCTGCAACTGTTTGAAACAGAACTGTATTTGTCTGTAATAATCCTGTCTGAGACTTGGCTCCTGACTTCTCATGCATGTGGACAATAGGACCTTGTTAAGGAATTGAAACATAGAACCCTTGAGAAATAGGGAGGTCCCGAAATAACTGTCAAGTTGATCCACCTTCAAGTTAAGTATTAGTAAACTGAAGGAATTAGAAACGAGAACTGCCAAGAGAAACTTTTAGGGTCTAGATTTCCTATTGGTAGCGTTTGTATTAGATAATTTGTTAGGCCTGGTCAAGTGTAGTTCTGTGGTTTTAGTATATTCACAGGCTGTGCAGCTGCTCCATAGAGCTTCCTATGTTGTCATGCTCAAGGTGGAATTCAGCTCCTTTGATCTTTATAGGTAGAACTTCTTAAAACCGCTCCACTCCCACCCCTTTATCACCTGCATGTAGGTACATAAATATGTTTGTAAATCAAACATTTACTGATACTAAATCATAAAGAAATTTCAGTTTGGTTTTTTTTTTAGACAGGGTTTCTCTCTGTCCTAGAACTAGACCAGACTGGCTTTACACTCAGAGATCCTCTTGTCTCTGCCTCCTGAGGGCTAGGATTAAAGGTATGCACCATCACTACCTGACAAAGGAATTTATTTTAACATAATTCTTTGGTGAACATATAATTTTACTTTAAAGACTAATGCAAATTTATATACTAATAAGATGGGTGTACATTTTTTTTAATATAAAGAATTAAATCTTTAGCTCAGTATTTGATACTGTGCGACATACAGTGTCTTTAATGTCTTTTTCAGAGCTGATGTCTTAGTTTTATAATCGTCAGTGCTGAGAATGCCACTTTATATAAATATGTAGTACAAAGTACACTATGAGTACCAAGTAACAGAAGGCTTTTAGGCTCATTTCAGAAATTGTTGGAAATTCTATTTTAATCTCAAGGAGGAATTTTTTAAGCATTATTTTGCTTTTGGAAACAGGATTTCTCTGTGTACCCCTGGCTATCCTGGAACTCGCTCTGTAGACCAGGCTGCCCTCAGAAATCCTCCTACCTCTGTCTCCTGAGTGCTAGGAAAGTAATGTTTTGATGTTTTTTTGTGTTTATGAAACTGGAGTTAGAAACTCAGCAGTTTTTAAAAGCAAACATCCTAACACAGTAATAATCCAGATAGAATAATTTGATACAAGCTATAGAATGATGGTAGGAAAATATTAAAAGTCCTTGTTCTCCTTAATTAAGCCATTATGTTACTCTAACTTTATATATATAATAAAAAGTGCAGTTCATAACATAAAACTCTGAGACCTGAGCAGAGGTGTGTTTTGGGCAGGTTTGTTACTGTTATGTGACATAATGGTGTATATAGTGCAGAGTGCTCATACTCATACTGTGTTCACAACCAAGGCTGCATGCAGTGAAGGTGCATGATACAGCATGGGCAAGTACTGCAGGAACACCTTGAATTCATTATGGATTTGATTTTCTTTTCATTTTTGGTCATTCCATTGCATGCTGTCACATGGGTACAGTTCAATTTAAGAAGCAGTGCTTTATAAGATGGCCTTCCTCATCCTACTGTGTATGTCCTTGTGGATTACTAATGTCTTAGTAGTTTATTCTCCTTTGCTTAAGGAATTTCTGCCCCCAAGCATGGTGATAGTTTAGGATGTGATCTTCCCCAGCTTACTGCTTCTTGTCTGTCTTTAAGACAACAGATGTCTTTACTTTTAAGTCTTCTGTTGTTAATCCATCTATGGAAGCAAATAGCGTATTTGCTTTGTGATCTCTGGGCAAGGTTTCTCACTCCCTCTTCAGGTAGTAAATGGAAATTCAACCCTTGCCACCACTTGTAGGTGGAGTTTTCTTTCCTGGTCACCAGTTCCAAGTACCCACACAGAGGCTTATATTAATTACAAATGCTTGGCCAATAGCTCAGCCTTATTACTAACTAGCTCTTACAACTTAACCCATTTCTGTTCTATGTGCTGCCCCTGAAGCTTTTACCTCTGTTCCATTTTGTGTGTCCGGCTCATTCTTTGGCTAGTGACCCTTTGACTCTGCCTTCTTCACCCCAGCATCCTTAGTTTGGTTGTCCTGCCTATACTTCCTGCCTGGCTAGTGGCCAATCAGCTTTTTATTAAACAATCCGAGTAACAGATTTTCTCAGTGTACAAAAGGATTATTTCGCAGCAACCACTCTGAACTCAAATTTTGTTTCTGACATAATAGTCTAATTTTTTTTCTTCAAATATGTTTATCCTCTTAGCCTTATTTCCCAGCTTGTTGTAGAGGAAATTTTTAAGAACTTTCCTTCAGAGATATTTCCCAGTCTAATATGAAACCCGATTTGAGTAATAGATGCTCACCTCTTTTTCAAAAACTAGTTGTTATGAAGAAAGCTGTAGGGCTTTCTTCTGTATAAGCATTTTGATATTTTTATAGTAAATTATAAACTTTTGGAGGGTAAGGACTATCTTACAGTTATAGTTATGTTCTTCCTACCATTTATCTTTTTAATTTTTAAATTTATTTGCATGAGTGTTTTTCCTACATACATGCTTGGTGCCTGTAGATGCCTGAAGAAGTTGTTGGATCCCCTTGAACTGAAGTTACAGAAGGTTTTGAGCCACCATGTTTCTGTTGGAAATTAGACCTGGGCCCTGTGTGAGAGCAGCAAGTGTTTTTAAACTGCTGAGCCATCTGTCCAATCCCCATTCCTACCATTTTTTATGCAGCACTTTTGACATGACTTTATTATTGTTTGTAGCCTGACATTTGAATAGAAGGTTTCTGAAGAAATAGTATATTATACAAACTTTAAATTTTTGTTAGCTTGAAAACCATTTTTAGCCAGGCAATGGTGGTACATGCCTATGTCCAGGCACACTTTAATTAATTACCTTTTCTGTTGCCAGCACAAATGCTTCTTTCTCTTTGAACCATCCTGATGTTTCCTGGCATACCTATAGTTTCTTTTTCTATGTTTTCATAATTATACCTAGATATATTCTACCTAGTATCCAGTTTGTGTGTATTCTCTGTTACATGGTCTTTTTCATTTAAAGACATTGTTTGTATACTCAGAGGATAGCATCTATTGGGTAATTAAATGGGTCAAAGTTAGTATTTTTATGTAACTGTTTGATTGCCTAATATCTTTCCTTTTAACTTTAAAGGCTTCATCTCATTTAGTTACTTGTTTTGTGTTTGTGTGTGCATGTGTCTGCACGTGCATGCGTACATGTAAGCCTGGCATCCATAGATGCCTTGGGTCGTGCCAAAAGGTCAAACAGCTTAAGAGTCAGTTCTTGCTGGACGGCGGTGGCACACGCCTTTAATCCCAACACTTGGGAGGCAGAGCCAGGTAGATCTCTGTTGAGTTCAAGGCCAGCCTGGTCTATAGAGCAAGATCCAGGACAGGCACCAAAATACACTGATAAACCCTGTCTTGAAAAACTAAAGGGGGTGGGGGGGAGTCAGTTCTCTTCAGCATACTGGTTCTCAGGTTGAACTTCGGTTGTCAGGATTGGCAGTGGGTGCCCTACCTGTTGCGCCATCTCACTTAGTCCTTACCTGATGTCTTAAAATTAATTTTGTTGGAATGTGACCAGTCCATATTTTTATGTTTTTCTTGTTATTGAAGAAAAATAACTAGAGTGATGTTTTTTTCTTAAAGGTCAGACTTAATGATGCAGAAAAAAAGTACAAAGATATTCAAGATAAACTAGAAAAAATTAGTGAAGAGACAAACGCACGAGCACCAGAATGTATGGCATTGAAGACAGATGTCATCGCAAGGACAAGAGCCTTTAATGATGCTGAGGTGGGGGAATTTCTTAACTTAGAATATCAAAAAACTCTACCGAGCATAATGACTGTTTTTCTTGTCTGTTAACTATTTTTTAAAGTAACGTTTTCCTATCTGGATCAAAATAAAAGTGTTGTGTTCACTCATTAAAAAATGGTGTTTCAACTGGGCGGTGATGGTGTATGCCTTTAATGCCAGCACTCTGGAGGCAGAGGCAGGTGGATCTCTGAATTTGAGGCCAGCCTGGTCTACAGAGCGAGTTCCAGGACAGCCAGGGCTACACAGAGAAACCCTGTCTCAAAAAACAAAACAATGTTTAAAATGGTCATGGGTGTGCTTTGATGGAATGTGTATGTATTTCTACATGTTACTAAAATATATTTAATTTTTTGTTAGGTTTTGTATAACCGCTCCTTAAATGAATATAAAGCATTAAAGAAAGATGACGAACAGCTTTGTAAAAGAATTGAAGAGCTGAAGAAAAGGTAGTCCAGTAACATGGCATTTCATAGTCACCTCACTGTGTAATGATTACGCACTGGGAGTGGTGCATCTTCTATGTTGGTGTTAATGAATGTTTATTACAGTGGCTCATGCCTTTTAAATATTAGATTTTATTTAACCTATTTTCCTACTTTTGTTTTATTACGCTCCTTAGCACTGATCAGTCTTTGGAACCAGAGCGCTTGGAAAGGCAGAGAAGGATATGTTGGTTGAAAGAGAAAGTCCAGGCCTTACAGGACCAGGAAAGTGCCGTCAATCAGGAGGCTGCACAGTTTGAGCAAGCTATAGAGAAGGACAAACAAGAACATGTCCGAATTAAGTGAGTTCACACCTTCCACTTACTCGAATATTATGTAGTTTTGCTGTTAGTGTGAAGAGAAAATAGCTTTTTCTATGATAGGAGTAAAGAGCCTTTGACGTCATCTTTTTTGAGTTGGGGTCTCACTAAGTAATTCTGAATGGCCTGGAAAGCTCAGCATAGCCCAGCTTGATCTCTTCTCACAGATCGACTGCCTCCTGAGTGCTGGAATTGAAGACCTGTGCCACCATTGTGAACTGATGGAAGATGTATTAAACTTCTTTTTCTAACACTTTACTCGTACATTTTGACAATCTGTGGGATTCTCATTCCATTCCTGTTGAATCATTTTTAATGTGTGTTTTGAGGACTGCTGACTATTTTTGTCTGGTAACTCAGTTATTTGTAAATTTTAAAAAATCACATTTTTAGCATAGTAGGGTTATTGGTTAACATGGAAATATGTGGAAAAAGCCCTAATATTTCTGTATAACTTAGCACATAATGTGTTTCCTTTCTCTGCTTTTGTATTTTAGGAGAGAAGATTTAGATGTGAGGCATACACTGAACTATAATCAGAGACAATTGAAAGAACTGAAAGATAGTAAAACTGATCGACTAAAAAGATTTGGTCCTCATGTTCCAGCTCTTCTGGAAGCAATAGATGATGCTTACAGACGGAGACAGTTTACTCATAAACCTATCGGCCCTTTAGGTATTTGCCACTGTTATTGAGAACATCATTAACTTGAGTTCTTAGTTCGAGGAAGTAGTCTATTTAAACTAGCTATCTAGTTATGTATAAACTTGATTCACACTAAGAGGTTTGGGCAGTGGTGTGGGACAGACAGTTTTATGTATCTTGTCCTGAGCTCTTAATCCTGCTCTTCCTGTCTCTGCCTCCTGAGTCCTGGAATTACAGGCATGTGCCACCACCCCTGGCTCACATTCTTCAACATAATGAGAAAATCCTTTAAATATCTACCTTTCCTTTTGTTCTTTTAAAACAAACTGAGAAGAGAAAGAGAATTGAGGGTAAGAATGTTAATTGATTAGCCAGTCTGTTGACATGACAACGTAATACAGAGACAAAACAGAAGCGGCATTCCTCTCAGATCCGTATGCTCCTTATAAAGTGTCCTTCTCTTCATTTGTTACTTCATTTAAACAGTGTGATTTCAAAGTCTGTGCTAATGCTCATTTGTTTCTACTTAGGGCTTCAGAAACATTTTAATCACGTTCTTTTATAGATCTCTGTAGAACTATATTGCTTAAATGTTTATGAATCTTACAATTTTTTTTTCTTTTTTCTTTGTGTGTGTGTGTGTGTGTGTGTGTGTGTGTGTGTAACTTTTAGGTGCTTGCATTCATCTGCGGGACCCAGAGCTTGCTTTGGCCATTGAATCTTGCTTGAAAGGACTTCTGCAAGCCTATTGTTGCCATAACCATGCAGATGAGAGAGTGCTTCAGTCATTGATGAAAAAATTTTATCCACCAGGGACCTCTCGGCCCCAGATAATCGTTTCTGAATTTCGGAATGAGGTATATGATGTGAGACTCAGGTAATCAGATAACTACACTGTCTCTGGTTTGCTTAATTATGTGCACAACTAAAAAGATACTTCATAGGATGCTTAAAGAACTGTGTTTTCTTCTCAAGGGGACAGTAGCCAGAATTCTTTTACTATCTTCTGGCTAATCATTCCACTCAATAATAGAGGAAGTTGAGCTTGGCACAGTGGTGTACACTTGTAGTTCCAATTATTCAAGAGATATTTTGAACCTAGGATCTAGAAACTCACTGCAAAATTTTAAAAAAAGTGAAACAAAATAAATGTATTGAATTCCAAGATTGAATTTTGAAATTTCTTTTCCATCTTCACTTTCATCATAAATCCCATTTCTGATTGTTTTGTAAGTCTAATGCTACATGATTGATTTTTGAGTAAATTTATATACAAACACATAATTGCCTTTGGTTTTTCTAAGCATTACTAAAATTAGATCATAAAATATAGGTATATTTCTGAAGCTTGATCCTAATTACTCGTACCAAATAAAACCAGGAATCAGATATTGGGTTAAAAGCTGAAAAACCAGAGAAGCAAAGGAGCAGCCATAGTCACTTCTTACTTACCTCTTCGAATCCTCCGACCGAATGGGCGTCTCCACTTCCTTGTATTGTTGTCTCTACTTCCCTAGTGCAGGGAGTAAAGGTGTGCACCATTACCTGTTTCTCCTTTAGACTGGTAGCCTTGAACTCCTTCCTGATCTTCCTGCTTCCTCCTCCCAAGTGCTAGGATTAAAGGTGTGTGCCACCACTGCCTACCCTCTATGGTTAACTAGTGATTAGCTCCACACTCTGATCTCCAGGCAAGCTTTATTTGTCAGAACACAAAATAGTTCAAATGAGGCATTCATTAAGTCATTTGTTATGTGAGACAGAGGAGATGATAAATGACCAGTCCTTTAATGAATTTGTCTAAGGATAGAAACGCTTAGTTGCTTATGTTGAAAATGACCCAGTGGACTCCCACACCTGAACTGGTGACCTGCCTGCTCAGTGGGTGCCATATGGGGAAGTTGGAAGCTGTTCTATAAAGTTGTGTGAGGGAGAGCGGATCCTTGAACCTGTTTTGTTGTTTGTTTTAATTAAGGATTTACTTCATTTTTAACTATAATGGTGTAGAGTGTCTTGTGGTTTGTACAGAAGAGTTCCCATAGAACCGAAAAAGGGCGTTTGATTTCCTGGTGCTGGAGTTAAAAGGTAGTTGTGAGCCATTTGATGTTGGTGCTGGGGTCCTCTCTAAGAACAGCAAGCACTGAACCATCTCTCCAGTCCCCCATTAGTCCTGAACAGTTACATGGACTGCTCTGTGATCTGCCATGGGGCCTGGTGAAGGGGAATGCTTATCACTGCCCAGCTGGCATGTTGTTTTCCAGCCTATGTGTTTCCAAAGACTTAGCAATATATAACAACTCTGACTTACAGTATACTGTGGAAGGGTATGAAGGTAAGCTAAGTTTGTGCAGTATACTGCTAATTTTCTTGGATAAAATGAGTTCATGTGCTAAGAATGAGGACATCGAACTGGAGTTGTAGGAGGCATGGAAATTATGCTGTTGAAAAGTCTAAACCAGCTGCTGAGAATCTCTGAGGAAGTTGAATGATACTCCACTTAAGATATGAAACTTTGGTAGCTGCAGGGGTTTTTTGTTAGTAATACTTCTCTATAGATGTCAGTAAGAATGTCTTTATTTTTATTAAGACTGAAGTAGAATGTGTGGGTGTGATGAGGAGAGAAGCAGTTGAGGATACTGCTGAGAAATTATTTCAAAGAAAATGGAGCCTGGGAGGAAAATGCAGACCTGCCTGGCTTTGTGAAATATTCAGGCTTAACAGGTGTAGCCTGGGAGGAACAGTTTTGGTAAGACTGAGAAGTACAGAAGTTGTAGCTTAATCAAAAAGGTCAGGGTGATGACAAAGTAGTGTCTTAGTTGGCATCAGCTCCAATGTGCTAAAGTACAGGGTTGCTGAAGTTGTGGAAAGATTTTAATTTTAGTATTTTTTATTGTTGACCGGCTGTTGATTAAGAGCAGGTTTGATATGATAGGAGTAGATTTAGTAATCTTTAGCCTACTGAAACATTCTGAAGGGGATGTGTGCATATGTGTGTTGAAGAATTTTGGTTGAAAATTAAATATAACATACATTTTAATGTAAAAAAGCAATTATTAGAATGTCGACTATATCAGATACTTAGGATGCATTTTATTCATTTGTGAAAGGATTATTGGTTAGTGAGTTCTCAGGACCTGCTTGCCTCAGTGATGGGCTTGCATCCGTGTCCAGCTTTTTATGTGGATTTCTGAGGGTTTGAACTCAGGTCCTCCTGCTTGCAAATCAGGCATTCTTGATGAGCCATCTCTGTAAGATCTGTTTTTGTGAACTAATTTTTATCTTTGTATACAGTTCTAGTAGGAATTATACCTGTTATAATCAATTTTTAGTATGATGGCTGTGAGTCTGGGTTCCAAATCTGTATTGCCTACTTTAAATTCTAACCTGGCCACTTAACTATCTTTAGGATGTTGGGGAACTTGTTAAGCTCTCTGGAGTGTCCTCATCAGAAAAAATAGAGAGGATATGTTATAGTTGTTGTTATGAGATTAGATGAGCTCGTATTTTTTTATGTGCTCAGAACAGTGTCTTCACACACTGTTTAGTGTAATTGTTCAGTGAATAAATGAATCTCTTATAGACATCTTCAGATATTTCATATTCTCTATAGTCTACTTAAATTAAATTAAATTACATAGTTTTTCTTTTTTTGTGTGTTTAAAGTTTGTTAAGTTGCCCTCTCCCTCTGTCTTCTAGAGCTGCTTACCATCCAGAGTTTCCGACTGTTCTGACAGCTTTAGAAATAGACAATGCTGTTGTTGCAAATAGCCTGATTGACATGCGGAGCATAGAGACCGTGCTGCTGATTAAAGTAAGGGCAGTGGTTCATAGTCTTTCTGCCGTCTAAAAGTCTTCAGAATCAGTTTTGTTTGTCTTACTGTTATCTCATGGGAAAATCTATGAGGTGATATAGAGTTGGTTGATTTGTGCAATTTGTTCCCCAAGGGACCTGTCACTTTTGGCTTTTTATAAAGTATTTCATAAATAACATTATTGTTTTGAGAATTATTGCAATGTTTAAATAAAAATACTTGAATTTTCTTACCAGTAGATGAAATTTTTAAGTATATACATCAGAAATACTTTGGCAGTGTTTTAGAAATGTATTTTCTTTTGTATTCTAGAATAATTCTGTAGCTCGTGCAGTCATGCAGTCCCAAAAGCCACCCAAAAACTGTAGAGAAGCTTTTACTGCTGATGGTGATCAGGTTTTTGCAGGACGTTATTATTCATCGGAAAACACAAGACCCAAGTTTCTAAGCAGAGATGTGGATTCTGAAATCAGGTTTGAATTAAGTTAGCTTCACTGTATTATTCCCACTGTCTCCTTTGGATTCCATTTTCTTTAGTAGTGTTCCCTTAGGGGTTACTTCACAGAAGAATTGAGATTTATTTCAGTGTTTGGTCTTAAAAGTTTATTTATCTAGATGTAGAATTTAGCATTCATTTGACAACAGTATTGAGGACTAAATACACAGAATGTCCTCAAGAGCTGATCTACATAGTGTCACCTGACCACAAGCTGTAAGGACACTGTACTGAGAGCGTAACTAGTGCTTGCTTGGGTAGCACATGTACTGAAATTGGAACAGTACGGAGAAGACTAGTGTGGTTCCTGTTAAAGGATGGATGGCAGATTTGAAGCATTTTATGTTGAAGAAATAGAGCTGTATCATTACTCACTATTGAGTCACAATGATTGTTTTTCCTTATCAAGAGTCCAGCATGCTAAGCTACGTTCAGACATAGCCTTCCTTATTTGTCTCATATATAGAGTTACGTTGTTTGAGAGAGCAAAAAAGAAAGTTGGTTAACACAATTAAAACATAGGCCTACAGCCAGGCGGTGGTGGAGCACCCCACCACTCGGGGGGCAGAGGCAGGCGGATATCTGTGAGTTCGAGGCCAGCCTGGACTACAGAGTGAGTTCCAGGAAAGGCACAAAGCTACACAGAGAAACCCTGTCTTGAAAAAAAAAAAAACAAAATAAAAAACAAACAAACAAACCATAGGCCTAGGAAAATAGGGCTGGTAGAGAAGATAAATTAAGAACTTACATCAGGAGTTGGTAGCGCATACCTTTAGCCCAGGAAATGGTGGGGTGGGGCAGAGGCAGGTGGATTTCTGTGAATTAAAGGCCAGCCTGGTCTACAGAGCTAGTTCCAGGACAGCCAGGACTACACAGAGAAACCCTCTATCCAAACAGAAAAACAACAACAAAAAAAATTGAGAAGGTTAAAAAAAAGATTCATGTCCTTAATTACATAGAGAGGTTTGCGAAAAAGAAGTTTTGGTACCATTAGTATCTTGAGTTCTCAACTAAACTAATTCTGATTGGTGAAGTGATGGCTTAGGCTTGAGTTAATGACTTAGAGTATGTATAAAATAAATTATCTTCAGATAAATATCTAGTGCTGGTGCCGTCCTTGCTGCTTGGGAGACTGTGACAGAAGGCTCATTAGTAGAGTCCTGCCTATTATGTGTGAGGTCTTAGATTCATCCTCCAGTACCACTACAAAAGAAAGCAAGCTCTTGACAGGAGAAAGAAAGGGCGTCTAAGAAAGTTGAGCCAAAATAAAAGGATTCTAAGTGACTTAAATGTTTAAGGAAAGGAGGGTTGTTGATGTTTCTCATTTTCAGATGTTGAATAGTTTTCATGTGATTATTAAAGTAGCATGAAGTTACTACAAGGTTTTGGTTAAATAAAATTTCTTGATTAGCAGTAGAAAAAGGTTGGGAAAAAACCCACCAAATGAATATTGTGGCACTTGGTTTAGTTTTTTATCCCAAAACAGTCCTGTTAGGAAAACATGCATGATGGTTGAGCAGGCTCTCAGGGTGATCACCTGTGTGGTGTGGAACTGCATGGTGAAACAGTTTGATAGACCGCTGAAGTCTACTTCAGAGTGTATGCTTTCATTTGTTCCTTCAGACAACAAATACTTAGTGTTTGCCAAAGATGCTCAGAAGGGATGGGTATTTATACAGGAACGGTGCTGTGGAAACCAACAAACTGCAGTCCAGAACTAGGGATTGATGACTAGTTTGGAATACACTCATCTCCCACAAGCAACTTGTAGCCTTAGCTCATGCTTGGTGTCTCTTATTAGGTAACAAATGGTCTTTTTTGTGTGTAAACTTTTTCATGTGTAAGCAGAAGACTGAAACAGTAGCTTTTGCTACATTGCTGCAGAGACTTAATGATTTGGGCATCTGCCATCCTTGTTTTCCATCTCTTGGTTCTCTTTTCCCTCCAGTCTCTGCACACTCTCAGCATTTTTTCTTAAACAAGAATTGTTAAGCTAGTCTTGAAATCTTCTGTTCCCACCATGTGTGTGCGCACATGCACCCATGCATCACCCAGTTGACCTAGCTGGTAAAAACATCCTTCCAGAACCACATTTGCATTCCTGTAGTTGTGAGGACATAAAGTATCTTGTCCTGTTCATATTTAATGTTGTATGTAGTCTGGTTGTCTTCTTTTTGAGGGCTTGAGTCTTCGTCCTGTTTCTGGCTCCATTTATGTATGTGCATAATTCCTGGAGAATAGAATTCATATTATAATATTTGCTAATCAAAAAAGTAAAACTTAAGTTTAGATGATCTTTTGACATTTCTACTAGTATTCACTAATAACTTGGTAACTTAATAATTTAATAGGATTATAGAACTGGTTTGATGGAATAGGGTTTTGTAAATAAGTTACTACAAATAAACTTTTCTTGTAAGGGAGCAAGATAGCTAATATAAGAGTTAGTTTATTGTTTTTTCTTCTCTATCAAGCGATTTGGAGACTGAGATTGAAAATAGAAAGGCCCACATAATAAATCTTCAGCACCATCTCTCTGCCCTTGAGAAGTCTATTAAACGAAATGAAGAACTTCTTAAAAGGTGCCAGCTACATTATAAAGAAATAAAGGTAAAAATAATTAATAGCCTTTGGTTTTCCTAACTTAACCATTTCAAAGTTAGTTGTATAATTTTGTTATTCATGTTCTTCAATATTTTGGCCTCAATCCCCTTTTTTTCCTTAGGAATTACTATATTATATGTTATATTAATTAGCATTTCTTTTGCTGTGATAAAATATCATGACCAAAAGCAACTTGGGAAGGAAAGGTTTTGTTTCCAGCTTGAAGTTTCACATCACAGTCCATCATTGAAGGAGTCAGAAGGAACACGAGGCAAGAGCGTAGAAGCAGGAGCTGATGCAGCAGTCATGGAGGAGTACTGTTTACTGTCTCTCCTCATGACTTGCTCAGACTGCTTTCCTAGAGCACCCAGGACCCCAGCCCAATGTAGCACTGCCTGTGGTGAGCCAGGTCCCTTTACATCAGTGACCAATCAAGAAACTGCACTACAGACTAGCCTACAGGCCAGTCTGGTGGGGGAAGTTTCTTAATTAACATTCGTTCCAGATGGTCCTAGCTTGTGTCAAGTTGACGTAAAACTAGCCAGCACAAGTGTGTTGTATCTTATCAGTACTTAAAGTTTGCTGTTGGGTTTTCTTTCTGTTTTGTTTTATTTTGGCTTTTGGGTTTTTTTGGTTTGTTTTGTTTTTTTTGAGACAGGATTTCTCTGTATTAACCCTGGCTGCCATGGAACTCACTCTGTAGACCTGGCTGGCCTCAAATTTACAGAGATCCACCTCCCTCTGTTGCCCAAGTGCCTGGATTGAAGGCCTGTGCCATCACTGCCTGGCAATACTTAGAGTTTTTAGAAATGAAAATAAAATTTTGTTGTTTTGATGTTAGGTACAGTTGTAAGCTACCTATAAATTTGAAAGAAAGCATTAGTAAAAATGGTGGATAATATTACAGTGATTTTTCAGAAAATAGTTTTGACTACATGGACTTTTACACCTCCCAAGGAATTATTTGGGCTTTTGGGAAACACTGGACTTTTAATCTTTCAATAATTTGAAACATTCAATACTTTAGAGAAGTATTTTCTCTTATCGACTCAATAGTGTGGTTATTTTGAATGCTAAAGTGGATTTCTGGTATCTTCTTTACATAGACATGGATTAGTAGTGAGCGTGATCATGGTGGAATGTATGTGCACACTCACCCCTTTGGTTCATTTTATACCAATATATCCCCTTGGATGATATTAGATCCTGCTACATTATAAGCATAATAGAGCTTTGTGGTTTAATATCTTCTTCCAAGGACTTTGGTTTTTATTAAATTTTATATACTTCCTTTTCAGATGAAAATAAGAAAAAATATTTCTGAAATTCGGGAACTTGAGAATATAGAAGAACACCAATCTGTAGATATTGCAACCTTGGTAAAGTACTTTTCTTCAATTTAAATGTTAAAGGGTAAAACTGTAGTGTTAGCTTATTGGCTCGCAGGTCTCACTTTTTCAAAGATCTTTTAATTGAAATTATTATTAGTGATCACCCTCACCACTCATAGAATATTCTACCTGGACTGTGGCCTTAGAGTTTTCAGTGTTCTGTGTATGTGACTGCATGCACAGTAGAGTTTTCTTCTACCTCATACTGGCAAACATTAGCAAAGTGTGCATCTCAACAGCTTACCGAAAGCACCTGGCGTTCCCTGACTTTGGGGCCAAAGGTCAGGACTACCTTTCCTTCAAGGTTAACCTTGGATTTCTTTCTCTAGGTTCCATCTCTCTCTCTCTCTCTCTCTCTCTCTCTCTCTCTCTCTCTCTCTCTCTCTCGCTCTCTCTCGCTCTCTCTCGCTCTCTCTCGCTCTCTCTCGCTCTCTCTCGCTCTCTCTCGCTCTCTCTCTCTCTCTCTCTCTCTCGCTCTCGCTCTCGCTCTCGCTCTCGCTCTCGCTCTCGAGACAGGGTTTCTCTGTGTAGTTTTGGTACCTGTCCTGGAAATCACTCTGTAGTCCAGGCTGGCCTTGAACTCACAGAGATCCATCTGGTCTGCCTCCTAAGTGCTGGGATTAAAGGTGCACATCACCACCACCCGGCTTCCATCTCATTTTTTGCATGTTTTTCTGTATTTAGATTTTTTTAGCTATCTGTTTGATAACTTTTTCTGGAGTAAATCAAATCAACGTCATTCATGTCCTGCGTGATGAGTGGCAGCGTGTTCTGTACAGTAAGCACTGAACAAAACAGGAGCGGTTCCTGCGCTGCAGAGCTGCCTAATGAGGGCTGTTGAGTTTTAGTAGTAGTCTTGTTTTCTGCTTTTTATTGACTGATTGATTGATAAACTACCTTTTATATATATGATAAACTACCTTTTATATAGTTTCAAACCAAATACTGTTTTACTTGACTGCTAGATACCATTCCTTCTTTTGAATCTTTTTGCCCTACTTTATACATTCCCATTTAAGTATGAAAGCATTTCATTGTTTGTTTGTTTTTATCTGAGCTCTGATTTTTCCTGTTGTACTTTCCTCCTCAGAATTGCTCCTTTCTGTTCGTTGTTGGGTAACTTGTATTTCACTGTGTTCTTTAAATGTCACCAGGAGGATGAAGCTGAAGAAAACAAGGTCAAAATGCAGACGGTTGAGAGAAACATGGAGCAGCAGAAAGAGAACATGGAGAATCTCAGGAGTCTAAAACTGGAAGCCGAAAACAAGTACGACACAATTAAACAGAAAATTAATCAGCTGTCAGAGCTGGCAGATCCACTTAAGGTATGTATGCAATTGTTAGTCTTTGTGTTACAGCTTAGTATCCAGCAAACTCATTGAATCTTGCCTTAAAGAGCCTCACTGATTAGTTGTAAAAAACCATGTAAATTGTTGAATTAGGTCAGTTTATACAAAATATTCTGCTCTTGTCTTTAGAACAATAAACAATTGGGTCAGAACCTCTTTGTCCACAGAAGCAGCAGATGTAGGGGTGTCTTTGGATACCTGTTTCTGGCCCATCTTTCCTGTAGTTGCTCATGGATTAGCAGCTGTGAAAGCTGTGACTCAATCTATTGGTCAGCAGTTAGATTTGAGGCTGGTTTCTTTGATGTGGTATGAAACAGGGTCTCACTGTGTAACGCTGGATGGTCTTGTACTAACAGTCTAGTCCTCCTCTGCCTGCTGAGTGGTGGGATTAAAGACATGTGCCACCATAAATGGCTCTGGGCTGATGTCCTTAACTTTTATTTTTAGCATATACGGTTTGTGACTAGATTTAGGGAAATAAAATGAACTGAATTAAATTAACTATTTATAAAGAAATTAATAAACTGAATTTCAGGCTTTGTTTGGTAGTTGTGTTATCCTGTATCTTACTGTCAATGCCATTTGAATGAATAATTTCTGTTTCCAGAATTTGAAATTTTATTGATAAAGCATGGTTCATTGGTGAATGAACTGATTATTAGGGATGTACAATTTAAACATTAAGGTAGAAGAAAAACAAAAAATAATATTGACTAAGATAAATGAAAAAATAGGTCCTACAGAATACATACAAAAAACCCAAGAATGAAAAATAAGACAGTTGCCAGGCAGTGGTGGCACACGCCTTTAATCCCAGCACTTGGGAGGCAGAGCCAGGTAGATCTCAGAGTTCGAGGCCAGCCTGGGCTACAGCGTGAGATCTAGGACAGGTACCAAAACTACACAGAGAAACCCTGTCTCAAAAACATAAACAAACAAACAGAAAAGGAAAAGAAAAATAAGACAGTTAATATTTTGTTTTAAAATGAGAAAAGAAATGAAACTTGTAAATGTCAAAATTTGAAGAATAGGTAAAATAAAATTTTGGTCTTAAGAATTGCAACAGTGAAACTGCAGTAAAAGTAAGGAAACATTTAAAATCTTACACACATAAAGAATTGAACAGTGTCCCTTAAAATATTAATCGTGACGTGCTAAAGCAGAGTAAAGAAGAAAAGTTAACAGATGCATTATTTACCCGGGAGACTAAAATTAGGAGAGCACGGAGAGCAAGCTGTGTTTGAGGCCTGTTGTCTGTTCTTGTTGTGCTTTGTCTGTGGTGCAGGCTTGCTGTGTGCTGGCTGTACAAGCACTGTACCCCGAGCTTTCACTCTGCTTCCATCGTACTCTCTTGTGCTCTGAGTTCTGTTTTGAGTTCTTGGTGCTTAATAGTTAAGATCAAGGGAGCCCAAGACTTGGGAGTTCTTAAGCAAGCTCAATAAAAGGCAATAAGAATTTTTTTATCTTAGCTCTTTGCCTTGCCTTCAAATCATTGAAAGGTAGGAGCTGAGTTCTTTGGTAAACCTGCTTGTAATCAAGTACTAGCCGGAAGTTTTTCTTCCTCCTCAGAATGTTAACCCTAGCTATCAGTAACAAAACCAAGATGATTTTTAAATGAAGTAATTGAATTCCTAAGGTTACCACTGTAATATGTTAGGAGTTGCCAAATAAGTGTACTTGGGAGTATATTCGGTGTTGGAGGTGTGGTGGGGGGGATTGTGGGTATAGTCATGGAGATCTTGGCAGATAGATTCTTTTCCCTCGATAAAAAGTGCACTGGGCCCAAAAAGCCCCAGAGCATCCACCCCACTGTTAGTGATCCTTTCTTTATAGATTATATTATCTTTATTGAAACAGGATGAATTAAATCTTGCTGACTCTGAAGTGGATAGCCAAAAACGAGGAAAGCAGCATTATGAAGATAAACAGAAAGAACATTTGGATACCTTAAATAAAAAGAGAAGAGAACTTGACATGAAGGAAAAGGAGCTACAGGTTACCCAGTGGTTTGGTTTGCTTTTCCCTTTCAAATTATTTTATCTGCAGCTTTAATCATTAAAATTTTTGGGCCGGGCGTGGTGGCGCACGCCTTTAATCCCAGCACTCGGGAGGCAGAGCCAGGCGGATCTCTGTGAGTTCGAGGCCAGCCTGGGCTACCAAGTGAGCTCCAGGAAAGGCGCAAAGCTACACAGAGAAACCCTGTCTCGAAAAACCAAAAAAAAAAAAAAAAAAAAAAAAAAAATTTTTGTAATGTTTTTTTAGCTTTTATTACTATTTTTACTTTTTCACTGAAAATAGCTTTTTTTTTTTTCATACAATATACTTTGATTATGGTTTCCCCTTCGCCAACTCCTCCCAGGTCCCTACTTCTCCCACCCAGATCTACACATTTTTTTTTTTAATCATTAGAAAACAGACATCTAAAAATAAAAACAAACGAATCAGAATAGGACAAAACAAAAAAATAGAAAAAAAAAAAACACAAGAAACAGGTACAGATGCTGAGACATACATTCTCACACACAGAAAACCCATAAAGATAAATTCAGAAACCATAATGATCTGTTTGGTGTTGACCATCTGCTGCTGGGCATGAGGCCTGCTCTTAAGTGTGGTTTATTACCAAGTGAAAGTCCATTGGAGATTTTCATTTGTGGTTGGTTATCATTTGGAGATAGCTTCTGGGTTAGGGATGGGGGTTTATGTCTCAGCACTGGATCCCATCCAGCTTAGACCTTTGCAGGCCCTGTGCATGTTACCAAGTCTCTTCTTGAGTTCATGTATGTGTGAATTCTTTTGTGTCTGGAAGGCCTTGCTTTTTTGGTGTTCTCTAGCCCCTGTGGCTCTTAGAATCTTTATGCCTCTTCTGCAGAGTTCCTGAACCCTGAAGGGAGGGGTTTGATAAAGACATCCCATTTAGAATGGAGTGTTTGAAGGTCTCTCTCTCTCTCTCTCTCTCTCTCTCTCTCTCTCTCTCTCTGCACATTGTCCAGTTGTGGGTCTCTATTTGTTCCCATTTGCTGCTGTAGGAGGAAGCTTCTCTGATGATGGCTGAGCAAGGCACTGATCTATGAATAGAGCAGAATGTTGTTAGGAGTCATTTTATTGCTGTATTCCTTTAGCATAACAGTAGTATTTGATTTCCTCCCTAGGACCGTGTCCTATCTAGTCTGAGGTGCTTGGCCGCTGGCAGTGCAGAGTGTGGGTTCCTTCTCATGGAGTGGGCCTAAATTCCATTCAGATACTGATTAGTTAAGTTCCACTTTTGTGCTGCCATTTTACTGGTGTATCTTTCATGAAGGTCACTATTGTAAATTGAAGGGTCTGTAGTGTTTACGTCGGTGCTTACCTTTCTCCTCTGATAGTGTGCAGAGTGTCTTCCAGTACCATGAACACTAGATAGTTGTGGTGAAGATGAAGACTCTGGGTCAGACTTTCTAGGTTCGGTGATTTTTTTTTTAAGGTACTGTCTTCAGCAGTAGGTCCTTAGCATCACTTTGTGGAGCGCAGCCAGTAGCCTTGGCAGTAGCCTGGGTTTGGAGGTTTCCAAGGGGCTCCTTTGGCCAGCAGTTTGGTTAGATGTAACCCATTGCTGGAATTGGAGGCTTCATTTGATGGCAGGCACTGTCTGGCTGGGGCTTGTCTCCCTGTTACTTAGTGGTTCCATGTAGGTCTTTCCCATCTGTATATATTTTAAGGAGTGTCTGGATGAACTGTGAAGTTCCCATCATGTTTCCTTCTGGTTGGTTCTCGTTCCCTTCTTCTCCCTCACCCCTGCTCTCCTTTACTTACCGTACTCTGCTTCTGTCCTTCCTCCCACTTTGCTGGGTTGTCTTTCCCCCTTCCTAAGAGCCCTTTTCTTCAGTGTCACGTTTCTAGAAAAAAGAAATTGTCTTGAGTTTTTGTTTCCTACAGAGAAACAGGTGCTTCTGTGAATTGGCAGGGGAGACTTAGTGTCCCTCAGAATGTGAGGACTTAACTAGACCGGGTTGTCTGCCGTTGTGTCTCAGCAGTTGAGAAAGTGGCTCTCAGTTGAGGGCATGCTGCCACTTAATGTCAGGACTGTGCCTCTGCGTCACTGCGGGTGGGTGTGCTGGCTGTGCCTGTTCACAGCTGAGCAGCCACTGTTGGAGGGAGTAAATTGAAGACAGTCTTGTAGCCAGAAGAGGTGGACTCCATCTTTGCTTTATGTCATAAGGAAAGTGAGTGAGTGGAACTCTTAATCTGTTTCCATATATGTTCCAAGCATAGTACAGCACATTATGGTATAAAATAGATATTACATGAGAAAATACTTAGCATTTTTTCATTGCATATAAATAAGGTGGTCTCTTTGTGTTTTCCATCCCTCTGTTCTTCAGAGTACATCCTAAAGAGTACATTTCTAAGGACACTTAAGTTTATTTCTTCAACGTAAAACATGGATAAAAACGTGATTGGTGTGGGTTGGAGAGCTGGTTGAGCAGCTAAGAGCATACATACGATTCTTCTGCAGGACCTGAGTGTCAGTGTTCACAGCTGCTTGTAACTCCAGCCCCAGGGGATCAAACATCTGTGGCCTCCACAGACATCTATACTTACATGTATATAGATACATACATAATTAAATATAATAAATCTTAAAAAAACACTGATAGTAAACACATGTTGTAAATTTAAGTTCATTTTTATTTTGCATATTTTGGCAGAATTAATATAATGAATTATAACAAAGAAGATTTTTAAGATCTAAATATCTTTCTTAGGAGAAAATGTCACAAGCAAGACAGATCTGCCCAGAACGGATAGAAGTAAAAAAATCTGCATCAATTCTAGACAAAGAAATTAATCGATTAAGACAAAAAATTCAGGCAGAACATGCTAGTCATGGAGATCGGGAAGAAATAATGAAGTAAGTGGTCATTAATTTTCTACTTTAGTGTATTATCCATAGCTGTTACTAAGACAGAATCATGTTATATGTAAATTGAATTTGGATGAAGGGGGTTTACTATCAGTATGTAATTGTGCTAAGTAGTCTGTTAGATGGGCATTATTAACAATTCCTCATTACTAAATTATGGAAGGACATTTTAACATAAATGCAGTCTGTGTTACTAGGATCTTATGGACAGGAGAATACTGAGCTTCATTAGTGGTCAAGAACCACAGTCAGGATAGTCAGAAGAAGCTTTTCCGTATGCATGAAAACAGATGCAGTGAGGTTAGTCACTGACAGTCTAGGTCGTTGAGGTCTTGGTGAAAAGGGTGGTCTTACATTACTGAAGAGAAGGAAGGCTCTATGAGAATTAGAGGACCTTATGGTTTGGCTGTTGTCTACTACCAAGACTGGCCGGCCAATCATGGAATCTTCTTTAGCCTTCATTTCTCCCTTTACATAGAGTACAATTAGGATAACTTAGGGTTTGTTAGGAACATCAAATGAAAGACTCTATAGTAAACAGAATCTGGAGGAAACCTAGCTTATAGTTGTTAAAACTCTTGAAAAGCCTTCATCAGTATGAATCAAAATGGTTTAAGGAATATTTGTTGCAATTTTAAATGAGTCACTATTATATTGTAACATAGTCTAAAGTGAGAAAATACTATACCAAGCCCCTTATATAGGTACTTTTTTTAATGTAATGTTAACAATAGTACGCAGTTCAGAAGAATGGTTAAGGAATAGTGAAATTATAGCTTTTCTACAAAACCCTTTTCTATGTTACAAAAGGCTGAGAACGGGTTCAGTAAGATATCTCAACAAGTAAAGGCACCTGCTGCCAAGCCTGGTGGCATGAGTTCAATCCCTGGGACTTATATCATGTAAGGAGGGAACTGAAAACATAGATTATCCACTAATCTCCACATGTGCTGTGGTGTACATGCAGATACACACAATAAGTAATTAATTTAAAAAGCAAGATTGAGAAAGTAAGTGATCTCGGCTTCATTTTCAAAACAATGGGGAGCAGGGATCAGACTATTAAGAAGTTTCTGGAGGCAGTACATCACACTTTAAAAAGTTTATAAACTCCATGATTTGGCTGTAGATACCACTCAGTAGTAGTATACTTGCCTGTCATAGCCAAGGCTCAGGGTTTGGGTCTGTACTGCAGTTAGGTATATGTGTTTGTGTGAGTAAGTTGATGAGGGAGAGTGACTCGGCATGACATTCTGGATGTGCAGTCACAGTGTCTTGAGTTTGGTAGGGGGTGGCTGTCTGTAACCCAGCACCTCGGCCAGGTGGGTCTCCAGTGGGCCAGCCATCTAGACAGATAGGTAAGCTTCAGATTTAGTGAGAGGATCAGGCTATTGGTTTCTCCTCCATCGTGGGCTTTTTTGAGAGCCCTCCCTCCCTCCCTCCCTCCCTCCCTCCCTCCCTCCCTCCCTCCCTCCCTCCCTCCTTCCTTCCCAGATCTCTCTTGTTTAGGGTGGAGGTGTTCCAGTACTGAGCTTGTAGCCCTTTGTTCCCCTGTTGACATCTGTTACTAAGAAAACCTTCTGGTGTGAACCTTTTTAGTTTGAAAAAGTGTCAGTTTACTAGTGTTTTCTGAAATGGGTCACCCCTGAGCCTTACCTGGCTACGTAGGCACATTCTTTTTCCATGTCACTGCATTTTCTAAGACTTGGGTTTTATTCTTCCCTTAACGGTTGTACTGTCTCTCTTCTGAAGCATTCATTCTTTGTGGGGATGTACTTGGATAGAAATTCATGAAGTCAACTGTTCTTAGGCCCTCTCAACACTACTTTCCCCTCCCTCTCCAGGAAAATGTATTTGAGCCTTGACTTGTATGTTTGTATTTATTCACTGAACATTTTATTCACAAAATAGGCAGTACCAGGAAGCGAGAGAAACCTATCTTGATCTGGATAATAAAGTAAGGACTTTAAGAAGGTTCATTAAGTTACTAGAAGAAATAATGACTCATAGGTACAAAACATATCAACAGTTTAGAAGGTAAGTGCATTTTAAACATATATCTCTTTTTGTATGCTTTCACATTATTCTATATGAATAATAAAATCCTTAGATCTTTCTTCAGTCCAGCTGTATGAAATCCTGTGGGTACATGATCCACATTTAGAATCTGTAGTTGAATCAGAATGCTGATTTGAAAGGACCTGAACAGCAAACTCACCTAGCTTTTCCACTGTTAAGTAGCCTTTACTAGATAGCTCTCAGACACTGTTTATTGTTTAGTAGGTCACTTGAGTGGGAACTTAGTGGTACTGAAGCAATTGATTTTACTCTTGGACATTGCATGTTACTAAGGGAGAGTGATTAGAAGGGCCTCTTAAGACAGTATCTCAATTACTTCACCATGATATAGCTCCATGATTACAAACTTTGTTTTATTTACTGCACTATCCAGTGTTTATAAGTGTGCTTGAAATGTAGCTGGTGCTTGATGTACATTGGTTGAATAAATAATCAAGGAGACAAGCTATTAATAACATACCTGTGGTGTTTTGAAAGAAAATGCCTCTCAGAGGAAGTGGCACTATTAGATGTGTGGCTTTGTTGGAATAGGTATGGCCTTGTTGGAGGAGTGTGTCACTATGGAAGTGTGTTACTGTGGGCTTTGAGGTCTCTATGCTCAAGCTACACCTAGTGCTCAGACCACTTCTTCTTGTCTGTGAGTCAAGATGTTAAGAATTCTCAGCACCTTCTCTAGCACTGTGTCTGCTTGTATGCTGCCTTGCTTCCCTGACATGATGATAATGGACTGAACCTCTGAAGTATAAGCAAGCCACCACAATTCAGTGTTTTCCTTTATAAGAGATGCCATGGTCATGGTGTCTCTTCACAGCAATAGAAACCCTCACTAAGACAATACTCAAAGATGCATGGTCTTTGATAGATAGATCCCTCACTTACCCTACAAGAAGCAGAAAAAAAAACTGGAAGACAATGATAGGGGATATAGCTCTTAATATCCTTATTCCTGAGCAGCTGTAGTTCTTCTGTTTACCTCTTTTCCCCATGCACTCCCTCAGTAATGCTTTTTACTTGTCTTTATATCCCAGCTTCTACAATTGTTGTTTGTGTATAGTATGTGTACGGTGTGTGTGTGTGTGTGTCTGTCTGTCTGTCTGTCTGTGTGTCTCTGTGTGTGTGTGTGTGTGTGTGTGTGTGTGTGTGTGTGTGTGTGTGTGTGGCCGGCCTAAGGTTGATAACACATGTGTTTTCCTAAACCACCCCGCCACCCACCCAAGTTTTTTAAATTTCCAGACAGCATCTCTTGCTGAACCTGAAGCACCTCCTCGGTTTGGCTAGGTCTCCTAGTTAATGAGCTTCAGGGACTCTGCCTCACCCCCAGTGCTGGGGTTACAGGAGCATGAGGCTATGAGGGGCTTTTTATATGGCTTCTAGAGATCTTAACATTACAGTGGGCACTTCAGCAACGGAGCCATCGTCTTCCTAGCCCCGAAGTTCTCTAATTTAAGGCAATAGAAAGAAATGAAGATATACCTAGCTATTTTATAGATGAGAAATTCAGAGGTGGTCTTAAGGTTTTTATGTTTATTTATTTGGATTGTATGCTGTAGCCTAGCATGTGGAGATCAGGACAGTTTGCAAGAGTCAAGTCTTTTCCTTTCACCACTTGTCAGGATTGAACTCAGGAGTCAGGTTTACCCATGTTGCTGGCCAGTAGGTAAGATTTTAAAGGTAAAATGTTCCATCATAGTCTTGAACTATAGTAAACTTTGAAATGCATGTTTGTAGTTGTTGAATTTTTAAAATAAGGTGTTTATAATGGACAGTTTAATTGTGCACATTTGTGGGGTGTAGTGTGACATTTCAGTACATGTCCATAGATAGATAGTATGCCAAGATCAAATCAGGGTAATTGGCACAGCCCTGGTACATCCTCTGCAGTTTTTCTTTTGTGCAGCCCTCTGCCCTCCAGACCTTTTTCCACCCTCAAATGCTAGGTTGCATGTTAAGTGTACACTTGCTCTAGTCTTTGAGTAGTAATTTGGGGGTTATTTGTAGGACTCATCAGTTCATTTGTTTCCCATTTTTCAGAGACCACTTTGACTGGACCTTCCTTTGCTATTTGGTATCCAGACTGAAAACACTTATTTCATGTATTTTGCCTGGGTTTTGAAGAGTTTAAGAAAAACAAAATACTACCTATTTATTTATTTATCTATTTATTTATTTTCTAGATTTTTAAATTAAAATGAATTTAACTTTCTGTTATGTACATGTTCTCCAGATGTAGTGTAGTTTGTTTCTCTGTTGTTAAATGGAAACTAGCATTTAAATAGTCTGTAAAGTACTGCTTTCTTGGTGTATGTCTGAATTCATTTTCCTGTTGCGTGATAAGTACTTTGAGAAAAGCAGCTTCAAGAGAGGAGGGGTTTGTTTCTCACAGTTCAAGGCAGAGTTCGTCAAGGCAGTAGGAGGCATTCGAAAGGGAAGCAGGGAGTGAAGTGTGAATGTGTGCTGTTCTGCTCCCTTTTACATAGTTCAGGATCCTGTGCCCAAGGAATGGTCCTACCTGCTTTTAGGCTGGCCTTAATTGGCCCAATAAAGATAATCCATCACAGGTATGCTCAGGCCCATTGCCCACATTATTCTGGATTGTCACCTTGACAACAATAACCATCGTAGTGTATTACCTTAATAGAGACTTGAACACTGACGTGTTTTTCTATGTTTACTCAGTTGTGGGATGAGAACAGAAATGACCAACTTGTTAGAATCATTTTCTCTCTACTCTCTAACCTTCTTATTTTCAGACAGTTTATGATAGAAGTCCTGTGAATGGAAGCAGCCAATGCATTGGAGTATTGAAGGGTGTTAAGAGAGAGTTCTGGAATCTAATTACCAGTGCTGAGGCAGCAAAAGAAGCTAGGAAAACCCAGGTTTCTTTGTCTTTTAGTATGGAGAGTTAATGTAATTTAGGACAGGAAACTGAGGAAGAAGTCATGGTTGTGTTGAGAAAGTAAAGCTTCAACTAATCAAGGAGTAGAGATGATAAGAAAAATTGCCATTTTTCTTTTACCCAGACCTTATTTTCTAAATACTGTGCTCTCATTAAAAGTAACCAGGGTCTCATGGAAAGAAAGAGCTGATAGCAAATCTGTGTAAGTCTCTTGTTAGGGCTCACACCCCATCCCTAGCTACCCCTCAAAGGGATGACAGAAAGACTTAGGAGACAGCTTAAAGGACTTTCATTGCCAGGATCTGGGGCACTCTGACAATCACAGCCACTCCCTCCCGATACAGAGCAAGGTAGATAAGTAAAGAATTGACGGCTGGCCACAGCGCACCCAGTACAGTGCTTGCTGTGCGAGCATGAGGACCTGAGTTTGAACCCCTGCTTTGTGCCCCACAGAAAAGCTGGGCACAGAGGAGTCAGGCACAGTAGTACATGGTTATAATTGTGTTACTGGAGAGGTGGAAATAGGAGGATCTCTGGGACTCACTAGTAAAACAGCTAGCTAAATAGGCAAGCCCCAGAGCAACGAGAAACTCTCAGAAATAAGGTGGACAGAGCTGGAGAGATGGCTCAGCAGCTAAGAGTACTGGTTCCTCTTCTGGGGTTCAAGTTCCAACACCCACATAGCAGCTTATAACCATCTCCAACTCCTGTCATGGGGTATCCATTGCTTTCTGGCCTCTGTGGATACTGCATGTATGTCGTGCACAGACAAACATGCAGGCAAACACACAAACACAAAACCCTCAAAACATATGCATACAAGAAAACCAAGGTGGATAGCACCAAAGGACGACGGGTGAGGTGGTTCTCTGGTACACAGACATTCGCGTACACACAAACATGGGAAAAGGGGATTAAGGCGGCAGAAGTTTCCTTAGAGTATAGTCCACTGTCATCTGACAGTAGAGAAGAAGTGATTGCCCTGCATTGTACCAGCAAGGGACAAAGCATTATTACCCTTACCTTTTGTCCGTTAGGAAGTTGGGGAAACAGGCAGATAAATGAGATGAATATTTACCTTGGTGTCTCTAAAGCTTAATTTTTTTAAGGACGAGATTTGTCTTATGCCTGAGAGTAATAATGCCTTGAATAAATTTATTTGGGTAACTAATACATTCATATGGACTGGCTGTCATAATGGAGTATATTAAATGTGGAGTGATACCTTTATGCATTTTATAAATATTGGTATTATAAAAGTAATGAACTTAAAATCCAGGATACAAATAAATATTAGAAACATGGGGAAAATCCTCTTAAATCCACCTGTTAATAGAGGTGTCCAAGCTGCTGTCCAAGCATTGGTATAGTTGTCTGTGCTTAAACCGTGTTGAACATGCAGTTCTATAGTACAACGTGCCAACTTATTTTATTTAAAGGTGTTTGACATTGCGATGCAAATTATACTTTGACAACTTACTATCTCAGCGGGCTTACTGTGGAAAAATGAATTTCGACCACAAGAATGAAACTCTGAGTATTTCAGTGAGTATCTTGACGGCATCTTTGTCGTAGTTGTTTCTTTTCTTTTGATGGACTGTTGATCAACCTGTCCTGTTACCTTTAGAAAACAGGAACTTCTAAGTGAAAGGTCATCTTTGCTAGTGTGTTTAACATTAAGTTGATCTTAATATAAAGTTAGTAGCTTAGGTTTTTTTTTTCCTCCAGTCACATTGTTTTCTTAGGATGCTAAGTACGGTTTTATTTTCAGTCTTAACAACTGTTCATCTTGTTTGTCCACTCATGTTTTAAGTTTTTGCACAGCACCATGTAGGACATTATAGAAAATCCATTGTCGGTAGTCTCACTGTGGGAAACCAAGAAGTATCTGTTATATTCACCTTTGTAGATTCTATGGTTGTGGAAATGTGCACAAATCGTGTGGTGTGGGAATATGTATTAACAGCTATATAGGAAGATAAAAAACAACTACCCACTTTAAATAGTAACTGCTGCTCTTATCATAATTTTATCCTTCTATCCTAATATTCACAGAAAAATATTTGATATTTTGGATGCCCTCATCATTTAGAACTCCTGCATTTTAACCGAATTAGGAAGTTAGTTTTGCCTTTTGGTTTTTTTTTTGTTTGTTTGTTTAAATTTCCACTGGTAAATTATGTTCACCATCTCTACCCACCATTTATTTTTGAGATCCAGTTATTTACAGATACAGATTTAAAATTACTGGGAGGAATTAGGCCTGTGGTCGGGAGGGTAGTATGTCATGATAACCCATTGTTTTTACTGCAAAAGTACAAGAAATCCAAGGAAATTACAAAAATTCTATTTTTAAAGACATTGGAAAGCTGTGGAAGCAACAGCGACTAGATGAATTGAAATTCCAAGAAGTGGGAGAGCCTGTCCAAAGTAAGCTAACATTGCTGGATATTTTCTTTCCTGGAGGCATTTGCTGATCTCAGAATTTTGGTGGTTATGAGGGCTACTGACAGGACAGCAGGGCTTGTGAAATACTAGGCACATGACTAGTACTTCAGTTCATTCTTGAGGGCTGGAGTTGTGCATGGCTATCTAAAGGCACCAATTTCTAAGACTGCAAATCCATTCCAGGCCAGCTTTCTCCCAGATGAACTGAACTGTCACTCAGCCTTAGCATATATACGTCCTAGTCAAATGGAAACTTGCTCCAACTTGGTGGGCTGTTGTGTTGACTAGAATATCTGTTCTTACACAAAGCATCAAACATAACGTAAAAAGATTTGGGTCTCTACCCTACAGTTAGGAGCTAAGCAGGTTGTCCATGCTCACTATTTACTCATCAGTATACCAGTGACTCTAGCCACAAATCAAGGAATAAAAGATAGAGATGATAAAGGAAGTCAAATTCCTTATATTTATAATTAACAGGGTCATCTGTGCAGAAAATCTGATGAAATCTACAAAACACCTAAGAAGTTAAATACAACTAGCAGAGTTACATAACCACATTAAAAAAGAATTGTATTTTTATGTATTAGCAACATGATCAAAACCTGAAAATTTAAAATATCATTTATAATAGCATTAAGATATAAAATACTTAGAAATCTGACACAAAGTGCCTAAGACCTATACTCTGAAAAGCTAAAAGAAGTAGTGAGAAATTAATGAAGAACTAAATGAGAAATCTGTTGTTGTCAAGGCTCAAGAGACTCAGCAGGGTCTGGGGAGATGTCCCATTCAGTAAAGTGTTTATTATGCAAACTTAAGTTTGGATCTCCAACATTGCATAAAACTCCACACACTAATCCCAGAGCTCGATAGGTGGAGACAAACCAATTCATAGGCTCCTGGCCAACTAGTCTAGCTGAATCAGTGAGCTTCAAGTTCAATAAGAGAGCCTGTCTCCCAGAAAATAAAGGTGACAGTGATTGAGGAAAACACATATGCACACACATACTGCATATACTTGTGCATATATAAGCATGTATATGTACAACACATACATACAATTCAGCATGTCAAAATTTTAGTTCCTAAATTGACCTATACACTCAACACCATTTGTATCAAAATAGCCACAGGCTTTTTTGTAGAAATTGATAAGCTGGTTCTAAAATGTATATGGAAATTGAAAAAGATCTAAAATAGTTGTAACTTTGAAAAGAAAGAATAATATTTGAAAATTTCCATTAACTGAAGGCTAAAGTAATAAAACAGTAAGGTTCTGTTACATCAGTGGCTCTTAACCTTCCTGATGCTGTGACCCTTTAATACCTCATGTTGTGGTGACCCCCAACCATAAAATTCTTTTCATTGCTACTTCATAACTCTAATTTTGCTACTGTTGTGAATAGTAATGTAAATCTCTGTTTTCCAGTGGTCTTACACGACCCCTGTGAAAGGGTCATTTGAGGTCTCCCTAGGAGTTGCAACCCACTGATTGAGATACAGAACCATCCAGATAACATGGAAACCAAGTGGAGATTACAAGGAGCATGAGGGACTTACAGAATGATGGATATGTTCTTTATTCTGAATTTCAGTTTCATACATTTGCTCCTTATTTGCTAAAGCTTAATTAAATTGTGCACTTTAAATACGTACAATTTGCTGGATCTTATTAAAAGTAAAAAGGTTTTGTTACATTTATTTGAGATTTCATGCTACAGTGTCAGTATGGAGGCCCAAGGACAACTTGAAGGTGTTTATTCTCCTTCTACTGTACAAGTTCCTAAGACTAAAACTCAGATGCTCAAGTGTGGCCCCAAGCACCCTAACCTGATAAACCACCCTGCTGGCCCTGTTGGTTTTTGTTTTTTGTTTTTCTTTTTACCTCAAAAAGCAGTAAAAACTACCAGAGAAATAAGGCTTGGAAATGTGACTGATATTAAAAGGAAAAGCAAGAATAGAACCAAACTCATGATGATAGCTACAAGAGATAGTAGACTAGTGTCTTACCACAAGTGATATATGTCATGAAATAAAAGTTAGTTATAGCAAAGTACAGTTTTGGTACAGATTTGTAATCCACACAAAACATGACTCTAAGACTTGGAAAATGTAGTTAGTACTTGATACGAAGAAATCATTGATTGGCTTAGCTTAATAGCCAGCTGAATGTAGCTAAAGATAAATTTAATTGAGTTCATGTTAAGTCAGAAAGAAATATCTTGTGTGAGTAACATAAAAACAAGACAGAAAACCCTGAACAGAGCTGAAGAGACAGGAAGGATACAATTAGCTGGTTTTAGTGAGGACAGAATTGGAGTTCCACTAAGAACAGAAGGAGCAAAGGACAGAATAATGTTCAGGACCAAAATACTTAAAGAGTCAAGAGCATCAAACTTAACCTGTTCTCTCACATTTCGGGAAGTGCTCTTAATTCTGATAAACCAAGAAGACATCAGGGCTATACTGAGATCGCTAGAACAATCACTGCAAAGAATGTCAAGTGAATGCACACTAAAGCCCAAGTAAAACACTAGAAAAAGCAACTACTTAGTGAGAAGCCAGGTGTGTCTAATCACCCTTGGAATGCGTTGGCAGGAGGATTAACACAATTAGAGGCCATTCCAGGCTACAGAGTGAGACCCAAAATAATCCAGAGAGAGGACAACAAAGAACATGGGTGGGGGGGGGGGCACAAATTAGTGAGAGATAAAACTTAGTTACCAGTAATTACATTAGCCTTTGTGGACCAAGAAGGTGTGTTAAAAGTAAAGATGGCCTTGTATGTATAGATTGTGAGTCAGTTCTGGTAGAGGGAGACTTTAAATACTAACATAAGGACAAGGAGGATCCTCAGTGAAATCATGGAGCAAAGGTATGTCATGCAGATAGACAAGAAAGCTTACACATGGCTGCTAACAACAAAATTAGATTTACACAGGCTCAAGGCCAAAAGTAGTGCTTCATAGTACTAGAAAGTTAACTTTAAAAATATTTGAATTTGTATATTCAGGAAAATTGAGAGAACTAAAAGGCAAAATAAGAGTTAAATATAGGTAGAAATTTTTGAACTCTCAGTAATTAATGAAAAAGTCAGATTAAAAGTCAGTAAAGTTATACAAGCCTTACTGTATTTACCAAATTGACCCAGTAGCATAAATGTAGAACCCTGTGGTGGATTATAATTTCTGTGAATTGTCTATGGAACATTTACCAGCATAAACCATTTTCTTGTCCTCAGTTAAAAATCTCAGTAAGTTTCAAAGAATTAAAGTTACACAGAATATATTTCAAAATTAAATGAAATTAAATACCTAAAAATTCCCTAATTTATAAAATTACATAGCAAATTTCTAAAGGATTAAGGATTCATAATAAATTACATGGAAACTAGAAGATAATTTCCAGCAACAATCAAAAAGTAAAACAGCAAAACATGAAGGAGACAGTATAACACTTTTCAGAAAGGAACTTTTATCACTCTATATGTATTTAAGGAGGAAAGATAGATCCAACATTAGTGGTCTATTTCAGGAAGCTAGAAGACAATTAGGAATTCAGACACAGAGATCTCATAAAACTGTGAGAGCAGAAGATGAGAGGAGAAAGCAAGTGTCCAAACAGTGCAAAGCACACTGAACACATGGCTCGCTCATCTAGACAGAGACACTACTATAAGCCTATGAGTAAAGGGTTATCACTTCATGAATTACACTGGATTCAAATTATTGGGTGCCCTTTGGTAAAACAAAACAAAATAGACTTTGGCCATTTATCTCACATTTAGTATAAAAATTGATAAATGTAAAATGTAGGACAATAAAACTTTTGGATGAGGGAATCAATTTAGGGTACCTATCAGTGGATGAACAGATAAAGAAAATATGGTAGATATACATAATGGAATGATACTCAACCTTTAAGAAGAATGAAATCCTGTGGTTTGCATCAAAGTGGATAAAATTAGAGGATGTGATCTGAAATGAAATAAGCCAGGCACAGAGAACAAAAACGCACATATTCTCATGGGAAATTGAGGAGTTAGTCTGAACACAGAATAATGATTAGTGCAAGTTGGGGGGGCGGGGAGGGAGAAGTTGAATAGTAAGTACCAAAACACTGTTCGGTGGGAGTAAGTCCTGGTGGTGCTCCCCAGCAGCACATTCACTGCAGTTCACAGGAACGTTAGGTATATAAGGAAAACTAGAATGCTGGCCGGGTGGTGTGTCACACGCCTTTAAACCCAGCACTCAGGAGGCAGAGGCAGCTGGATCTCTGAGGTCAAGGCCAGCCTGGTCTACAGAGCAAGTTCCAGGACAGCCAAGGCTACATAGAGAAACCATTTCAAAAACCAAAGAAGAGAGAGATAGAAAAACCAAAGAAGAGAGATGCTCAAAGGCTCCAATCACAAGTAAGGGGATAGAAATGCTAATTATTCTGACTTGACTGGTGTATACTTCATATGTGTGGAAGTAAGCACATATGCTCCACTAACATGTGCCACCCTTTCCTGTAAACAAAAAATAAAGTACTTTCATGAAGATTTGAAAAACAGGACACAAAAGGCCATTTTAAAAAGCCCCAGCAATAAAGAAGGCTATTGCCTGGGGAAAGATATTTTTTGGTACCTAATAAAAGAATAATAAAAGAAAAAAGACTTGAGCCCATTTTAAAATCACCAAAGACTTAAATGAGTAAATGGGAGTTACCCAAATGGAGGATAAGCACATGGACAGTGCTCAGGATTGTTAGGCATCAGAGAAATACAGATGTATGTCTCACTAGCCACTGTCCTCCCCTAATGAGAAAGACTGAAATGAGCAAGACTGCAAACTTGGTTGGTAAGGAAACGGAATCAGAGCTACTGCATTGCCATTGGGAGGAAGGGGGCCTTAATTTGAAAACCCATCTACTTTTGGATGTGAATTCAAGGGAAATGAATGCTTATGTCTCCTAGGGGCATTGTGTCTTCCAAAAATGATACACAATATACATTTAAATTTTCAGACTTTTAAACCTTTTAGAAAGTAAAAAAAATGAATGTATGGTCATTTGAGAGCAGCATATGTCTGACACTTACGTAAAACTGACCTTTTCACTTATACATAGTAAGTCTGCAGTTTTGCCAAAATAAAATAGACTGCTTCTTTATACTACTTTGTATTTTCTCAGGAAATTATGCAAAAGGAATGCTGTAAATATTATTTATTGATTTTTTTTGTTGTTGTTGTTACCATAGAGAATTTTAAAAAGTATTGTTTTAAATGTCTTTAAATCCATTCCCACCATTTTCTTGCGTAAACCTCTTCAAGTGGGTCTGTTTTGATGATTTTAATTGTTAAAACTGTGTAGCCACTAGATGTCACTATAATTCTAGTAATGAAAAATTATCTCAGTGGTTTAAATGTTTAATGTGGTAACAGTTATAGAAGAACTAGTTTAAATTGTTTATTTTAATAAATAATGTTTGGTTAAATATTGGATTTGTTGTCATAGCTTTGGAATTTTGGTATGTTAGGTTTCGTTAAAGTGACAAAAAGTGCTCACTTTGTTTTTGTTTTTTTTTTCAACTTATTTATTTTCTGTATATGGACTTTTGGTATGCTTGTATGTCTGTGCACCCAGTGCATGCCAGGTGCCTGAGGAGGCCAGAAGAAGGCCTCAGATCCCTCAAACTGGACTCATACATGGGCATGAGCTGCATTTTGGTTGCTGGGACATAAATCTGGGTCCTCTGTAAGAGCGTCTTGACATCTCTCCAGCCCCTCAATTTAATTCTTTTAAAGTGAAACAAAAATTGGATAGCTTGCTGTTACAGTATAAAATATTTTGAATGGAGTAGATTCTTTCAACTTCTAAATGACCTTAGCTTTACTTCTCTCTCTTTCTTTTTTTTTTAAACTATAAACCTTTTCCTTGTGATCACCCTTAAAGGTTCAGCCTGGAGAGGGAAATAAAGCTTCCTTCAATGACATGCGTGCTTTGTCCGGCGGTGAACGGTCTTTCTCCACAGTGTGCTTCATTCTTTCCCTGTGGTCCATTGCCGAATCACCTTTCAGATGCCTGGATGAGTTTGATGTCTACATGGTATTGTTGAATTTTAAGTTCTCTAATTTTTATTTGGTTTGAATGTTTTGAAAGGAAGAGTCTTTTGTTTCTCCACAGTAGTGAAGGTATGCCTTGCCACATTAGTTTGTGATGTTAGTGGTTGGGAAGACCCTATAGTTGAGTTCTCTCCATGGCTACTGTGTGGTTCTCTAGAGACCCTGCCACACTCAAGCCTTTCTCTTACCTCTCTCTCATTCAACCTTTTCCCTAGCTTATTTCCGTCAACCTAAAGACAGCATAAAGCTTTTGCTTCTTAACACAGGGCTTTTGTAGAATGGCTCCTTTGGTTTTGGCCAAGCTTTTCAAAAGAATAACATGAGGGCAAAAAAGGTAACAAAGATACAAGAGCATTTGACCTTAAAGGTTTAAAAAAAAAAAAATAAAGGTTTTGAAACCTAGGTCTGCTACAGTTTTTCAAATGGCTTAGATTTATCCCCAAGGGTCCCACTCAGTTCTCCATGTAATAGATGTAGCTGGAAGTTTTCCTGTGTCCCAGCTGGCCTGCAGTCATGACAAATCTCTCCCACTCGTGTCCCCCAAGTAAACACACAGGCTTATCCCACCTATACTTCTGCCTGGCTACTGGCCAATCTGCGTTTTATTTATCAACCAATCAGAGCAACACATATTCACAACATACAGAACAACATCCCACAGCACTTGGCAAGTTATATCTGATTAAATGAAAAGCATTTGTTAGTTATATAAGTTAATTTATCTGATCATGTTGGTTGATGAACTATCACCTCTTCTAATTGAGAGGTCTCTCTTCAAATCGAACCTTTATCAATTTTGATGGTATCCATAGCTTTTCTTCTCCTATAGAAACAAAAGCAAAACCTTGTCCCTAACATAATACATATCCTGGTTTCCATTCTGAAGTCAGCACATCCTTAAAGTATATAGGCTGATTTAGTTCTGTAGTTTGCTACTTCATTGGGCTACTATTGAGGCTCAGCTGAGATTCTGTGTCTAACAGACATCCTTCCTACTCATGCATTGTAGTCTGGGTTCAGACTTTCCAGGAGCATCCGTTTATCAGATGTCACCTGTGAGCTTGGTCTTCCTTGGAGTACTTGGCACCTCTCTTCCCTCCATTGGGATGTGTTTTCTTACAGGTCTACACTCTTTCTGGATTTGTATTTTCTGTGTCTTCTTTTTAGTCTTTCTGCCTCCCAATTTTAATGTTGTTGAGTGTTTGAAGTTTTTTGTTTGCTTTTTACAGTTTTGCTATTTTTCTTGTCACGTGTGTAGATGTGATGTAACACAGGCCCCAAAGCCACTCTCTGCTTATAGACCTACCTGATGGATGTTCCCCATCCTGATATCTCATTTGCAGTCTAGACTTGTGTGCCTGCTGCCCTTCCCACCATCCAGTAAACTGCCAGCATTCCGAGCTCAGTGTGTCTGAGACTGGAGTGGGTCTTTCTCTCAAAGCATCTTTCTTTTCTCCCATTTTTTGCCTTATTCATGACAAATTTTCATCACTACCCTCGTCACCTAGCTTCAAAACCCATGTAATCTGATGAACTGTTCCCTTTTACTTACATGCTGCTGGGCCTTGTTTGCTCCTCTTTTGAAGGTTCTACCCTTTTCTCCTTCCTCATGTGGCTCTGCTACCTCTTGTCCTTTACCTCCAGCTGCTGTGATAATCACTTGCTAGGCTTTCAGACTATATCTTGCTGCTTCGGCAGCCCATTCTCCACATTTTAGGGGAATTGATTTGTAAAAATTGATCAGATTGTGGTCACCTTTTTAAAGCCCCTAGGTGGATATATCTAAAGTATTTAATTTTGTAAGGTAACATTGAGACCCTTAATGGTGTAGTCTCTGCCATTTTACAATTTTAGCTGTATTAAGCTGTTTATAATTTCCCAAGCACACTGCCTCATCTAGTGTTTTCATGAATTGTGTATTCAAGTCTGCTTATCTTCCGATGATGATGACTTTAATGATGCCTTGTGAGGGCCATACTTTTTAAATTCTTGATAAAACTTGATAAATTTGAAAGTAAACGTGTTTTATCTTTACCTTGGGTAATTAACTACTGCTGTTCTTATAAATTCATTCTGTAATAGTTGTGTTACTGGTATATTTTCTTACTACTTTAGTTGTGTTTACTTGTGTTGAGAGAGGAGGCCATAATATATCTATTCAGTTACTTTCCCCTTAGAGTTTCTGATACTATTTTTCCATAGATGAACTTGGCATTGTACATAAAGTAATAGATCAAACTCTAGAAGTTTGTTTCAGCCAAAAGAATGCTGCTTTTATAGAAATAGCTAATGCAAAACCAATCCTAACTTTTTATCGTTTCTTCTTCAGGATATGGTTAATAGGAGAATTGCGATGGATATGATACTTAAGATGGCAGACTCCCAGCGTTTTAGACAATTTATCTTGCTTACCCCTCAAAGCATGAGGTAACTTCTTAAAACTTTCTGTGAACACACATACACGTGTGTGTGTGTGTGTGTGTGTGTGTGTGTGTGTGTGTGTATGTTTTTCTGATCACATGTAGAAGTGACGTACATAACTTGCATCCCTCCTATATATACAAGGCTCCAAAGTCACACCTACCAGATGGAGGTATCTCATTCTGTAGGTCTAGACCTGTGTGCCCTGATATCCAGTATGTTACCCAGCAAACAGCCAGCATTCTGAGCTCAGTGTGTCTGAGACTCAATCCTCTCAAAGCATCCTTCTTTTCTAAATACCTGTACCATCTGACAAAGGGGAGAGAAATCTATATGGAACCTCACACATACACACACAAAAAAATCCCAGGCCGCCAAAGCAGCCCTGAGTGAAAGCAGGATGGAGCTGGCATGGTTTTAAATGCAGAAATGACCAGGGTGAGGGGACATTAATCCCTTTGCTTGCTAGGCAGACTTAAGATGTCATCTGCTTTCCTAGATGCATACTTTTATTCATGCCCTACCCCTACCCCTTTAAGAAATGAATGGACTCAAAGGTAATTTTGACTGCTTATGTTTTGAATTTGCTCCTTTGTGGTTTTCTTGATCATCTGTTCTAAATAGTCCCATGATTGTGGGGCAGTTTGATTTGGAATATCCAGGCAACTCTAGAAAAGAACAAGAGTGTAAAATAGCTAACATAAATTTTTTTATTTTCTGTTCATCCAAATTGAAAATACTGGTATCTAGTGGGAAGTTTTTTATTCATTGATTGCTCATATTGTTGGGGATTGAACCTAGGGTGGGTGCAAGTATTTAATGAATAAAAACTTCATTGGAAATTTTGCTTCCTTTAGCTCACTTCCTTCAAGTAAACTGATTAGAATTCTTCGAATGTCTGATCCTGAAAGAGGGCAAACCACATTGCCTTTCCGACCTGTGACTCAAGAGGAAGATGACAATACAAGCTGACAACTTAGTGCCTTGCCCTCATGCTGAAAGGTTGTGAGGGGATCTGGACTGTCGGATGGAATAGAATGAGACTAGAGAGATTCTGGAATAGAAGAGGCTCCTTTAATCTGACCCATCGATTGTGTGCAGCCTAGAAAACCAGCCGCTGCCAACAGTTAAAATTACTACTGCTTTCTTTGTGAAAACCAATTTCATAATACTGGTTTTAAATCTTTTAAGTTGGTTTGCTTTGGAGTTTCTGTATTTTGTTTGTTTTTATCATCTACTTTTATAAATTTTTTCAGGAGTAAAATTTTGTACATATGCACATGTACATATCTGTTCAGTTTGGGTTCATTTCTATAGTATTTTGTAAGAATTAAAATAAAAGTTTGAGCACCCGATGTTTAGTTTTGCTTTTCCAGGTTGTTACAGTCTAATTTTAAAAATTAACAAATGTCTGTGGAAAGAAGGATTTCTTGGTGTGGAATGGGGGAATGCAGTGGACAAGACTAGTTACACGGGACATACTGATGTTTAAGTATTAGAGACCTACTTAAGACTTGATATACTGGGCAAAACCTGTGCTTGCCATTGATTTTTAACCCTAGGGTACAACTATAGATTTGGGATACAATTCTGAAATCACTGCATTTCATCAATTTTAAGATGGTTTTTATTAGATACTTTATGCAGCACTGAAGCACTGCCAACCCCATGATGCTTTCTCCTTTGTCCTTTAACTGCCCTCTCCCCAAGGAAGAATGTGCCAGGACTGTGTGCTAGAGCATGGTGGCCTAGTGTAAAAGCCCTCAGTTTTTGCTGGTGCAGCCACTAGGGAAGCAGATACAAGAGGATCACAAGTTCTAGGTTTGCCTGGGTTATAGAGTGAGTTCAAGGCCAACCTGGGCAGCTTAACCTGTCTTAAAATGAAAGTGAAATTGAGGGCTGAGAATATGACTTAATAATAGAGCAGGATTAGAAGGACTGGGAGGTGAGTGCCTATTGTCAGAGTAGCTAGTGGTTATGTGAGTCAAAGTCTACACTTGATGGTGAGATGACATGAAACACATCCTGATTTTAGAGACAGAGTGTTTCTACAGTGATCAGTTTACTGTAAAAATTGGTATTTATGACTTTTTTTTAAAGAAACATGAGCGTATTAGTGCCTGTGTTCTGTTAGCTACTAAGGTTAGGGCTAACCTTTAAACAGGTATTGAATAGCAGCAAGAAGCAGTCCCTATATTACCAGCAATAAGAATTAGAATACATATTTATGAACTTGAAAAGGAAGTATTTTGAGAAAAGTATTATTTTTAAAAGCAAGCATACTTCTATAGTTATTGAGAAAAACTGAGTTTTGTTTTGGTGGGGAAGAGAATGTATTCTTAGAATAGTTGCCAAAAATCCAAAAACATTTCTAGTCTAAGAATATAGAAAGGAAGCTGCTGCGTGTTCTGAACTTTCCTCACCAACCATAAGCAGTATAACTCATTTGTATCAGAACTATTTTAACATACCTTTTTTTTTTAAAATAAAAACCGAAGTGGAATTTATCAGTATGTTAATTTTAATTAGCTAAAGAGTTTCAGTGTTTTGAGTTTTTGTGGTAGTTTTAAATGTGCTTCTACAGAATGAAAAATGCAACCCTCAGATCCTGACCATCTTGCTGAAGACCGTGCATTATTAGAAATACAGCCCTCGGATCCTGAGCATCTGCTGAAGGCAGTGCATTATGGGATATGCAGCCCTCAGATCCTGAGCATCCCCTGCTGAAGACAGTGCAAAAGTTTTAGTTTCAATCATAAGTGAAGACATCCAGTGTTCTAAGTAGTAATAACACCCATTGGAAAATTTAAGAAGCTATTGTTCTTTTAAAGTATGTGTAATTTCCAAAAATAAAACTTAAAATTTATATGTATTAAAGTCATGTTTTTGTGAACTGAACAAAGAATAATTGGCTAACTTGGACCTCTTCATAAATAGTGATTTCTTTATACATGTCATTCTGGTAGATCGAAAGTCTCTAGAAGTCCTAAGACAGCTTTGGATTACACACTCGTGTTCTTCCTCAGGAAATGTCAGAATCATTCACAAAACAAGTGAGTTTTAGCCAAAGTATGAGTATGGTTATTAAAATTAATAAGCAGCTTATTTTAAATATTTTCCAAGTTTTCATTTCACCCATTCCCTTTTCATGTATGGGAGGACTGACTTTATGATGTTCAGAGTATTTGTATATGGAGACAACTGCTTCAATTCTGTGTAAGAAATTGGGTACTGGCACATGTATTGTACCAGGAAGTGCTGTGAGGAAAAGGAAATGTCCCAAAATGCCTGGGAGTTAAGGATCATGAGTTCCAAGAATAGCTACGAAGCAAGACCGTGTCTACCCCCAACAAATTTTTTTTTTTTGGATACACATTAGATGTAGAAATAAAGATTAAATGTTTATAATGCCCCGAGGCAGTGTTCCAGTCATATTCATAACTTGTTAATGCATTTCCACAGCTTTTGCCGCAGTGTTCCCTGAAGTCCCATGTCTTAAATACTTGGTTTCCAGCCTGTGGTGCTGCTGGCTAGTGGTGGAACATCAGGAGGTGGAGCCTACTGGGAGGAAGTTAGGGGTTGGGGGATGGGAGTTGTATCCTTGAAGCTGCCAATTTGGCCCTTTCTGAAGTAACCGTTGTGATGTGAAGGAAGTCAGTGAGGATCCTGGTTGATGAGATGTGACCACCTTAGTGGGACTCAATTGCAGAGGGCTAAGTCCACATCTCAGCTGCTGGGCTTGCTTTCACTATTATTTGTACACTGCTCCATTTCCCCTTCACCCCCTGTAGCAGATTCTACCTTCCACAGATGGCCACCACAGTAAATCCTTCCCATGTTCCAGGACCTTGCTTTGTGGAAACTCCTTGCTCTTGATAGAGTGTAACCCGCAACAAATGGAATCTGGTAGAATCCTGTCGTTTCCCAGGCTAGATCTGAACAGACAATGAGAAGAGGTGAAACTCGTGCCTTGATCTCTAAAGGCTCAAGGGCTCCTAAATGGATCCCCAATGCTCAACAGGAGCGAGCTACTTTCTTCCTCAAGGTTGCTAGGGGAGGAAGCTGGGATTGCTTGTGTGAGAGGCCTCTGGACTGCTGGAAGAGGTATGGTGCTTTTCCCCTACAGCTGTTCAAAGCCTCCTGTGTCTCCCAACAGTAGGAGAGATTCCAAGCCAGAATAAGCCAAATGAGTTGTGGAATGAAGGGACATTGGAGTTTGTAGTGGTGGTTTATAGCTAAAGGGACAGATCTTCATGCTTGAAGGTGAATGTTACAAAGTAGAACTAAAGTTAATCCATATAGTACCGGGTATGGAATGTCACAAATCTAAATGGCCTTGGGAAAGCAGCAGAAACCCACCTAGTCTTTACAGATACCTTTGGTGAGGAACACTGAGTCAGAAGTACCGAGATTAGGATCCATCTAGTGGGAATTGAACTAAAACGATGCAGGGTAACCTGGGGAACAAGAGATGGCACACAATAAACAAGAATTGAAGTATGAAAAGTACCTTCAGGCCACACCCTGGTGCCTGTAATAAAATGGGAGAGTAACAAGGACTAGCCAACCACACCTAAGGAAGCAAGCTCGCATCTCCTTCCTATATGCCTGATGCTGACTGCTTTTCAAATTCAGAAAAAGGCTTCAGTGTTAAAAAAAAAAAAAAAAAAAAAAAAAACGAATCCCTCATTGTCAGGCCTCAAAAGGAACAAAAACTGGCCTCAGGGCCCCCAAAGGCCTAAGCCCTGTACTGAAAGTTAGCTATTAATCAAATGGCACCTTGCTTTCAACTTGGAAAAGAAAAAAACACAAGGTCAGACAATTCAATCCTCTTGTTAGGGCATCAGCGTCAGGAAGATTGAAGGTGGGTGTTAAGACTTTGGCCTACAAAATGTTTCCTTCTGTCCGGGCAGTGATGGTGCATGCCTTTAGGATCTCTGTGAGTTTGACACCAGAGTTAGTTCCAGGACAGCCAGAGCTACACAAAGAAACCCTGTCTTGACCACCCCTTCTCCCAAATAAAAGCTTTCTTCTAACTGTTCCCTGGATCTTTACCCTTAAATGGTAGGACTTTTAATACTGTTAAGGTTTCATCCCATACCAGTGTCAGAGTGAACCTCTTCCAAGACAATGGAGTTTGTAAGTTGTTAGTAAACACAGTGGGGCAGGAGAGGTGGCTCCATAGTTAAGAGGACCTGAGTTCAATTCCTGGCTCCCTCATAACAGCTCACAACTGCCTGTAACTCCAGTTCCAGGGGACTCAACACCTGGCCTATGTGGGCACACACAGAGTATATATATATATATCTATATCTATCTATATATGATAGATAAAGAGATAGAGATATAGAGATATATATAGATATATCATACACAGAAAAACAATATAAAAGGGTTTTGAAAAGAATTGTATCTACTTAAAGTCTTGGTAGTTCTAAGATTTCACATGTAGACAATAGGCTGGAGCCCCATCAAGAAGCTTACAAGATACACCTAGCTGCACTTTAGAGTTACCCTTGATTAGAACAGCTGTGTGCTCTTCCTTCTTCAGTCTATGTGTTTATTGCAATGATTCTAAGCCTAGATCACCATTTTACATTGTGTGTGAGGGGAGATAATTATCCCATTGGTACAAGGGACTTAATCCTAGCACTTGAGAAGCAGAGGCAGGTAGATCTCTGAGTTCGAGGCCAGTCTGGTCTACAGAGTGATTTCCAGAATAGCCAGAGCTACATATAGAGATCCAGTCTCAGGGAGAAAAAAAAAAAAAAAAACCAAAAAAAACAATGGTACTTGTAGTTGGAATGTAACTGGCCCCATAAGTTCATAGGGAATGGCAATATTGAAAGGTGTGGCTTTATTGGAATAGGTGTGGCCTTGTTGGAGGAAGTGTGTCACTGTGGAGGTGGGCTTTGAGGTTTCATATATGATCAAGCCCGGTATTTCAGTTCACTTTCTGTTGCCTTTGGATCAAGATGTAGAATTCTCAGCTCCTTCTCCAGCACCATGTCTACCTGCATGATACCATACTTCCAGCTGCCTTGCCCCCACCATGATAATGAACTAAACCTCTGAACTGTAAGCCACTCCAATTAAATGTTTTCCTTTGTAAAAGTTGCCATAGTCATGGTGTCTCTTCACAGCAATAAAATCATAACTAAGATGGTACTCAGTGTTGTACCTAAAGAGCCGTTAGGTCATGAGATACCTGGCCTCAAGCCTGAACCCAAAGTCATTATGACATGAAGCTCTTACAGAATCTTGGGAAGCACGTTTCACACAGTATCTGGGATGTGAACTATGGCCACAGGTTAGACTGGCATGTTGTATTCTAAAGATGATGAAATCCCTTGTGATGTGTGTTCTTCAAGAACTTTGCTTCACCTAACAGGAGAGAGCTTGTGGCTCTCTTGGAACCAGTAACTCCAGTGGAGGTGACACAGAAAAGACGTGTTTTGTGCTGGAGCTGAGATCATTGTGCCAGTAGTATGAGCTGCTGCCAGGCTCCCATAGTGTAAAGAAGCACAGACCAGCCTGGGAAGAGAATTCTTTAGGTTCAGCCATCCCTGTCCCCAGGGCCCATTTCCTCCCCAGCCATTAAATAAGTGCAAGCGTACCATAGACCCCAAGCCAGTTCAACAGTCAACACATGAGGTGATAGTATGCTTCTGTTTCAAGTTACTAGATTCAGGGCTTATTATGGAGTAGTAGTAATGAAACCACCTCCACTACCACCCACTGTTCACCTAATGTAACTCTAGTCATTGTGTGGCTTGCCTTCCATTTGTATATATACTATACTGTGTAGCGGGTTTTGTTCTTTTTCTCCCACTCAGCATTTGAGACGTTTGTCCATGCTGTGCATACCCAGTCTCCTCTCCGGCAGGTGTATAGGATGCCAACCTGAGGCATCGTCCATATTCTACTTACCTGATCCTCTAATGATAAGCTAGTACATTGACTCCACTACCTATGCCACAAACAGCCATCTAGGGTGTCCTGGGACATGTCCTCATAGGTCCTTCTATGAGTGTATTTTTGTTGTTGTTTGGCAGGGAGGAAAATATGACCAGGAATAGAAATGCTAACCCAATGAGCACATGCCTTTTCTTCAGGGTCACCTGTGCTAGTCCGTCTACACTAATCAATCATAACAATGAGGACTAAACAGGCAAATAGGATTTGTATTTGTTCACTCAGCTTCTACATTTTACTTACATAAAACAAACAAACAAAACAAAAACTAGTGAGCCCGCTGAAGAATTTAATTTCCATAAGTTACTGATATCTGTCCCTCATTTCCCTCCACTGTGGTCCTTCTGGATGGCCTTAATTCAAATGTCACCTCACCACCCTCGTGGAAAGAGCCACCACCATATGCCACCCCTCTCCCTTGCTCTTCTCTTGCTGGGTTGTGATTCAGTACCTTGGGGTTGAGCATTCATGAGCGTGTATGGGCTGTCTCCACACACGCGTACATGAGAATGGTGTTGGGTGCATCACAGGCAGTTCGACAGCAAAGGTTTGCTGTGAATGGTTGGCCAGAGCATAGTGTAACTAGGGGGCACCCCCAGTTTACCCATGCTACCCTCACTAAGTGAGGGGAAAGAGTAGTGGGAGGTGCAGAATCCCACAGACCTCCCTGCCCATGCTCCCTCACCCTCACCATGCACAGGGGTTGTGCACCCATGCATAAGGGTGCAAGGGCTTCTCTTCACTCACGGACGTGTCCTTTCTTGGAGCAGAATTTAGGTCCCCCGGTGCCCTGAGTAAATAGTAAGCATTGCTTGGTCACAATTACCTGGGAAATGAAGGAGACGGATGGACTCATTATATCCTGGACTCTAGTGCTGTTCAGTGGTCCTAAGGCAAAGGCAAAGGGGTCGGGAGAAAAGAGGCACTTGATAAAAAGCACTTTGAGTCAAGGAAAGAGGGTTGCAGTGTCTGATAAAAGCAGGGGCTGGTTCTCCAGAAGTTAAAATAAAATTCAATTAAAACAAAGTGTGTGGGGTTTGTTTTGTTTTCTGGTCACAAGGGCTGTCCCTGAAAGGCTTGGTCGCTACTGTGCAGTGCCAGTCTGGAGATTCCCTTCCCAGGAAACACAAGGGGACGGCACTGTGTGAAGAAACCCAACTCCAGGCATGGTCTGAAAATGCCAACCTGATTTAGAGTTGGAGATGAGATTTCTTCTCCCCAGGGTCAGAAGGATCAGTTGTGTTCCATCATGAAAACTAAAAAGTAGCACGCTTTCTACTTCTGACTAACCTTGGAACCTCTCCCCGGTCGCCCACTAAATGTGCCTCCGGAGTTGCACATAATATGTTCTCGGCACCAAAGTCACACTGAGATAAAGTTTATTGTAATATAGTGAACATTTTTTTTTTCCAGAATGAACAAATTTTCTGTTTTCTTTAAATATTACATGCCATATTAATAGTCCTCTTTGGGGGGGGAGGGGCTGGATGAGAAGTTGGAAAATGACTCAGTCCCCTTTCATTCATTCTTCAAATTCCAAAGACGTATGCTTAAGGGGAGACTGAGTAAGCCATTGCTAGCTGACCCTGACTATTACGAACATCAAGCTGAAAATGATAAATTAAGAATTAGGGAAATAAATCAAACATTATAAATTTATTTGGGACATCTATTGCCACCTTCTGGAAGCCTTTGAAACGTCAAGCAGAAATCAGTACATTCCCATCATTATGTTTTTAACTTTCAATAAATAATACCTTTGTGTCTATAGATATATAGATAGATATACTTAATGAATTTATCATTTAGCAGGATTTTTTAAGTGTTATACTGCATTCATCCAAAAGAGCTCTTTCCAGGTTGAGAGGGTACAAATGAGGTAAGAATTAAGGCAAACCCAAAAGGCATGCAAATGTAGTACATTTATATTCACTGATAATACAAGCTGTGTTGTGGGCCAGACAGGGAGCCAAGGGCCCCTCCTGTGTGTCTGTCCAGTACTATTTTACAGGAGAATGATGACACAGCCCATAATTAAGTTACATTACCATGGCGGAGGGGGGGGGATGGGTCTCAGTGCTACTAACATTATATAATCAAGGAGACACAAGCATTAGCAAAACGTGTACAGGAAACCATAGAACACTTGGCGGCACGCTTCTGCCCAGGCTTTGGAGGAAGATGTATTTTAATGAAATGATGTTACACGAATCACATTGTGGCAGGTTGTCGGTTTTTGTTTTATAATATATGCTTTTAAAATTCATTAGCAAATGACATTCTCATGCACACAAGTGTTTCAAACACAAGAAGCAAGTCCATTTATAGGTAGTCCAAGCAATTGTGTGTGTGTGTGTGTGTGTGTGTGTGTGTGTGTGTGAATAGCTGCAGACTGAATGGAACATCAAGACTTCTGTGCAGTCCATAGCATCGACGCCAGCTCACTTCTGAATGTCGCACTGCAGGAGTAATACAATGGAAGGGTCGCTCTTTGCAGCCTCTTTGAATTCATCCAATGTGATCTGGTCATCTTTGTTCTTATCCATCTTGCTGAAAATCTTGTCCACCCGCTGTTCAGGCGTGAGGCCATCCTCGTTCATTTTCATCATGATCACAGTGCCCACCATCTTGTAGATAGCCTTGGGGGGGAAAAGGACATGGTAGATGACGACATGACAGGAAACCAGGAAGCCAGAGGGCTCCCTCTGCCTGTCTCCCTTCCTCTAATTAGATCCTGTTTATCCCTCCAAACTTAGTTTCCCTTTTGCATAAGAGGTTCACGTCCCATGCTTTATGTTCCCATGGCAACCTGAACCTCTTTCCCTGGAATATAATACACACTTTATTATTGTGCTAGCTACTTTCCTGTCAACTTGACATAAGCTACAGTGGCTTGAAAAGAGGAACATCGTTAGAGGAAATACCGCCATCAGATTACCTGTATGTCGTTTTCTTGATTAATGATTGATGAGATGGACCTAGCACACAGGGGTCAGTGTCAACCCTGGGCAGGTGGTTCCCGGGCGGTATAAGAAAGCAGGATGAGTAAGCCATGAGGAACAAGGCAGGAAACAGCATTCCTCTGTGGCTTCTGGTCGGTTTCTATCCCCATGTTTCTGCTCCAACTTTCCTATTACCTGGATGTGTAAGATGAAATAAACCCTTTCCTCCCCAAGCTGATTTTGGTCATGGCGTTTTATCACAGCCATAGAAACCCTAATTAAGACAATTACCAACATCGCTTTGTCTTCCTCACCCGAGGGTACATTCCATCAATCTAGAAATGCCATGTTTTTCTCACTTCTTCAGGACTTGGCACACTGTTTGTCACATAATGAGGCTTCAACACATATTAGTTGAATGAAATAAATCCCTTTAACTTGCCGGGGTTAGGGACATGGAGTGAGAAGGCAGAGGAGGAAGAGCCAAGAAGGGTGCTGGTGAAGAAGGAAACTCTAGAGAGGGATGCAAAAGGCAGACCATGAAATTCTCTTTTAGAAGGGATAAGAGATTTAAATTTACTCCAGTGGAATTCTTAAATGGTTTTCCAATGAGAATAGTATAAGCAGATATGTGTCAATCTCGAGGCCAACTCGATGGAGATTTGGGGGTGATTATCAGGCTTCAGAGCGGAGGAAGTGCACAGGTCAGTGGTAAGATGAAGGGCCATGGGTTAGGGAGAGGATCAGGAAAGAAAAGGATGTATCTCATTTCAGATATTCTGAGTTTTGAGTGGGGATGACAGTCAATACACACTAGGTTTGGGAATTGAGAAAAAAAATGAAATGATCCCAATTGACAAGGGACTCACAATGTGTTAAGACAGGGAGAGCATTAAAACTGAGCTTGAGGTTGGGGCGGTGCTGGTGCACACCTTCAACCCCAGCACTCGGGAGGCAGAGCCAGGAGGATCTCTGTGAGTTCGAGGCTAGCCTGGGCTACAGAGCAAGATCCAGGGCAGGCACCAAAACTACACAGAGAAACCATATCTTGAAAAAACAAACAAACAACAACAACAACAAAAACAACTGAGCTTGCAAAGAAGTTAGTTCAGAAAGACCTGTAGATTAACATGAACAGAAGAGCAGAGTGAGAAGAGTCTCCCAGGTCAGCTAATTATCCACAGTTAATTCTCAACACGTGTTTCCTGGGTAGATGCAGTCTTCTCTTGTGAATAGGACCTGAGAATGGCAAACGCTCATTGCTGTGAACACTTTTCACAAGAATGTGTGTATGAACATGTATAGCCTCCAAGGGGGAACAACCCTTGTTGCTCTCAAATTAGTAAAGCAGGGTGACAGATCTGGGCAGTGGGACATCAGGCTGGCAATGGAAAGGAAGAGGCTACCGCAAAACGTTTGAGCTGGGTCAACCTCAGGAAGCAGAAACGTGGGCCACCACTGCCAGATGCACGCGATTCCCTGTATGGGCAATGTCACACCCATAGAGACAAAGGGTGGGAGACAAAGGGTGGCAGTTGTCTGAGTCTCAGTTGACAGGAGCAACAGGGGTAGGCGGGATCTTATTAAGGGATAAAAATGCTTCAGAATTGCATTATAGTGAGTGCTATATTCGTCTGTAAAATTCACCCTCGCCATCCCACATTATATAGTTTCATTATATTTTTATTATATATTTCATCATATTATATAGTTTCAACAGGTGAATTTACAGCCTGCAAATTGCAACTCAATGCAGATTTTTTTTATACATGCCTATCGGGGAGGGTAACCCACTAGAGAGTGTGTTTTTATTTTAACTTATCAAGTTAAAATGTTCATTGAGATAAAAATCTTTTGTCGTGTTCAGTTTTGCAGCTAGATTGTACTGATCTTGATGAAAACCAAACAGACAAAGCTGAGGATTCTAGGCCTTGAAAAGCTACCTAAGTTCCATTACATTTGCAGACCAGGTCCAGGTTAGCCCAGTAGCCTGAGTGTGCTCAAAGGAAAGACAGAGTCTGTTCTTTGTGCCTGCAAGTTTAAAAAGAGACAAAAGGACCATTCACGCTTGTAGCTGCAACGTCCCTCTGTTCTTTAAAAGATGAAATCAAGATGTTTCTCATCAGGCAAAAGACATGAAGCAGCCAGAAAGACAAGTGTCATTTTAATAGAGTCAGGGTTATAACAAAAAAATATAAACACAAGAGACGTATCTGGGGACCTCAGCAGGAAGTCCGATATGGCAGGGCTCACTAATGGTATCTGAGAATACGACACCCAAGAAAGGAAAGTTCCAATTAAGTCCTACACTCTGTGTCAGTACAGATCAGAGAGGGTATGCCAAACCTCAGATTAAATCCTAACATGCCACAGGATAACCTGCAGGATCCCTGTACATCATGTGTCCAACGAGCATTCCCAGCATACATCAGCAAGTGCCCATGAACCTCTATGTGGACAAAGTGTGTTCTACCAGGAAGAAATATATAAGTCTGTCTCCCTGTGTGGACCTGTCAGTCACATCCCTGTCGTTCTAAGGCTGCTCCTTAATGGGCTTTTGAGGCCCTCTGCACCTTCCTCTTTCCTCCTGCAGATCCCTCCCTCATCATTATTGCACCCATCTCATTCACTTGCCCTGTCCTTTCCCTATCAGCCTCCCTGCTGCTACTTTGCAGGGAAGTTGGCAGTCTGAATGAGAATGGCCCCCATAGGCTCATGTATTTGAATGTTTGGTCCCCTGTGGTGGGACTGTTTGGGAAGGATTAGGATGTGTGACCATGCTGAAAGAGGTGTGTCACTGGGGACAGGCTTTGAGGTTTCAAATCAGCCCCCCTGCCTTGTCTGTGGATCAAATGTAAGCTCCCAGCTCCTGCTTCAGCACCATGCCTACCTGCTGACTGCCTTGCTTCCAGCCTTGATGCTCATGGATTCACCCTTGGAAACTGTAATCAAGCCCTCGATTAAATGCTTCTTCTAGAAGTTGCCTTGGTAACGGTATCTCCTCATGGCAATATTGACCCAAACTAAGACTTTAGCCCTTACTGACTAGTCCGCTGCGGGCTACCTGAGTTCAGAGCAAGGTGGGAAGTCAGGAGAAGTAGAGCAAGAGATCAACCCGACCAAGGTGAGACAATCTAGACCTGAGTGTGAGGGGGTGTGGTTGGGCTAGACCTGAGTGTGAGGGGGTGTGGTTGGGCTAGACCTGAGTGTGAGGGGGTGTGGTTGGGCTAGACCTGAGTGTGAGGGGGTGTGGTTGGGCTAGACCTGAGTGTGAGAGTGTGTGGTTGGGCTAGACCTGAGTGTGAGAAGGTGTGGTTGGGCTAGACCTGAGTGTGAGGGGGTGTGGTTGGGCTAGACCTGAGTGTGAGAAGGTGTGGTTGGGCTAGACCTGAGTGTGAGGGGGTGTGGTTGGGCTAGACCTGAGTGTGAGGGGGTGTGGTTGGGCTAGACCTGAGTGTGAGGGGGTGTGGTTGGGCTAGACCTGAGTGTGAGGGGGTGTGGTTGGGCTAGACCTGAGTGTGAGAGTGTGTGGTTGGGCTAGACCTGAGTGTGAGAAGGTGTGGTTGGGCTAGACCTGAGTGTGAGGGAGTGTGGTTGGGCTAGACCTGAGTGTGAGGGGGTGTGGTTGGGCTAGACCTGAGTGTGAGGGGGTGTGGTTGGGCTAGACCTGAGTGTGAGGGGGTGTGGTTGGGCTAGACCTGAGTGTGAGGGGGTGTGGTTGGGCTAGACCTGAGTGTGAGAGGGTGTATTTGGGCTAGACCTGAGTGTGAGGGGGTGTGGTTGGGCTAGACCTGAGTGTGAGAGTGTGTGGTTGGGCTAGACCTGAGTGTGAGAAGGTGTGGTTGGGCTAGACCTGAGTGTGAGGGGTGTGGTTGGGCTAGACCTGAGTGTGAGGGGGTGTATTTGGGCTAAACCTGAGTGTGAGGGGGTGTGGTTGGGCTAGACCTGAGTGTGAGGGGGTGTGGTTGGGCTAGACCTGAGTGTGAGGGGGTGTGGTTGGGCTAGACCTGAGTGTGAGGGGGTGTGGTTGGGCTAGACCTGAGTGTGAGGGGGTGTGGTTGGGCTAGACCTGAGTGTGAGAGTGTGTGGTTGGGCTAGACCTGAGTGTGAGAAGGTGTGGTTGGGCTAGACCTGAGTGTGAGGGGGTGTGGTTGGGCTAGACCTGAGTGTGAGGGGGTGTGGTTGGGCTAGACCTGAGTGTGAGGGGGTGTGGTTGGGCTAGACCTGAGTGTGAGGGGGTGTGGTTGGGCTAGACCTGAGTGTGAGGGGGTGTGGTTGGGCTAGACCTGAGTGTTAGGGGCTGTGGTTAGACTAGACCTGAGTGTGAGAGTGTGTGGTTGGGCTAGACCTGAGTGTGAGGGGGTGTGGTTGGGCTAGACCTGAGTGTGAGGGGGTGTGGTTGGGCTAGACCTGAGTGTGAGGGGGTGTGGTTGGGCTAGACCTGAGTGTGAGGGGGTGTGGTTGGGCTAGACCTGAGTGTGAGGGGATGTGGTTGGGCTAGACCTGAGTGTGAGAGGGTGTATTTGGGCTAGACCTGAGTGTGAGGGGGTGTGGTTGGGCTAGACCTGAGTGTGAGAGTGTGTGGTTGGGCTAGACCTGAGTGTGAGAAGGTGTGGTTGGGCTAGACCTGAGTGTGAGGGGGTGTGGTTGGGCTAGACCTGAGTGTGAGAAGGTGTGGTTGGGCTAAACCTGAGTGTGAGGGGGTGTGGTTGGGCTAGACCTGAGTGTGAGGGGTGTGGTTGGGCTAGACCTGAGTGTGAGGGGGTGTGGTTGGGCTAGACCTGAGTGTGAGGGGGTGTGGTTGGGCTAGACCTGAGTGTGAGAAGGTGTGGTTGGGCTAAACCTGAGTGTGAGGGGCTGTGGTTAGACTAGACCTGAGTGTGAGAGTGTGCGGTTGGGCTAGACCTAAGTTTGAGAGGGTGTGGCAGGGTACACAGCCTTGAGACACATGCCAGGCAGAAGGAATGCAATTGAGATAGGATGTAAAGGCAGAAAATTAAGGGGGCACAGGAGGAAGACGAAACAGATAACCTTGGGATCTGGGTTGCATTTCTTGCATACTGAAGGTCTAAAATGTCAACATAATTGAAAAAAAAAAAAAAGAGCATCTCAAAAATCAAACCAAACCAACATAAAAATGCAAAGCACTGGGAATATTGTCTAAAGTTAGAATATGCCCTTTTTATTTTGTTCTTGAGACAGGGCCTGACTAATGTATTCTATGCTTGCCTTGAGCTCCCCTGCATCCCAGGCTGGCCTTGAACTTATGACCCTCCTGCCTCAGTCCCCTGAATATGGGGATTATAGGCAGCCACCACCCCACGTCCTTTTCTGAGAGAGACTGCAAATGAATATGAAAACAACTAGTGAACCATGCTCAAGTCCAAAGTGTACATGACCCCTGAGTTTAACCTTGTCACCACCCCTCTCTCATTTTTAAACCTGAACAATTAATTTCATAAACTACCCTGCACCTTCATTTTTAAAAGGAAAAGCTTTAAGTTAAGGGAAATTACTAAACTAACTTCTGTATTTTTTTTTTTGCTTATATTTTTCTTTTCTTTTGCTTTTTTAAAAAATTACTTGTTTTATGTGTATGCATGTGTGTCTGTGTACCACATGTGTTCCTAGTACCCATGGATGCCAGAAGAGGGCATTAGATCCCCTGGGACTGGAGTAATAGGCAGTTGGTTTTTGCCATATGGGTGCTGGGAATTGAACCCAGGTCCTCTGCAAGAGCAGCCAGTGCTCTTAATAACAGAACAACCTCTCCAGTCCCCTTGTTTAATTCTCAAGTTTTACCTGCATTTTAAACTTTGCTATCCTTGAATCTGCTTATAAATTACACTCTCCAGGCAGTAAAACTTCAAAAAGCACACAATCCTAAACAAAGCTATTACTAAGATACTAAGTGCATCTCCCTTTCAAGAACCATGCTCAACATTTAAAGTATGCACTACCTCTTTGTCTTTACTTAAGAAACTCAACTTTGTGCATCAATGGCTGTGGAACCTGCATGGGACTGGACTAGGCCCTCTGCATGGCAAGACAGTTGTGTAGCTTGATCTGCTTGGGGGGACCCCTGGTGGTAGGATCAGAATCCATCCCTGGTGCATGAGTGGGCTTTTTGGAGCCCAGTACCTATGATGGGACACCTTGTGCAGCCTTGAGGCAGGGGGAAGGGCTTGTGAGAGACCTTGCCTTCTTGTGGGGGGGAATGGGGGTGGGTTGGGAGGGGAAGGCTGGAGGGGCAGAAGGGGGAAAGAGGGGGATCTCTGGTATGTAAAATGAATGAAAATTTTCTTAATAAAAAAAAGAAACCCAACTTAGTTTCATATTGGCTTGTCCTGAAATTTTGTCCATGGTGGCTTCTTCGAGTGGGGAACCCTAAGTGAGAATGCCCCCAGCCCACTGATGTGCAAAGGTGAGGAGTTAGAGAGGATTAGATAGACTGAAGCCAGGAATGTAAACAGTAGGATTCTCTGCAGAGATCTACAGATCTGAGCCTAGAGGCACATGACACCTTCTCTGGAAAGGTTCCAGGTGGACTGAACTTCTCGAGAAGCTGATGAAAGACAGGATTGTCATGATGGGAATATTACACACTGTAAGAGCAGCAGTCCGTTGGCTATGAGCAAAGTGGCTAGAGATAAAAATGCAGACACCGGTGAAGGTGGTAAGGACCCAGATCCGGCACAGTCGTAGAGATGGTGATGGGTTTGGGGATACGACTGGTTAGGTGGAGATGTCTGAGGCCCAAAATTTTTCAGGAGAAAACACCTAGGGAGACAACAAACTGGAAGTCAAAAGGCAAGGCTGAGGAATCAGTGGGATTTAAAGAGCACGTGCCACAAGACAGGAAGCATGGAGGTGCTCCACAGTCTTGGTCATTCCTACGTACTTGGAGGCTATTGTTTATTCTTATGATTCTAGGAACACTGAAGCAGGGCTGGGGTTGGACTTTTGAACCTACCCCTATGGATGAATGTCTCCTCAAAAATCACACATGGGAATCTTCACACTCAACATGACAATTTTAAGAGGTCGATGGGACCTTTGGGAAGTGTGGCGGTTTGAATGAGCATGGCCCCACATCTGCCAGGGAGAGCCACATACAGAAAGTGGAACTGGCCCTGAGAGAAAGGATTATGTTGCGGGAAGCAAGCTGGGAAGGGTGGAGCCATATAAACCCTTTGAAATCAGACATGAAGCTACAGGATTTGGAGTTTGTTCTGCTGGGTTTGTGTCTTGTTTTGGTCTAGTATTTCCTTGTTATACCCCTTTTCCTCTCTTTTGGAAAATAATAATTATATTCTGTGCCACTGTATGTTGGAAGTACACTTCACAGACTGCCTTGAGTCTTAGACTTTGGGCTTTAGACTGTGCTGAGACTGTGATAGACTATGAGGACATTTGAAGTTGGATTCAATGCATTTTGCATTATGATATGACTACAAGCCTATGGGGGGAGCCAGGGAGTAGAATGTGGTGGTTTGAATGAGAATGGCCTTCCATAGGCTCATGTTTGAATATTTGGTTCCTAGTTGGTGGAACTGTTTAGGAAGGATGACGTGGTGTGGCCTCCTTGGAGGAGGTTTGTCACTTGGGGGCAGGCTTCGATGTTTTGAAAGCCCACACCATTCCCAGTTGCTCTCTCTGCCTGGTGCTTTCCCACCAAGATGTCAACTCTCAGCTACTGCTGTAACATCATCCCTAGCTGCTGCCATGCTCTCTGCCATGGCGGTTACAGACTCTAACCTTCTGAAACTGTTGCTCCAGAACCACGAGCCACAAGTTAAATTCTTCCTTCTGTAAGTTGCCTTGGTCATGGTGTCTCATCCTGGCAATAGAAATGTAACTAAGACAGGAAGAAACTGGGTCACAAGGGCAGTACCTTAATGAATGGGATCAAGGTCCTTAGGAAAAAGGACCAGTCAGGTACTTTCCACTTCCGTCATTTGAGCACCATAGTAAGAAGACTCTGAACAGATCGGGACATGAGCCCTCACTAGACACAGAATCTGCCGGGGACTTGATCTCAGATGTTCGGCCGCTGAGCCTAGGAAGGTTACATTTCTGTTGTTCATAAGCCATGGAGTCTACAGTATTGTGTTACAGCAGCCTTCCCTGTCAATCACCCCCAGCTACCATGTACAGTGTATACCGACTTGCATTCTACCATAAACCAAGGAACTGGGTGGTGTTTCCAGACTTTACAATGGCCATGCATGACTGGGCCTCTTAGGATGGGAGGACCAGAGACGAGTCTCTCCAGGTGGTAGCAGAGGGATGAGGCCTCAGGCAGCACAGCCCTCTTCCCTTTCCAGCAACTGGAGGATGCAGCAGTCTGAGTGGGGAGCAGAGTTAGCCAGAATTATGGAAAAGAAGACCAAGAGGAGGAGATAGGCAGAGAGCTCCAGAAATCTGTTTAGGGCTCTGCTAGGATGCACATAGAGAATGAAATTAAAGGAGACGTTCCTGAGCAACCGTGCTGACAAGGCTGGAGAACATCCTAATTCCAACCAGCCGGAGTAGAGAGAGCTTGCAGAGTACCTGGAACGCCCGGGAACAGGGCGATTTCCTTCTTTCTTGGAAAGCAAATCTTATTGTAAGACTCTTCTGTGCTAGCAATCTCTGCATCTCCCATCCAACCCTGTGGCCAATTCACTAACAGCTTCTAGCTTTCCAGATCTCATCGGTTCTCAAAAATGGGCCCATGTTCTCGGCAGTCTTTGGCTGAAGAACACCGATAGGTTTTTCTATATTTTTTTCTGTACTGCATGTTCCTTCTCCCTTGAAAGTTTCTGCACTTTCTAGTCTTTTTTTAACCTTGATTCATTTGGTCATTTATTATTATTATTATTATTATTATTATTATTATTATTATTATTATTAATGTGCTTGTGTGTGTGTGTACAAGTGCACATGCACATGTGTGTTTTGAAGAAAACTTTTGGTGCCATCCTCAGGAACACCATTCATTCATCGCCGTTGAGACAGGAGTCTGTCTCTAGTTGGCCCTGTGCTCATCACTTAGGCTAGGCTGGCTGGCCAGCAAGCCCCAGGCATCCTCCTATCTCCATCTGCGTAGCACTGGGATACTTGGGTAGCAGCATGCTTGGCGTTTTGACATGGATGCTGGGCACGGAACTCAGATCCTCATGCTTGTGAGGCAAGCACTTTGGACTCCCCAGCCCTGTCAATCATCCTCTGCTTTCCTGACAGCTCTTCATGTTCTCTTCTAAACATTTTCATACCTCCGGGCTCCGTCTTCTGAAAAGCCCCCTTTTCTACTTGTGCTCACATTGGTCATAAGCCTTTGTTCACTTAAATGCACAGACAAAGTCCCATCCTACACAGGGAAAATTCTCTCCACCCTGAGGGGAAGGACCTCAGTGGATTCATGAGGTCATTCATAGAGACCTTAGAATGGGCCCAGTGGGCTGTAGGAAAAAAGAACTCTAAAGAAAGCTCCCTCTTGAACTATCCTAAACAAACCTTAGAGAGACCACTAATCCACACGTGCTGTGGGATGTCTTTCTGTATGCTGTGAATATGTGTTGCTCTGACTGACTGATAAATAAAGCTGTTTGGCCAATGGTGAGGCAGAATAAGGTTGGGTGGTACATTCCAACTAGAGAGAGAAGAAGAAGAAAGGCAAAGAGAGAGAGAGAGAGAGAGAGAGAGAGAGAGAGAGAGAGAGAGAGAGAGGAGATACCAGCTGCTGATGAAGGAACAACAACATGCCAGCACACTGGTAAGCCACGGAACACATGGCAAAACATAGATTAAGAATTATGGGTCCGTCAGGCAGTGGTGGTGCATGCCTTTAATCCCAGCACTCGGGAGGCAGAGCCAGGCAGATCTCTGTGAGTTCGAGGCCAGCCTGGGCTACCAAGTGAATTCCAGGAAAGGCGCAAAGCTACACAGAGAAACCCTGTCTCAAAAAACCAAAAAAAAAAAAAAAAAAAATTATGGGTTCATTTAAGTGTAAGAGCTAGTTAGTAATAAGCCTGAGCTAATGGCCAAGCAGTTATAATTAATATAAGCTTCTGAGTGATTATTCTATAAGCAGCTATGGGATCATGGGGGCTGGGCGGGACCAGAGAAAACTTCTGGCTACACACATGCAATTTATCCACTTTTCAAAACAACCCTTGATACTCTGAACAAAAACAGAACCATGTAGGTAATATCATATGACATTCATTGTAGCAAAGGAGAGGGAAAAAAGTCACACACACACCCTGCCCCAACCAGATGAGAAATCCATCCACAAAACCTTGTGTGAAACTGCACAGGGTCAGGTTGGAGCGGTGGCTCAGCTGTTAAAAGCTAGACTCACAACCAAAAAGATAAGAAAAGTTGCAGGGTTCAAAGGAAGAAGGAATAGCTAGGAAGGAAGAGAAAGAGAAATAGCCCATGGCTGAGAAAGAGAAGATGCTTCCAGTGTCTAGGGAGCTGCCTGGTGTGATCCCAAGAAACTTAGTGATAATGTGGCTCATCTGGATCTCATCGCCAGACCTGATACTCTCCAGTCAACCATGATCTGTTCCATAGAACACCCATGGCTGTGGCAGATCATGTACAAGACATTCTGTCAACCGTGCCTGAACAAGACCACACATTGTCCAAGCCACAGAAAGCCACGCATCCCTGTCACCTTATAAGACGAATGACTGCCACTTCTTTAGTAAACAAAACTTTAGCCTTCGTACTGTTAATCTTTTTCAAAGATGGGATTTGTGGGGGTAGTACACCACAGAGGCTTCTCCCTTCTCCCTTGTGTGACAGTACCCAGTCCTGAGTGACCCCTGCTCCCTTGGGCCACCCAACCAAAACTCCCATCCTATGAGTACTGACAAGCTAAAGTGATGGTTAGTATTCATTGCCAATTTGGTGGGATCTAGAATCATCTAGAAGATAAATCTCTGGTGTATCCATAAAGGAATTTCTAGATGAGATTAACCGAGGTGCAAAGGTCCACCTTAACTGTGGGTGGCCCCTTTCCATAGTATGGGGTTCCGTGCCAAATCAAAAGAGAAAGCAAGTTGAGATCCAGCGCCCATCTCTTTGCTTCAGAACTAGATGCCACGTGACCGGCTGCTTTAGGCTCCAGGCTCCAGACCTTCCCTCCTCTGAAGGACTGTATGTAACCTTAAACCATGCACCAAAACGAACCCCTCCTCCTCAGGTATTTAGTCACAGCAGTGAGAAAAGTGGCTGTGCTGACTGGTCTTAAGTCAACTTGACACAAGCTAGAGGCATCTGAGAGGAGGGAACCTCAGTTGAGAAAATGCCTCCGTGAGATGCAGCTGTAGGCAAAACTGGTGAGCCTTTTCTGAATTAGTCATGAATGGGGGAGGGCACAACCCACCATCCCTGGGCTGGTGGTCCTGTGTGCTATAAGAAAGCGAACTGAGCAATTTAGGTTGAGCAAGCCAGTAAGCAGCACCCCTCCATGGCCTCTGCATCAGCTCCTGCCTCCAGGTTCCTGCCTGGCTTGAGTTCCTGTCCTGACTTCCTTTGATGATGGACTATGATGTGGAAGTGTCAGCCATATTAACCCTTTCCTTCCCCAGGTGCTTCGGTCATGGTGTTTCATCACAGCGATGGTAACCCTAACTAGGACAGTAGCTCGTGTACCTCCTTCCTGAATTGGCCTCGATTAATAAGTATGACTTGTGCAACAGCAGGTATGTTGTTGGTGGTCTTTGGCTAAAGGGCATGAACAATGATTTGAGAACCAGTTTAGGGGATAATGGGATTGGTCATTAGTGGGGGAAATGTGGCAAAGAGGTTAAAAAGAAGAAATGTAAAAAAAAAAAAAAAAAAACCCACTGAGAAGGAAGGTCACGGGAGCTTGGAGAGAGAGCCAGGTTGTATACAAAAAGGAACAAAGGATGGAACTGTAAGGGAGATGAAAAGACAAGGCCACATGCTTAGAAAACTTAAGCTGTAGCTGGTCTCATAAATGAGTGGCCACAAATAGGGAATTGAGGTACTATTTGGTAAGCATCTTAGAGAGAGCCTATACACACTGGAGATAGAGTAGGAAAGGCCAGAGGAGGGTAAGTAACCACAAAGGCCGTGAAACAGGGCAAATGATAGAAGGACCTGACTTCACAGGTGGGCAGGCTGGGACTCCTGACTCTGTCTAGGGAGGGGAGTGACTGAGAGTGGTGGAATTGGAAGGGTTTCTTGGGTTTGGGATGCTGACTTCTACGTTCTTTGTGGCTCCATCTTGCCCATGATAAGTAGCATATTCTCTCCCTGGACCATAGTGGCTGGTGCAGGGATGGGCCAGCACACTGAGACCTTCTAATTTAACTAAGGCACCAATGCATCCATCAACTCTGAGTGCCTGTCCGGTTCGAGGCACAGTTGCAGGTTCTGGGATACAGCCATGAGTATGTAGTTCTTCTCTGTAAAGGATTTGTGTTTTGTTATATAGTCTATACAAAGGGTCATCTGAGGCAATGATAAATGCTACAAAAGGCCCCTTCTTGACCACATTAGACTGCTTTGGGATGCAGTAGGCACATTTGGGTAGGATTACTGGAAGGAAGGCTTGCTGGGAGGTAAGATGTAAATAGAGTTAAGGGATGTGAGGGAGGGGCCTAGGGGAAGGATGCATCCTCAGCCCAAAGAGGAAAGAAGCAAGAGAGACCGAACACTATGGGAAATCCAAGGAGACTGGCACATCCAGGTGGCAGCACCCAAGGAGAAAAGGTGCCGATCAAACTAGAACAGTGGGCAGAGGAATCGTGGGTTCTTGCCAACACAACTGGAACAATATCTCTGGATTCCATGGAATCTGGAGGGGACCCCCAACAGCTGTTCACTGCACTGGTCTCCTGCCCCCTTTCAAGCTGGTAAAAGGAAGGGGTTCCCGTGTTCAGCAGGACCCAGCTAGAATAAAAACTGGAGAAACTGACCCTGGTCATAAACACCTTTTGCTTCCCAAAAGGAAAACGTATTTTGGGTTGCAGACCTTGTACTGAGTGAGTGGCTGGCTAAAGCACCAGTTTTAGGTGTCAAGGAGGGGTCTGGCTCTGGTTCTATGACTGACCTCCTTGCGCTACAGCGCGGACTGACCGTGCGGGAGAAACCAAAGCCTGGAGTGTAACTAGCAGGGCTCCCAGAGTGCGAGGAAAACAGCTCTAGGGGCACCTGTCCCAGACGGCTCTGGGGTCTTCCCTACCCGCTACCTTCTCAAAGACCCACCTCAATGATCTCCAGCATCTCCACCCGGGTGATCTTGCCGTCCCCATCCAGGTCGTACATGTTGAAAGCCCAGTTCAGTTTCTGCTCAAAGCTGCCTCTGGAGGTGATGGACAGGGCACAGATGAACTCTCGGAAGTCGATGGTGCCGTCACCGTTCTTGTCGAAGGTGCGGAAAGCGTGCTGCGCGAACTTGGAGGCATCTCCATAGGGGAAGAACTGCAAAGGACACACAGGTCAGGGGGTCAGGAGCGGGAGGACGTGCAGGTGCAGGGAGGTTCCCCAACACAGAGGCAGGGGCGCGGGAGGGCAGAGGCTCACACCATGCCCCCACCGCAGTACATACAGCCTGACTAATGAGCATGGCTGGAGGCTGGGTTGACCTCATCTTTCAGCAGAAGGCATCGGGGCCATGACGATCAAGGGAAGGGAGGCAGAAGAGGAGGCCTTCTCTCCGCTTGTCCTTATGCACAGGCACAGACCCTTTCCTGTGGTGCACGTGGCTTCCATCTGGGTGAGGTCCACTCAGGACCCTCCTTTTTGTAGTCTCTTTAGTCACTCACCTCCAGGGACAGGACAGAGGCAGGTGGCAGGCCACCCGGGGCGGTGCAACATAAACTTCCAGGTTCCACTAAGTTCACCACGCCACAGGATGCAGGGACCTGCAGGGACCAGTTTTCTGCCTGCCTCTGGTCTCTGGTGCCAAGATACCTTGTGTCCTCTCCCTAGGTGAGATTCCAGCCTTTTTTTCTTTTCTTTTTTCTTTCTTTCTTTCTTTTTTTTTTTTTTTTGTAACTTAAAAAAAAAAAAAACAGGGACTTTTCCTTTGCAGAGCAGACATTAAAAAAATCTATTAAAAATAGAACATGACTAGGGTCTATTGTGAGAGACATAAAGAGCTCTTTTCACAGGGCCAGCAGGCAACAGGCTGTGTGGGTGAGAGAGACTGGACATGAGGAGAGACTTTCTGTGGGAGGGCTGAGACCTCTAGAGTTAGTTCCGAGTGGTCCTGGGTGCCCCTCAGACAGGATCCCAGGCCTCCTACAAACGGCAGGCAGTTCTGAGCACAGGCAACACACAGAGATCTCAAGACCCCAAGCAGAAACACAAACAAACTGCTTTGTCCAAAGCGTGCACGGGGAAGGTATGTTTGCTTTGCTGGATAAATCTGTTCTAAGTAGGGGTCATTGGCCGAGGACCAAGGTTGGTCTCTGTGGTTCCTGCCCGGAGTTTTGCCTGAGTGGAGGGACCATATGGGCAACCGCTACTCAGATGGCCACTGGTGTGCCCTCGGAGTGCTAGTTACTGGGGCCATGGGTCCAGCGTTGTCCATGTCTGCCCACCCACCTCCTCCTGCACCCAGAAGCCCCCTGGGAAGCAGATGAATTTCCTCCAGGTCCATCGAGATGGCTCGGCAGGGAAAGTTATTTGCTGTTTGACCTGAGTTTGATCGCCAGTCGCCAGAGAGAACAGATTCCCCCGAATTGTCCTCTGACCTCCACCTATAAGCTATGGCACCTGTCTGCCCACACTCAGACACACATACACATATCATACATCACACACAGCACATATAGACCAATAATAGAGTGATTTTTTTTTTTTAATAAACAGGAAAAAGAAAATTTTCCAAAGAAATAAAATAGGCCTTTCCATATCAGGACTTGACATGTGTGGCCTAGAAAAGACACAGAATAGCAGGGGGCCAGAGAGGTCACTGCAAGCTGTCCCTAGTGCCGTGGTTCTCAGCCTGTGGGTCACGACCCCTTTGGGGTTCCAGTGAGCCTTCAGCAGGGGTTACCTAAGGCCATCGGAAGTAGCAGATATTTACATTACATCGCTACATCACTGTAGCAAAATTCCAGTTATGAAGTAGCAACGAGAAAAATTTTTTATGGTTGGGGTCACCACCACATGAGGGTCGCAGCATCAGGAATGTTGAGAACCACTGGTCTAGAGATGTTACTACTCCACACCAAAGCGGGTTCCCACTTCTCTCACTGTGTAGCAAAAATCACCCCAACATTCAGAAACTTAAAACAAGGGCAATTGTTTCATTGTTTTCATTATCTCAGACTATAAAAACTTCATAGCTACTTATTTTTTCACCATCCGTTTCTTCCCACTACATACACCTTTTTTTTTCCTCTTTTTTTGAGACAAGTTCTCACTCTGTGAACCTGGCTGGCCTGGTACTATGTTGACCAGGCTGGCCTTGAACCCACCTGCTCCTGCCTCTCAAGTGTTGGGTTTACAAACACGTAACACTACACCTGGCCATCAAGCTTATCTTTATATGGTCCTGAAGACCAGCATCGCCCTTTATTTCCTTAATCCCTAACCATACCCCATTTCTCCCAATGTCCCCTTTTCAGGACTTAATCAAAATGCCAAGGTTTTCTTTGTGTGCCATCCTGAGTGCTGGGGATGCAGAGACCAACATCTTGGTGTCCTTGTACTGCTGGACTACATAGTCATTGCGGGAATCATTCGGAGTCTGCCATGGTCTTTTTAACTTCGAAGAGCCAGAACATGGGGCTGAACAGAGCTCAGGGGACCTTAGGAGGGGGTTCTGCAGAGAAGTGCTGTCTTCCTCTTGACCTGATCAGCAGGATTCTCTTTCTCACTCGTGCCCCACCCCCCTGCTACTGAGGGGCTTGAACATGAGCACTGGAAGCCAGGTTCTGAAGGTGGAAAGGACCAAATTCACACCTGACACATCCCAATGCACATGCTTGCTCTTTGCAGGTCACGAGCACCGTGGAGGTTGTCCCTTTCTAGGCAGGAATTGTTGATGTGCCCATCTGCCTGTAGGTAGGGCTGGTGCGTGAGATCTGGAGCTGGGATGGGGCAGAGCCAACCCTTCAAAGATCCCCTGGTGTCCCCTCACCAGAGAGCACTGGGCGCATTTCCTTTTTCCATTGTCTTTTGGAAGTGTGGTATCTCCTCTTTCTATCTCTCTTAGCATACTTTTAAGTGAAGGGATCGCTGACAGCTCTATCTAAAAATAGCTGGGCACTGTAGGTCAGTATATTAAAAATTAATTTAGAACTGGAAATTCTTGAGAGAAAAATCGATCACGGATTTTGGACGATGAAAGTTACATGTGCCTTGCAAAAGGTTTATTTACTGACTCTAGCAGCCCTCGTTTTTTACTGTGGAAGAAGTGAGTGTGTACCTGAGAGCTGTCACAGATCTGGAGTGATCGTTTCCTCTGAAAAGTCCTTCTGTTGAGTTCTGAGTTTCTCTGATTGGAGAATCTCTCCGCTTTTGATGGCTTGGTCTAACCTTGGATGGGTCATCACGGAAAAATGAAGTCACGCTGTCTTCAGTCTCTTCAAGAAGGAAGTCAGGGTCTTGAACTCAAACCTCTTTCTCTCAGAGAGGAACAGAGCCTGAGCATACAGCATTCCCACCCCCCATATTCTTCTTGACTTTTTTCCCAGCTCCATCTATTTTGCTTCAGCTCCTGTATTAAATATTGATATGGAAGTCATTTTTGTTGACAGTGAATTTTTTTGTTACTATTTTAAGATAGGGTTCCCCTGCAATTTAGGCTGGCCTTGGACACTTAATCCATCTGCTTCCTTCTCCAAAGTGCTATGAATATAGGCAGGCATGTGTCCCCACACTGACTTTTAAAATGAGCATTGAGATTATACCTATATGTCTCTATAAGATACTAGTCTTATTTCATCTAATCCTTATGACAAAACCTGTTATTATACATTCCATTTTAAAGCTGGGCAGTGGTGTCATACACCTTTTATCCCAGCACTTGTGAGGCAGAAGCAGGCAGCTATCTGTGAGTTCAAGGCCAGCCTGGTCTACAGAGCAAGTTCTAGGACAGCCTGAGTTACACAGAGGAATCCTGTCTTGAAACTCCCCCTTCCCCCTTTTTTTTTTTTTTTTTTTTTTTTTCATATTACAACGGATAAGTAGCCAAAGCTTAAAAGATCAGGGAGTTTGTACAAGATCTAAGCTGTAAGCCGGGCAGTGGTGGCACACACCTTTACTCCCAGCACTCGAGAGGCAGAGCCAGGTGGATCTCTTTGAGTTTGAGGCCAGCCTGGTCTACAGAGCAAGGTCCAGGACAGGCACCAAAACTACACAGAGAAACCCTGTTTCAAAAAACCAAAAAAAAAAAAAAAAAAAAAAAAATCTAGGCTGTAAGGAGCAGGATTTGAATCGAGATCCATGCAGCCATTTCTGCCACAGCCTTTGATTCTCTTTGTCAGGAGTTGGCTGAGGAAATAAACAGAAATCCACATTTGTCGAAGTGTTACATAATTCCTAGATTCCATCATCCCCAAAGCCTGCACTTCCGTTCTGTGTCCAAGCCACCTCATGGTAGTATCTATGTGCCTCGGAGAAATGGTTGAAATGCAGCCAGGGGCTATTTTAAAGACTGGTTCATTCTTTAATTAAAAACAAAAAAATTCATGAGCAGCTACTATGTGTCAGCCAGCCTTGTATTAAGTGTTGGTAACACAGATAGAAAAGAACAAAACAAAACACAGAAAGCATTAACGGCAGTGAAAGAATTGATGGTGGTCTGAATGAGAACAGCCCCGATAGGCTAACGTATTTCAATGCTGGGTCCCTAGTTGGTGGAACTGTTTTGGTGGAAGGAACAGGGGGTGTGTGTGGCCTTGTTGGCAGATGTGTGTCACTTGAGATTTCAAAAGCCCACGCTATTTCCGGTTGCTCTCTCTGCCTGGCGCTTGTGCATCTAGATGTGAGCTCTCAGCTACTGCTCCAGCGCCATGCCTATCTGCCCGCTGCCAGGCCCCCCCCCATAATTGTCACAGACTCACCCTCTGAACCTCACTAAACCCTCTACACCTCACTAAACTTTTCCGTAGGTTGCCTTGGCCGTGGTGTCTCACCACAGCAATCGAAAAGGAACTGAGACAAGATAAATTTAAATAAAGCACTTCATAAATAAGTCTAAAAATCATCTATAACAAATGGTACGTAAATTCACAGACAAGAGTAGGAACCATGATGTCATGAGTTTTTTTTTCTTTTTTTTTTTTTTTTTTTGGTTTTTTGAGACAGGGTTTCTCTTGTGTAGTTTTGGTGCCTGTCCTGGATCTCGCTCTGTAGACCAGGCTGGCTTCAAACTCACAGAGATCCGCCTGGCTCTGCCTCCCGAGTGCTGGGATTAAAGGCATGTGCCACCACTGCCCGGCTATGAGTTTTAAACTTTAGGAGAATGGGCAGTCACTTCCTCCCCTCTTATTACTAGGCTGCTAATGACCCTTTGGTCTTCTGCATTGCCTAGAGTTTCAGCATCACACAAATCTCCCCATCCCTGACGGAACCCCACACCCATACCCTGAGGAGACTTGTTGGTTGTTTTCTGCTCTTTTTTGGGGGGGGGTCTGCTACCCAGCTCCCAAATAAATCACACACGGAGGGCTTATTTTTATAAACACCTGGCCTTAACTTGGCTTGTCTCTTGCCAGCTTTCCTTAACTTAAATTATCCTATCTATCTTTTGCTTCTGGGCTTTTCCTGTTTCTTACTTCTGTAGATCTTACTCTTACTCCATGGCTTGCTGTGTAGCTGGGTGCCTGGTCCCTGGGTCCTCCTCCTTCTCTGGCTACTTCTTTTTTTTTTCCCACTCCTCCATATCTCCCCCCCCCATTTCTCCTTCTATCTATTCTCTCTGCCTGCCAGCCCCACCTATCCTCTCTCCTGCCTTGCTATTGACTGTTCAGCTCTTTATTAGACCATCAGGTGTTCTAGACAGGCAAAGCATCACAGCTTCACAGAGTTAAACAAACGCAACAGAAACAAAAGCAACACGGTTTAAAATAATATTCTACTACCGAGACTAGCACTCGGGAGAAGAAAGACGACCCTGTGACATGCCTGTGGTCTTTGCCTCTCCCTCAGGTAGACACAGGATCAGTTAGCGCTACCGCAGAAGCATTTCCTGTGACTGGGGGCTGTTCCCGTGTTTCTTTACCGCGTGTATCGAGTGGTGAGGATTGCAACGTTCATTTCCTCTAAGGGGTGCTGAGGCCTATCCAGCCTTTCCATTCCTAAGTCATGCTGTCAGCCATCCCCTCTTCCTCCAGACCACCCAGTGTGGGCACAGAGATGGTCTCAGAGCACTAAGCCGTCCTTCCATATGGGGACTGTCTTTCACTGTCCCTGACTCCCCTCTCCTCTGCCCCTAGTTGCTGATGGAATATGTGTCACTGGTCTAGAAGTGTGACCAGTGTGATGCTTAGAGAGCATGGTGCATGTGTGAGGGTAGGGGGTTGGGGATGGGGGCAGGGGTGAGCATCTCATGAGAATCTCCCGGTTTGGGCAAGATGTCCTGCCGCTCCTCTTGCCTCTCTGTAATGAAAGATGCCACTTCCCCTTGAATCCCTCAGTTGACCTGCAATGGGCGGGGCTGTGCGGGAGGCAGACCTTAGCGAGGCCCTGTCCCGTCCTACTGGGATGGCTGATGGGTTGTGGCAGGAGGGTGTGACATCAAGGGCACTGTGGAGGAAGGGCTCTGCAGGGCTCTGCCAGCTGCCCAGCTGAAGACCATACAGTCCTCAGCTCACAGAATGGAGTAGAAGTCGAGACGGAGCCCAAGTGAAGAGGACTGCTGGATGACATGGCCATGGGGAGACCTATACTTCACAAGGGCACAATTGTCATTGAGATAACCTCCTACTGTCCATTCTGTTCTGTTCCTGTTTGCCATGCTGGGGATTGAACTCAGGTTCTTCTTCTTTTTTTGTTTCCCCGAGATAGTGAATAGTGAATTTTTGGTGCCTGTCCTGGATCTCGCTCTGTAGACCAGGCTGGCCTCGAACTCACAAAGATTTGCCTGGCTCTGCCTCCCGAGTGCTAGGATTAAAGGTGTGCACCACCAGCGACTGGCGAACTCAGGTTCTTAGTAGGAAAGGCTAAGCAGTCTGCCCCTGTGTAGTGGGTAGCCATTCCAGCTGGATCTGGAAGTTCCAACCCCCATTGAGGCTTTGGCAACTGCCATGCCTACAAGGCGGGGCCAAGGGAGGACTCTAGAGACCCGAGATCTGGATGGGCCAGCTCTCTCTCTGTTCCTGGACCCTGGACAGTGGAGGGTGACCAAGCAAAGCTCCAGAGAACACCGCCGGACTGTGCTGCATCTTTTCCAGAACCGGCCACCTACCTATCCCTTCATTTGTAAGTTACCCACTAAATAAATCTTTCTTTTAACTATGTGGAGTGGCCTTAATAATTTCACCAATACCCCTGGGCTAATCTCAGCCTCTTTTTGTTCTTGCACATCTACACACCTATGAACACAGGCACAGTAACTGCCTGTGATGGGCACTTTTATGTCAACGTGACACAGCTAAAGTCACCTGAAAGGAGGGAACCTCACTGAAAAGAAATACCTCTATTAGATAGGGCTGTGGTCAAGCCTGGAGGGCATTTTCTTACTTAGTGATTGAAGGGTGAGGGCCCAGCCCATGGCGGGGGGTGGTGCCATCCCTGGGCTGGTGGTCCTGGGTTCTATAAGAAAGCAGGCTGAGCAAGCCATGGGGAGCAAGTACCTTTCCATGGTCTTGGCATCAGTTCCTCCTGATTGGAGGTTCCTACCCTGTTTGAGTTCCTATCCTGACTTCCTTTGGTGATGGACTATGGATGTGGAGAGTCTAAGCCAAATAAGCTCTTTCCTTCCCAAGTTGCTTTGGTCATGGTGTTTCATCACAGCAATAGTGACCTTAGCTAAAATGAGTTGGTACCAGGGTAGTGGGGGATTGCTGTGGTAGACCTAACCATGTTGTTTTGGGGAGGATTGTGGAACTTTGGGCTAGAAAAACCATTTCAGTGTTGTGATCTCAAGTGGGCTATTTGGTAAGAGCTTGGAAGATAAGAATGTTGAGAGCAGTGCACAGGATGGAGGCCGGGCTTGTGACGTTTCAAAGAGAAGTTTAAAGACTATCGGGGCCGTTTGTTATTTTGAATTATGATTCCATAGTTCTGGTGAGCTGGGGCTAAAGAATCGGTTGTGATTATCAAGATATCAGAACTACTAAAGTGAAACCTTCGCTTTGCCGGGATACTCGAGGCTGGTTGGCTGGAGCTGAGAAATTCTCAGTGATTAAGAAGAGACCAGTGTCACTGAGGCAAAGGCTTCTTCTGGGAAGTGTTTCCTCAGGGTCAGCGCACAGGCTGTGTTCCAGACATGGTCAAGGCTGTAGTACCTCGTGCTGGCAGCTGAACTTGGTAGGGTAAGAGTCACCCAGGTGGTACTGGTTTTGAAGGCGTGAAGGGGGTCATGGAGAGCAGCTGAGGCTTGGCACTGTGTGGCAGTGTTGGAGTCCCTGAAGAGAGCCCAGGAGAGGCTATTGGTGAAAGTGAGCCCAGGCGCAGCAAGGGACCCCAGCATTTTGGAGGTGCCAATACCATGGGTAGGATCACCAAGAATGGTAGCCGTGGTGGAGTGGAGCCAGCTGGAGCCTAGAAGACAAGCTGTGTGTGCTGCAGAGGGCGGAGCCAGAGAAGTGACCCAAGCCCTTTGGAGGCACCCAGAAGATGGTGAGTGAATAACAGATAATTGGACATTTAGTTATTCATACTTTTGGAGTTTGGTTTTGCTTTGTTCAGAGCGTGGCTGTGCCCTGGCTCTTCCCTCTTTTTTTTTTTTTAAATTTTATTTTATTTTATTTTATAATACATTTCAGTTCTACATATCAGCCATGGATTCCCTTGTTCTCACCCCCCCCCTCTTCCCTCTTAAAGTAAGAAAGTATTTAACTTAATTTTGATATTTACAGGAGCTCACAGTTG